>NW_022103898.1:76704426-76711570 GCF_000313985.2 Echinops telfairi | reverse complement strand
ATCTTACCACTTTCCTGCTGCTCATTTTATTATATATCTACTGTATATCTATATATCTCTATATATGTAACTGGCATTTTATTGGTTGTTTTGAGATCAGCACAGAGACATTCTGAACAATTTGTTCATAGTTCTTAATGCACGTACCCAAATCCTAAAATGGCGTGTAGATACAATTCTTTTCTAAATTCTAGTGACTTTAAATCTGGAGGCAAGTTTTCCTTAAGAGGTTATCCATCCCAATATCTCCGAGTGTTGACATGCTGCTACACATCATGAGCCCCGCGAATTCACAATGTAATGTCACACAGACCCAAAAGTTCAATCCTGCACAGCACGCAACAAAATTATGAGGAAAACTGGGTTCCCATGACCAAAGGGGTTACAGAATGCCCACGGTTCTGACAAGAAAGCCATGCTGATACAATGGTTCTCAGATACATTTCTACTGAAAACAACATGGAAACAGAATTTTAAATGTTCACATCATATAAATGCATGACAGTGACTCTAAATTGCCATTAAGTATGTTTTGTATTAGGGATACAAAAACTCCCCCAATCCCATGGAATGTTACATGAACACTCAAGACAGTACAATCCTTCCACAATTAAACATCCCACTATTTTCTGGTTGCACCAAAAAATAAACAGCCAGTAAATGATTTGATGTATTAAAAAAAAAGGAACATTTACACTAAAAAAAAAAAAGAAGTGGGATTTCCTCCTCAAAAATGTTTCTAGAGTTACTAAAAAAACCTTTCATTTATAAAACAATTGGTAAAAATATTTCTCTGGATGGTACAAGAAAGGTGATGCAGGGCCCACTGACAAGACCTGGTAGATAAGCATTAATCAGACTTGGCTTCTTTTCTCTGGCTTCATCAGTCTGGACTCTCCTGGTTTTTCATTTTTCCAATTTCAGGAAGGAAATCAATAGTTTCGTGGATAGCCACTTCAGACCGTTTTCCCTCGGTTCCCTTTTTCCAAAAACTCTGCTTGCACTTTTTTGCCTGAAGATTTATCCTTTCCTGATAATTTTTTTTGGCTTCCTCTCCACTTTTGCAGGCTCAAGTTTAGCTGACAATCTCGCCAATCATGCGTCCTTCACCGCCCCTTAGGCTTGATCCTTTGGGGGCATTTTGGCTGCGGGGGCAGGGATGGGGTGGGATGGGGGTGGGGGGTGCTTGCTGGTCCTCTGAGCACCTCCATGCAGGGGTCCAGCAGAGAGGAGCTTGCCTCTGGCCGCCCTGCCAGTCAAAGGAGCTGCTAGACCCCTCTGAGTTTAGTGGGAAATACTTGAGTTTTCCTTCTCTGACAGTTCTGTGCCTTACACAGGTTCCAACTTTCACAAGTTTCACTGTAAAAAGGTAAGTCACAAAGCCTTGCCACTTGGGTTCCAGTTCAGACTCGCAGGAGTTTCTTCTAAGAAATGTGTTTAAACCTATCTCTGCAAGCAGTGGATGGCTGCAGGTAAGTTCGCTCGTTTAACACATACTTATTTTAGTGTTCTTAAAGTAAATACCAATGGCCAGCTAAACTCAGGGAGACAGGTCAGCTCAGAAAGTTATGGTGACTTTTGGGGATGTCAAATGGGTATTCCTGATAGATTTTCTCAAAAGATACAAGATGATCATAGAGGTTAATTAGGAAGAAATTTTAAGAAAATTGAAAACCGCATGGGTAAAAAAGTGGGCAGGGAAGTTATACTGAGGAATTTTTACCATCTTAAAAATGCACTTTCCAGTGATTCTCAACCTGTGGATTGTGACCCCCTTGGGGGTGGGTTGAATGACCTTTTCACAGGGGTCGCTTGATTCATAATAGGAGCAAAATGACAGTTATGAAGTAGCAATGAAAAGAATTTAAAAAATACTTTTATTGGGGGCTCTTACATCTCATCACAATCCACATATTCCTCCAATGTGTCAAGCACATTTACACGTATGCCGCTATCATCATTTTCAAAGCATTCTCTTCCCACTTGATCCCCTGATATCAGTTCCCCATTTCTTCCCCCTGCCTTTCCCACCTGCCCTCCCTCGCAAACCCTTGATAAGTTATAGACTATATTTTCCATATCTTATATCATTCTCTGTTGCCCCTCACCCACTTTTCTGCTATTCGTTCCCCTGGGAGGGGGTTCTAGTTTGATCCTTGTAATGGATTTCCCCTTTCTCCCCCCACTCTCCCCTAATCCTCCTGGTATCTCTGTTCTCGTCTTTGGTCCTGAGGGATTTATCTATCCTGGATTCCCTGTGTTTTGGGCTCTTATCTGTAGCAGTGTGCATGCTCTGGTCTAATCTGATTTGTAAGGTAGAATTGAGGTCATGATAATGGGCTGAAGGAAGCACCAAAGAACTAAAGGAAAGTTGTGTGTTTCATCGGTGCTATACTGCTCCCCCTAGCTGGCTCTTCTCTTCCCTGTGACCCCTCTGTGAGCAGATGTCCAATTGTCTACAGATAGGCATTGAGTGCAATGAAAATAATTTTATGGTTGGGGCATCACCACAACATGAGGAACTGTCTTAAAGGGTCATGACATTAGGAAGGTTGAGAACCACTGAGCTAGCCTGTGAGCATTTCATTAGGAAACCTCTCCCCATTTTCACACGATAGCCCGTATTTTGCCCTTTCAGACTTTTCCTGTGTTCCTCCCACTTAGAGAACATTTATAAGGGATGTAACGTGAGTCCCTCAAGAATGCCAAAACAGTTGTTTGGAGGTAGTGTGAATTGACAAATGTAGACTTCTCCAGGGAGGGCTTCACCATGGCCGTCAAGTTGATTCTGACTCACCACAACCCACAGGTGGGGTTTCTGAGGCTGTCAACCTCTGTGGAAGCAGAGAGCCTCGTTTTTCTCCCATTGGAGCGGCAAGTGGGTTTAAGCCACTGACCTTGTTGTTAGCAGCCACTGCTTACCCAATCTGACTGGCAGGGCTTCTCACGGGAGGACGCTTGTTGTTGGGTTCTGATTCGCAGGGACTGCATGTACAAGATGGATTGACACGGTCCCTGCTACAGCGGGTTCAAACATAAAAACAATTGTGAGGATAAGCTAAGCAGCTGTCTGGCAAAATGAGTTCTAGGCAGTGGAAACAGCTTGAGCCAGGGGGCAAGTGTGGCTGCAGTGGACTAATGGTCAAGGGAGAGAAGGGCTATTACTTTGAGGGAAATAAGGAGCTGCTGCAGAATGGTTTTGAGCAGAGGAATCAAGAGAAGCTGACTTGTTTTAAGAGGATCACTCCAGCTGCTGGGTTGCAGCCAATAGATTGGAGTCTAGAGAGGCAAATGGTTAGGTTTTATGGTAATTTCAAGTAAGAGAGGATGACTGGATTCTAGAGATATCTAACAGTAGGGCCTAGTGGGATGGAGGTGGGATGTGAGAGGAAGGAAGCGTCGAGAGTGATTCTAATGCTAGAAGGAATACAGCTCTCTTTTCTTCTTTCCCCGAATCCATGTGGATGTCTGCGTTCAGTCTTCAAGCCAGATACTCCGTGTTTGACCTAGAAAGACTGTACCGAGTTAATTCCCAAATGCTTTCCAATCAGTATCAGCCCCTCCAAGAACAACAGCAAGATGAGGATCTAGTTGCAAAAGCAGTAAACAAACATTGTGGGTACCCCCTCAACTTGAAAACGCTATAAAAACTTTACCCCAAATCCTGGGAGCACCAACCCAGGCTTGGTTTAATAGCAGAACCAGGAAACACATGACATGACCATTTCTTACTCTGTGGGAATAGACGGCGCCTCACTTGTAGCATGAAGGTTGTCTGTGGATCAGTATCAGGAACAGATTCGGGTCTCTGGGAGGAGGAGATGTGCTTTTATCATTGCAGCTGATTACATTTCTTAATACCCAACTGATGGTCTGCTCTCGTGAAGATGTTAGCAGAGGAAGACCTATTGGGACAGTTCTACTCTGCCCTAGAGGGTGACTACGCATTTGCAAGCAGTCAGCACCCAGCACCAACTGCGTGTCTCGCCCTGGTGACCTTTGAAGTGGACTCTGCTGAAATCAGCTTGCCCTTTACCCAGGGGCTTTGCGCTCTCGTATTTCAACCCAAAGTCAGAAGTCAGGGGTGGATGAACACAGGCAGCTTTTTGGCTAATCAGTTTTTTTCCTTTCTGCATTTTCATTTTGGCAACATCTGATTTCCAAGCTGAGCATTGGACACTGGCGGGAACTGCCAACTAACACAAGGGAACGGAACAACTCCAGCCACAAGAGGGGGGTGTGGTCAAGGCAGTGCACAGGAGGGCTGCCTGCTAAGGAGGGGGGCCAGGAAGTCCTCTCAATGCTCCAGGACTGGAGTCTTCCCTGAGCAGTGTGTGTGTGTGTGTGTGTGTGTGTGTGGGAGGAGGATGTATATTTGGAGAAAGACTTGAGTATGTTTTCTGTTTTTAACTTTATTGTGAATAAGGTGAAGGGTTACAGAGCAGGTCATGAGTTTTACGTTCAAAGTCATACTCATTCAATGCAACGCCACTCCCCCCACCTCTTTCTGTTTCCCACCTCCACTCCTCCATCCCTTCCAAGCTTCCTGAACTTTGTCCTTGAGCAAATGCTGCCCCCTTTATCTCCAAAGGGGGTGTTGGATGATTGGAGGGTATGTGTACCTCATTAGTGTTGTTCTCCTGATAAGGCCTGGCTGTTCTGTGCCTGAACATCGAACCGCTAGTTAAAACAGGTTTCTGCCAGGCTGCATTCAGTCCATAAGTCTGTTCTCTCATGATTTTGAGTTTTGTTCCACCTTTTTCTCTCACTCTATCCAAGACCTTTTGGTCTGTTCCCTTTCAGAGAGGATGTTTTTCTAAGGTCTTCAAAGATCCCTCCACTTTGCCATGTAACCCTGGTTTGTAATAAATATGTCTGAAAGAAATGCTGTCACCGTTTTTTGCATCGCTCTCTTCTCTCTGGTCTTTTGCTTTTCATCCCTTTTGCGTTCAGGAGAGGTCCAGGTTAGAAAAGGAGCCCTGGTGGCGCAGTAGTGAAGCGCTCAGTTGCTAACCATCTGAAGGACCGGCATTTCAAACGCCCCAGTTGTTCTGGGGAGAAGCCCGGAGCAGCAGTCCCTTCCATAAGTATTACAGCCTGGAGGGGAGGGCGCGGGAGAAAGGGGAGCTGATACCAAAGAGTAAGTAGAAGAAAATGTTTTGGAAATGGTGATGGCAACATACGTACAAATGTGCTTGACACAATGGATGTATGGATTGTGATAAGAGCTGTAAGAGCCCCAGTGAAATGATTTATTAAAATTAAAAAAAGGAAGAAAATGATGGTGGCAACAATTGTACAATTATGCTTGATCTAATTGAACTATGGATTGCTATAATATCTGTAGAGCTTCCAATAAAATGTAAAAAAACACACCAAACTAACGAAACAATTACAGCTCTGGGAGCCCTGTGGGGTGGGTGTACTCGCTCCAGTGGGGTCACTATGGGTTAGAATAGGCAGCAAGGTTTGCTGTTGTTGTTGTGAGAAACAGGGAGTGATTTTACACTTAGCCTTATTTGACAAATAGCACTCCCTGGATATACTATTCAAATTGTGAATTCTTGACAATGGGCAAGATCAGTGCATTTGTCGTTACTGTTAATTGCTCTCTAGCAAATTTATGAAACTGGGTTAGCAAAAGGGACCTTTTTAAATTAGGCCAAGAGAATTGGATTGCTGGGCTGTGCATTCTAGTGTGGCTTACTGCCTTATCCCCACACCGTGAGAGTGGCTAATTTACTTTTTAAAATCTTACACCAAATAAATAAGGATTTCAATTATTCACTCCCACTTGCTACATTTCTGAGCTATGGAGGACAGAAGCAAAATTCCTTAGGAATTTAATGTCCAGCACCTGTAAAGTGTATTCCAAGACAAGACTTTGGTAGGCACTGTTTTCCCTTTCTCGTTGTGGAAGCTCATATACAGACGGGAAGTGAGGAGTGATTCAGAGAAAAGCGAGCGCGCAGCCTGAGCTGCTGAGCATTTTCTAACCTTCTCCCAGTGAACAGAGCCAGGCCGCGCTCAGATTGAGGTTGGAGAATCTTGTCAGTCAAGTTTTATCTTTGCATGTGTAGCTTCTTTAAAAGAAATTTAAGTCAACCTAAAGTAAATGATAAAGAACAATAAGGTTATTAAGATGCAAATACAAATTAAAAGAGAAATAAAAACAGTGAAGAGGAAAGAGAAGGGAAAAAATCCTCTGTAAAATTCAACGGACCAAAAAAAAAGAAAATCAACAAACCCAACTCATTGCCCTCAGTAGACTCCGACTCGTGATGCCCCCATAGCCATTCCCAAAAGAGCAGCTGGTGGTTTTGAACCGCTGATCTTGTGGTTGGCAGCCCAATGTGTAATCTACTGCACCACTGATCAAGTACTATGGTCACCTTGCTATGGACATCTAGGCTATATAAAAAAGTAGATCATTTAAATGTAATCAAGTGTTGTTGGAAAGTGCAAATGGCTGAACTGTCAACTACTCGCCCAGAGGTTAATGGCTGGAGTCCACCTTAGGAGAAAGTGCCATTTGCTCCCCAAAGCCTCAGCCTTGGAAACCTAGGCAGCCATGCTACTCTGAGCGTACTGGTCGCTAAGAACCACACAGGCAGGACAGCAACGAACAAGAACAACCAATAGGATTGACTTAGAAAAGGCCAAATTTCTCCTGGTACTAAATTGTGGCAGTTCCCATGAGATCGTGTACACTGTACACTGCATGGTGTTCTTGATAAGAATTTTATTGCAAATGCAAAGTAGTTTTTCTGTTTCTGTAGTCAATTTGCCTTCAAGTCTTAGGACCAAACTTGAAAGTAATTGGATGACAGAGATTCTGCCTGTGTGGAGGGTGGGGTGGGGGCTGGTGGGAGGGTCAGTGTGGCTTTTGCAGATTTCCTGGTCAGAACTTTCCCATCAGCAGAGCCTTCTTCCCCTCCAAGTGGAGCTTCTGCAGTGCTCTGGGAATCTTGCCTGGGAAGGAGTGAGGGAATATGAAGTGTTCTTGTGATGAGGAGTACTTGAGTGAGGTCCAATGCCCATCTGCTACCTAATACTAACCCTATAAATATATGTACATAGATCTAGTTCCCCATCACCATATATAAATATATTTACATATGTACATGCCTGTATTTAGACCTCT
>NW_022103898.1:76699573-76702378 GCF_000313985.2 Echinops telfairi | reverse complement strand
ACATGTCCAAAGTTCAAGAGATGAAGTCTCACCATCCTTGCCTCTAGGGAACGAACATTCTGGCTATACGTCACTGGTCTGTTAGTTTGTTGTACTGTGGTGGTTTGTGTGCTGTTGTGATTCTGGAAATTATGTCACTGGTATTTCAAATATCAGCAGGGTTACCCATAGTGAACAAGTTTCAGCAAAGCTTCCAAACGAAGAGCAGATTACACCGGAGGAATAGGCTATCTGCTTCGGAGGAATTAGCCACGGGACAACTTATGGATAGCATCAAAACATTGTCAGATACCAAAAGCCTCATGAATATTGTCAGAATTAGTGACGGAAGATGAGCCCCATCAGGTCGGAAGACACTTAAAATATGACTGAAGAAGAAAGGCCTTCTCAAAGTAGAGTGGCCATAGTGATATGTATTGAATAAAGCCTGTAGGAGTAAAGCCTGGGGGGGAACACAGTTCAATACGAGAAGAAACAGCTGCAAACATCAATTAATAATCGGAACTTGGAATGTACAAAGTATGAGTTTAGGAAAATTGGAAGTGGTCAAAAATGAAATGGAGCACATAAATGTAGATATTCCAGGCATTTGTGAGCTGAAATGGAGTGTCATTGGCCATTTTGAATCAGAAAATCACATGGTTTACTATGCTGAGAATGACAAATTCAAGAGGAATGATATCACATTCATTGTCAAAAAGGACATTTGAAGATCTGTCTTGAAGTACAATGCGGTCTATGATAGGATTGTTATCTATCCAAATGCAAGTAAATTCTGTCACTACGAGTATTATTCAAATTGATGTGCTAACAACTAAAGCTAGAGATGCAGAGGATGAAGCATTCTCCCAGCTTCTCCAGTCTGAAATGGATCAAATAGGCATTCAAGATGCACTGATAATGATTGGTGACTGGACTGCAGAAGTTGGAATAGAGGCAGGAGTGGCAGCTGGAGGATACGGTCTTGGTGATAGAAGCAAAGCTGGAGATAGCACGACAGAATTTTGCAAGACCAATGACATCATCAAAAATATCTTTTTCCAACCACACAACCAGTGATTATGCATGTGTACTTCTCTAGATGGAATATACAGGAATCAAATGGACTACGACTGTGGGAAGAGACAATGGAGAAGCTCAGTATCAGCAGCTAAAAGCAGGCTAGAGTCTGATTGTGGAACAGACCACCAATTGCTCATATGTATGGTAAGTTCAGGTTGCAGCTGGAGAAAATGAAAACAAGTCTATGAGACCCAAAATATGACCTTGAGTCTACCCCACCTTCTTGAGAACATCTCAAGGACAGATTTGCTACATTGAACACTAATGACAGAAGACCCGATGAGCCGTGTGAGGACATCAAAAACATCATTCCTGAAGAAAGCCAAAGCTTATTAAAAAGCCAGGAAAGAAAGAAAAGATCCAAGTGAATGCCAGAGGAGACGCTGAAACTTGCTCTTCATCGTAGAGGAGTGAAGACACATGGAAGAAAAGATGAGGTCCAAGAACTGAATAGAAAATTCCAAAGGGCAGCTCAAGAAGACAAAGTAAAATATTATAATGAAATGTGCAAAGACCTACAGTTAGAAAATCAAAAAGGAGGACGACAACGGTTGTTTAGTTACCTTTGATCTCAGTTGGTCTTGCTACTCTTATCTATCTGTCTTTTGACCAGACAGAATCTTATCTGCTATTCTTCTTCCTTCATGACAGCATAATTTCTTAAACCTCCAAATCAAGCCACTTGTCATGAGTTGATTTTGACTCATGGTGAAGCAGATCAATAGGCCTAGATCAATAGACCTAGCTTCTGAGGCCTAGCTTCTGGTAGATTATGAAGCACCGACCTTTCAGTGAGTAGTTGAATGATTGCTTATGTGCATCCCCAGGGACTCCTTCATTACATCCTCAGTCTCCTTAGAAGAGGGCATCTTCCTCTGCCTGTCCTCAGGTTCCTCCCATCTCACTCTAGTCTTTTCCATATGAATCCTACTTTGTAGACTTCTTTATCCAGTTAGAAGCTGAACCTCTACTTCTATGCAATTTCAATTTTGTTTACAGCAGATACGATCTTTAATTCTGTTGGTTTGAGGATATAATTTGTTTCTCATTTATTATAGTCACTTCTCACTAGGGAGGGGAGCTGAAATTTGAATACATCGTGTACTGCAAAGTTTTCTTAAACTTTAATAGTTTTACTTTTTAAAGCTGCTTCTAGACAGCTTGTACCATGACAACCGCTTAAGTAATGAAAGTTTAAAAGGCTGGGATGCAGGAGGGTACAGGATGTAGCACTTTTGAAAGCATGACTTCCCGAAAGTAAAGCTGGAGGCACTCTTGTTATTATTCAGGGTCTGACTGTACATTTACAATAGTGTCTTTATCTCTTGCAGGAGACATCAAAAGAGATGGTTCCTTGTGCATAATAGTAGCTTAATAAATATTCATTGAGTGAGAAAGCAGAAACGGGGTGGGGGTGGGGGGGACCGCTCAGGGCTTTGTTCACTGGGCTGGGTCCTTGGCGTGGGTGGAAGTGGTAATAAGATGTTGGCTTTATGGGAACGCGTAGGACAGAGACACAGTGGCAACAGGATGGAGAATTGGCTATGAGAATCTTCTGATGTGAATATGCAGCAATATTAATTCAAGCTGAAGTCCTTTGGTCTAGAACTAAGGAAATCTCATTTCTTCTAAACTTTAAGTACTCGTTTTTCAATTTTTTTTTCAAATTTTCAAATTGCTGTTCATTGAACACAACTCAACTGGTTCTGTTAACTGCCAGGCCATGAGCCAACCATGGGGTCA
>NW_022103898.1:76695818-76698654 GCF_000313985.2 Echinops telfairi | reverse complement strand
AGGGTAGAACTGTCCTTACTGCTACAGGTTTTTACAGTTTGAGTCAAGTTTTTTGTGGTTAGGATTTAGTCTCATGGATAAGAACAACCTTAAAATCAAAGTAAGATTCTGTTACTAATTATCTTATTTCATATTCCATTTGAGGCCTTGGGACATCAACTGTAAGAGCTGGAGAAAGAACATTTCTTTTGGGGAACGGATTGTACTTGATACAGAACCATTTTTACGTAATCCATAGGTCCCTATTCCAGGACACAGGCTGTTCTTTTACATTAACCTTGGAAGTTCACTTTCTCACCATCCCTTCGAGGCATTTTAGGGCCAACCAGCCTCTTTCCTTTGAGCTTAAATTCTAAGCACTTGGTCTGTAGGTGGTAAAGTTTACAGTAAAGACCCCTGATGGCACAGTGGGCTATGATTTGAGCTGCTAACAGCAAGGTCAGTAGTTTGAACCCGTCCTGTAGGTTCAGACTTGACTTGAAAGCAGTGCGTTTGGTTTTTGAGGTTGGAGAGTTTACAGTGGGTCTCCTAACTCCATTTTGAATCCTGACATAAATTCCCCCTCCTTTGAGGATCTTTCGGATTCATAAGCTAGCAATATAGAAAGCTTTGTCCTCAGGCAGGGTGTGTTTAGAAGTAAACCATAACTCTCCTTGCCAACCCAGAGAGCACCTTAGTGGCACTGTGAGTTAGTCATTGGACTTCTAGCTGCAAGGTCAGTGGTTTAAACCCGCTGGATGCTCTGCAGGAGAGAGATGAGGCTATTTGCTCCCATAAAGATTTGCAGCCTACAGAGGGTCTTCACTATTGATATGGCATCCAGGCCTCAGTGAGCAACGTGCATTTAAAAGTCTGGCTTCGTGGCTTTGGCTGAAATTTGTGGTGAAGTAACTTGCCTTTGTTGTTTTCTTTTGGAAGTTAGAAATTAAAGTAACTGTTATGGAAATGATTTAAGTAAAAGAGGGTTAGATTTATAGTAAGATAAGTCGAGTGAGCTAGGCATTATTAAGATTTTTATAGCTTAAGTCTTAGTTGTTATAGTTTCATTAGTAGTAAAGGCGGAAACAAACAGGTGTGTAATTTTAAACGAGAAGAACATGAATGCTTCCTAAAGAGTAACTAGACTGAAACTTATCTTTTTCAGTTCTAGGGAAAAAGCAAGATAAATTGTTCCATTGTGTCATCACCATCACTACTCCTGACCCCGAGCAGAAAGCAGCAGAAGAAAGAAGACACATTTATTAACCAAGACCCTATCACTTAGTTACAAGATAATTACTGTCCCTTTCCTAATATATACAACATTTCCTCTGTTTTCTGTTCAGGGAGACGGGTCTTTGTTGCACTTGATCTACTCTAACCCCCTTGAATATCCTGCTCAATAAAGCTCTAGCTCTTTCCCTGCAGTGGTGTTGTGACAGATGCACCAGTTTCCTTGGAGCAGGCCACCGGAATCACATGCTTTGCTTGAGCACTGCAAGTGGGAAGCCATTTGATAGCAGTGGGGTGGTGTGGGAAACAAACATTTCTCCCAAGTTGGCTCCCCCAAATATATGCCAAATTTAGCTGCTTGTGAATGACTATACACTTGGAGGTCAACAGAAGTAGGGCAGGGGTTATTCTCCCTAAGGGTTGTCAGTCATCCAGAGCAAGCAGACACCACTGTTTATCCCACAACAAGTAGGGCCCACTCCCTTCTGATAAGGATAGTAGTAAATTGTTTCCCTGAAGGAGAGCCTAGAGAGGTCTAGCCCACCCAAGGGTGACCAAGGTTAGGCCGCCATAATGAGTCTAGGGTCCGCCCATCTTGTCACACTCTTAGCTTATCCCCTTCCTGTCATGCTTATGCCTATTGTACATCCCCTTCCTATGATGTGTATGCCTGTTGTACTGCCCCTTCCTGTGATGTGTGGTTACTTGTAATCACACCCCCTCCTAAGTAGATATAAGCCTTGGTTAGCAATAAATGGGGTCTCCACCCCACCTCACCTTGGCCCACGCTGTGTGCAGACCTGGCTGGTAAGATCATGGCCATCTAGGAGGTGAGCATGCTACCATGAAATATGTCTGACTCCATTATTTTAATCTATCTTCCATCTCATGTTCTCTGTGACTTTACTATAATCTTTATAGATCTCAACCGTACAATTGCGGGTACTGAACCCGTGATTAGTTGTGTGGGGCTGGCCTTATCCCCCACACGGTTGGGTTTTGGGTAGCAGCCCTGGGAGGGGTGACCTTACCCTCAGGACTGGGGTACCAGAAATTGGGTCTCAGAACCCCAAGGACATGACTAATATCCCCACCCAGGAGCCAATCCTGTAAGCTTCTCTAAATCTATTATACTGTCTATGTCCCAACCCCAATTCCTTTCCTGCTTCCATAATCCTGCCTTTGACAGTGACGAACTGATGTGCCACCAATCATGATTTCATGAGGAAGTCTCTAGCTTCTCTAATTAGCAAGGTGACCTTGAAACCTTTGGGCACCACTAGGGCCTCATGCTCACAGTCTCCCTAAGCCAAAGGATTGTTCTTGGCCTTATCTTTGTCTTGTTTAAGACTTAACAAAAGAATCTCTATAAAATATATTTGAAATTTGGATCTTTTCTCCCTAAAAGACTGAAACAGGGCAAGGGAGCAAAGGTGGAGATTTGGACAGAGTCCATGACAACTTCTAACCGTTTTTTAAAAATCATTTTATTGGGGGCTCTTACAACTCTTATCACAATGCATCCATCCATCCATTGTGTCAAGCACATTTGTACATTTGCGGCCATCATCATTCTAAAAACTTTGCTTTCTGCTTGAGCCCTTGGTATCAGCTCCTCATTTCC
>NW_022103898.1:76692873-76695008 GCF_000313985.2 Echinops telfairi | reverse complement strand
GGGAAGGTGAGCATCATGGAATGCTGGCTGGTAAGTTTTACTCCCTGCATGGAGTCTCTAAATAAAACTTTATTTTGATACCCTATGTCTTCCAAAATTAAATTTTTCTCTCGGTAAGTCAAAAACTTGAATTCTGGTAACAATACCTTCATTAGGCTTGGTCCCAGTTCATATCAGTTTCCAAAACCTGAACAGCACGGGTTTTCATTAAATATAAATATGAATGCTCATGGAAGCACAGTCAAGAAATCAAGCGATGTAACGCATTAGGTTCATCGGCTGCACAAGACCTCTGTCAAGTGTTGAAGAGCAAAGATGTCATTTTGAGGACTAAGGTGCACCTGACTCAAGCCATGGCATTCTTCAATTGCCTCATATGCATGTGAATAAGGAAGACCACAGAGGAATCAACACATTTGAATGATGGTGCCGGCAAAGAATACTGACTATGCTCCGCACTGCTGGAAGAACCAACAAATCTTTTTTTGAAGAAATATGACCAGAAGCTAGGATGGCAAGGTATTGTCTTGTGTACTTTGGACATGTTATCAGATGAGACCAGTTCCGGAAAGAGCACAGCATCCTTGGTAAAGTGGAGGCTCAGCAAAAAAGAAGGCCATCAAGGAGATGGAGTGGCACAGTGGCTGTCACAGTAAGCACATGCGTGACAATGAATGTGAGGACCGGGCAGGCCTAGGCCATGTTTCCTTCTCTTGTGCGTAAGGTTCTCTCTGAGTTGGGACTGACCCATGGCACCTACCAACATCGACAGCATGGGTGAGTCAAAGGAACGTGTGTTGGTTCAGTCAAGTTCAAATGATGGAATCATCTGTAAAATCAGTCATTTGGGATGGGCTTTTAAGAGAAGTGTGATTATGTTTCTTTGACAACATAAAAACTTGATGGGAACTCAGTGAACATTGTATTCAACTTGGAAAATAAAAGGGAAGTCGTAATCTTATTCTTTTAATAATGAAATTGGTGGTGGTGGGGGGTTGGAGACTGAGAAGCATGAAAAGGAGCTGGGAGGACGTGAAAACCTGTGTTTGGGACATGGGAAGATGCACTTAACAATTAGGAACAATATTGATTATCACTATTTTAACTACATATCTAAAATTGATGACTTTTCAGGGAATTGAAACTTGTCTGGACAACTGGCTAACCTCTGAAAAAATAAGTGCTTCCCCAGGTGAGGCTTTTGGGTGATCAACTTTCATTTTCATTTTTTGATCAAATGCTCTTTGGCTAATAGGTTCCTGGAATGGTTTAGAGTATAATATTTGCCGTTTGTCGTAACTTTATTCTGGTGTAAATGACCCAAAGGGTTCCTCTGCACACTCAGGGGAAAAGTTGTTATGGAACATGCTCATGCCACCTGTGGATGAGCTGCACAATTCCTTTGCTTTGGGAGGAGCAGGTATATGTACTTGTCATGGTCACAGCAGCTGCCAACGCGCTCTCACTGTCAGAGGGTACACTACATCTTCAAACCTTGGATACAATTAAAAAGTCAGGAGGTCAGATTATTAAATGTGGGTCTTGCCTGAAAAGCTAGGCCACACGTGTATAATTTCTTATTCTCAACTGTTTCAAATTTTATAATTGGTTAAATTAATGACACAACCAATAGAATTATATTATGCTCCAGGGGATGATCTATAATATTCTCGATCATAAAATGATCATGATGTCTCTAATGTGAACCAGAGACATACATAAACCATAGATAGATGAATAATTTTTGGGCTTGCACTTAATTCCATCTCCATTCTAAGGGCAATTAGGTCTTAGGACACGATCCTATATAATACTCGCTCTCCTTATGAAAAGATCACTGAAGATAAGGGAGCCAAAGCAAAGTGTGGTGAAGAATGCAGAAGGTGCCCAGCTATCAGAAAGAATAGTGTCTGGGCATCCCCTTGCAGAAGGACTGTGGGGAGGAGAAGAGCCAGTCAGGGCACAGGGTAGCAATGATGAAACATACAATTTTCCTTTAGTTCTTTAATGTTTCTTCCCCCCCACTATCATGATCCCAATTGTACCTTACAAATCCGGCTGGACCAGAGGATGTACACTGGTACAGATAGGAACTGGAAACACAGGGAATCCAGGACAGATGATCCCTTCAGGAC
>NW_022103898.1:76690438-76692583 GCF_000313985.2 Echinops telfairi | reverse complement strand
ATCAAATTATAATTTACCTGGCTTCCAGCTTAAATATGTCATAGACTGTTAATAAGTGTGTTCCTTTTTTAAAAATTTTGAAATAATTTATTTCCTCTTGTAAAATGTTAACAGGCTATTTGATCCTTCTGCAAAAGCCTAGTTTTTATTTATTTATTTTAATAATTAAAAAATAATTTTATTGGGAGCTCTTATAGATATAACATTCCATAGTTCAATCACATCAAGCATTATTGTACAATTGCTAATGAAAGATAGTTAGAATAGGGATGAAGGAGGGTTGACCTCCCAAATGCCAGGGCCACAATAAATGATTACAAAGAAACCAGGTACACTAATTAGACACCTCTGGGAAAATTCAACCTGGGCTCACACACAATACTAGGCACCAGCTACATGACATCACACAGGTGCGCTTAAACTCAGCCAATAAAGTTGGCCAATACCCTCAACCAGTGGGGCTGGGGAGGATAAAGGCATACCACGGGCAGGCCACCAGCCCCTTTCTCTCCTCTTGTTCAGGTGTGTGGGCGAGATTCCTCCTGAGTGCAGGCACACACACTGCTGCCTGCTCAGGCCAGCTCAGGGTGCTCACTCTCTTGGGGATTTCCTTCTCTGGTTCCACACATGTGGTTTTGTGCTCCCCTTCTGGCTTTCTTGTCACGTGGTTTTTAGAGCTCTCCTGAAGTGGCCATCTTCAGTCACAAGCTCCCGCGTGGTAAAAGTGTGTTCTTAACAGAAAGACTGGACATGCCTCTTTGAGTTCATGAGGGTCATGAAAGGTGAGGGCAAATAGAAGAACTCTTATAAACTGAAAGAGACTAAAAAGGCATTTCAGTTAGCATCATTTGCATATATTCTGTACTCGATTCTTTTTGCTAATAAGGATGTTGAGACAGTTGGTAAAAAGGCTGGAGGTTTGAGCTCAGATAAAATTCTGAGGAGAATGCTGTGAATAACAGTGAGAGTCTGAAATCCATTTGCAGAATCCCCACGTGTAGGAAGTCTTCCATTAACCAGGGATGTGAGCAGTCTTGCCCTCAGGCAGAGTGTATTGAGAAGTGGATTGCTTCCACTCCAGTGACTAGCCGAGGGAGGGGCAGTTTCCTGGGGTGGTTTGCCTGCCTGTGTCTTGATGGAGACTGCCATTCTGGGGTTGCATTGTCACAAGTCATGCCCTGACTGTGATGGTCGGAGGGCCCTGGACCAATCTTCTAAGCTCTTTTGTCTAATGTAAAGTATGCATCCCCATCATGCTCCTGTTCCTGCTTCTGTCGTGCCACTTGTAACTGATGTATTGATTTGCCAAGCATACTTTTGTGATCATTTCTCTTTGCCTTCTATGTTCTTTTTAAGTCTGAATTTCAGCAAACCCTTGGATGCCATTATGATCTCCTGGTAATGGTCTCCCTCATTTGAATGCTGTGTTCTTTGTCCTGTCTATGGCTTAATAAATATTCTCCTTAAATTTTATTTGGGGTGTCCTTTGTGTAAAGGTGAAACTGAGGTACAGGGAGACAGACAGACGTAAGTGACAGGACAAGGGAGAGCAGAAACAGAAATAGCTTTATTAGGACGAGCTCCCAGATGAGTTTCCATGACCTAGGCCAATAGGTCAGGGAAGTCTGCTCAGCAGCTGGGAGCTCAGGTTTTTAAAGAAGTGGGAAGGAATGTATGGCAATTATGCCAATTAGCATATGGGGTTTGGAAACTCCGAGAATTGCTTGTGGACTCTGTGCGACTTTCTTTGAACCCAGAGCATCTGGTTTCACTGGTTATTTTATCTGGTGCCATCTACTGCTGACCTTTGGGATGTGTAGGGAAGCACGTGCAATGCCCTGACCTGCTTCAGCTTAGTCCAAACAGAGCTGCCTAGTTCGGACCTGGCCCAAACACTCCAAACTTCTTAATAATGGTAATGGGCGACGTGTTCTGTCTTAACTACTTCCTAATGAGATAGGGCGAAGAAGGGGGTGATTAAGAGTTGGAGGGTTTGGGGGCCTGGGTCTGTTGGCAGTGGACTGTAAGAGTGGAGAAGCTGATTGAAGGTCAGGTTGGAGATATTTTTCATTCGTTCCTGAAAAAATTTAAACACACACGGAGCTAAAAGTAATACCCTGTTTAAGTAATACCCCATTTCCCCGA
>NW_022103898.1:76687698-76690338 GCF_000313985.2 Echinops telfairi | reverse complement strand
GGCATCCCTCCCCAAATAAGACCTCCCTGAAAATAAGGACCCTCAAAGCTACCGTAACTCTGGGCTCTGGACTGTAATGGCAGGCACCTCTGCGCAGCTCACTGTTGGCCACAGTGCAGCCGGAGCAGACAGGAAGTGTGAGGTCTCTTTTAATAAAACAATAAACAATAAATATGTACCATATTCTTCTTCATGGAAAAATAAAACATCCCCTGAAAATAAAACCTAGTGCATCTTTGGGAGCAAAAATTAATATAAGACACTGTCTTATTTTTGGGGAAACAGATTATTATCAGATTATTATTAGAGGTCTTACGAGAGGCATGATCCAGGTCATGACAGGACTTTAAAACCATGAGGAAGGGCTGGTGGTACCCCACTGATGTTTTTAATTTAATCGGCCATGGTGTGGAGCACTTTAACATTTTATTTAACTACTTTCGACTTATTGATATAGTGTACGTACCTTTTTGTTAGCTGTTAACAGATTTAATACACGATGGTTTTGAAGGGTTACCTGTGCCAGGGATGTAAGTTGTTGCTGCAAGGAGGTGAGAGACTTTGAGGTGGAGTTTATGACCAGTTGAAGTTGTTTGTTAAAGTTTGGAGTATGCTGTGCCCTAATGGGTGAGTGTGCAGACGTGGGCATGTGGACACATGAATGCAAGTGAGCAAGTTTGCACCAATGAGTGTGAGTGGAATTAGCAGTCTGAAGACTCCAGGCAGAGAAAAGTCATCCTCATCCTGATTTGTGAAGTAACAGATTAGCTGTGGTTGGGCATTGGGAAGTGACTGGGAGGGCATGGGAGAGGCTGATTTGAATTGGTTAGGCTGCAGGCACGACCTTGTCTGCCCTGTTGCTTCTCCATGTTCCCGGGGAACTATCAGCTTGATGTCCTTCACATTTCTCACACTGTAATCTTCTTTACATTAACTTCTTTCTCATCAACTTCTCAGCAAACAGCTTTCCGTAATTTTCAAATTTCTTCACATTCTGGCACAGCCAGACATTCTACAATAAGTCATCCAACTCTTTTTCTGATTATTTGCAACTTACTCTGACCTTCTGAAACTTACTGTCTCCATCTAAAACATTCACTGAAATGAAAATTGTATTAACTAAGTGTCACTGTTGTAGCCTACTGTCCGTTCCCAGAAAGAAAACAACCGATATGGCTGTCAAATTCAAAATAAAAAGTTTTATTTCCTGCACAGGGACCATCAGCTCTCTTTGAAAAGAGACTGAGCGGTGGCCTGTCTAATTTTCCAAAGGTTCTTATACTTTTGCAATGTGCAGGTGTGCAAGCAAGCAGAGTACAGAAGCAGGATATTGAGGTTAGCTATTCTTAGGTGAACAATAACTGTTCTTAGTCCAACAGTAACTGCTCTTACTTCTTCCAAGCCTTCCGAACATACATTTCCTTCGGTACAGTCTGTTGCTCTTGTCAGCACAGCCTGCCTCCCTAATATCAGCTAGTTGATTTATAGTTCATAGCTAGTTGATTTATAGTTCATAATGGCTTCTGTCAGCTCAAAATGGTTTCACTCTTGTCAAGGCTGTTTAAGCTTTTCCTAGAGCTACTACCCTGTTTCCCTGAAAGTAAGACATTCCCAGAAAATAAGACCTCCCCAAAAATAAGCCCCCCCCAAAAGCTACCGTAACTCTGGACTCTGGACTGTAGCGGGGTGCCGCAGCACAGCTCACTGTTGGCCACAGCACAGCCAGAGCAGACAGGAAGTGCAAGGTCTCTTTTAATAAAACAATAAACAATAAATGTGTACTGTATTCTTCTTCATGGAAAAATAAGACATCCCCTGAAAATAAGACCTAGCACATCTTTGGGAGCAAAAATTAATCTAAGACACTGTCTTATTTTCGGGGAAACAAGGTACATTAGCAAAGGGTTAAAGGTCTGTTGGGAGTTGCTTCTGCTGGATTGCATAAAGGCTTCTGTGTCCACTCTCAGGGAATTTAATGATTTAGTTATAAGGGAGAAATTGGGGACCTAATGTAAAGTATTTGTTCACTTAAAGTCAGTGGTCGGAGGTTCTTTATGACTTAGTATTTATTTAGAGTTAAACTCTGAGTGGTGTGGGTGGGGCACAGGCTTAAACAGGTAATAGTGGAACGAGATAAATGTGTCTTGGAGGGAGAGAGAACTTAAGGGAGTTGGGCTGTGTCTGCTTTAGAATTGTTTTAAGAGGGGCTGGGGTAAAGGCAAACGAATGCTGACAATCTGAGTTAAGGGGGATGGTGAAAAAGGTATAGTGGAAGGGGGAATGTGGGACAAAAGAATATAGGGGTCTGGAACTACTGAATGTATGGGGATAACAGCTTCGTTAATGAGGCGCATGTCCTGGACCAAGCAATAAGTACCAGTTGGTTTCTTAGTGGTAAGATTACCACTAAGGTAGGGAGAGTGGGTAGGAATAATGAGGTTGTTAGAAAGGAGGCATTGTATGATGGATTAACATTGGGAAATATTAAGGTCTGTAGGGCCAGTTCTTCCAGGTTGGCTGAAAGAAGGGGAAGGAGCAGAGGTCCGGTGAGACCAGAAGTACGGTGTAAGCAGGCTCCTAACATTTAAAATGTTTCTTCCCAACAGAGGGACCGGGCATGAAAGGATTATAAGGAAGGAA
>NW_022103898.1:76686254-76687598 GCF_000313985.2 Echinops telfairi | reverse complement strand
CTGGGGCACTTTTTTGACTAGTGCCACTCTTCTCCACACCTGAAGCAGGCACCAGGTGATGGTCATTGTTCCCATACACCCTTGCCCTGTGCTGCCCTTCTGGGACCTTAGGGGATCACTGGCACCAGGGCTACTACTAAGGCTTGGGTTTGAAAATTTACCTTCTGTTGGAACCAGGCTTCACAGGCTGACTCTGCCTGCTCCTCACGGCTGTTAAAAACCTTAAATGCCATATTCACTAAATCTCGGACAGGGGTTTGAGGGTCTTTCGGGTTAAAACATTAGTTAAGAGTCTTAAAAAGGTGGTTGGACTTTTGTCAGGCTTTTGAGTGATTTTAAGTTTATTAAAATTGACTCCAATATTAAGGTGACCAGATTTTAACATTGGCAAAGCAGGACGCCATTGATAAAACTCATATCCTGGTGAAATAGCCACATGGCAGCCAAAAAACCATTTATCCTAGCTTGTCATGCATTCTTTCCAAAAATCGGGACTTTTTAAAATGCCGTGGGATGCAGGAAAAACTGTTAAAAATTGGGACTGTCCCGCCAAAAGCAGGACGTCTGGTCACTTTATCCTATATGGGAAATGGCCTGAAGCCAAGTCAGGACACACTGAAGCATTTTATCATGGTGGGCACATCTGTCCCTACCTGCTTGGTTGTTAATTTGATAACTTTAACCAGGTTTTTGTCTGGGAATTACTTACGTCAGGGTTGGTCAAATGAACCTGCTTGGAGTGCTGCTGAACAGGGAGAAAAATGCATTCCCTCTTAACTGCCGGTAGGTTAGAGGAAAGGATGACAAAAATATCATGCCAGGACAAAGCATAAGCTTGAGTTAAACATCAAAACTCCTTAATATAGGTGGTAGGATCATTAAAAAGGAGTCTAAATGCTTTTCGATCTGAGATAAATCAGTGAGAGAGAAGGGAACATGAACTGGACCACTCTCTCAGTCCCGGCCACTTTCCGGAGTGGACAGAGGAGAAGGGGGTTCTGAGATCATGTGTGCTTGCTAACTGGAGAGGCGAGTGCAGACTCGGGTGCCTCCAGTGAGGCGGGTAGATCAGAAGAGTATGTGGGGCTCTGGGTGGCCAGAATAAGGAGAGGGGTGAGTAGGAGGTGAGACAAGGTGCTCAGGCAGGTCGGAAAAGGTAGACACCAGAGGGGGTGTGCAGAAGCAGGAGGAGAGGAGGAATTTTCTTTAAGTCAAGTGGATTTGGGGAGAGGAGCAGGAAATACAGAGAAAGAGACGGGAGCACAGAGGAAAGGCGGCCTGGGCATACAGAATTTCAGACTATTTGTGAGCTCACTGGCAGAAATTGTTGAGATTTCAGAGGAT
>NW_022103898.1:76683723-76684787 GCF_000313985.2 Echinops telfairi | reverse complement strand
GCCACCACGTTCAGCTTCCTAGCCTACTTGCTTTTCAGGGCTTTCAGCTAGTTAGCCTCCCGTGGACTCTATGTTCCCGTATGAATTTGCTGGTCCTCGGTGTCCAGAGCGACAAACAAGACAAAGGAGACAGAACGAACATACACAGAGAGATACTGACCACAAGTCACTCATTCAGACAGGCTCCAGAAGTTCGGGAGGAGAGGAGGGGTGTGCTACGTCCCAGCTGAAGCAGTGTCGAGACAGCATGGAGCCCGTGTCTCTGCCTCTCCTGGGCTTTGGGCACCAAATGTGAAGGTGAAACTGAGGTAGAAGGAGACAGATATACTTAACTGACAGGACAAGGGAGAGCAGAAACAGAAATAGCTTTATTAGGGTGAGCTCCCAGATGAGGGCAGGGAAGTCTGCTCAGCAGCTGGGAGCTCAGGTTTTTAAAGGGGTGGTGAGGAATGTATGGCAATAACATACGGGGTCTGGAAACTCTGAGAATTGCTTGTCTACTCTTCATGGTTTTCTTTGAACCTGGAGCATCTGGTTTCATTGGTCATCTTATCTGACACCGTCTGCTGCTGGCCTTTGAAATGTGCATGGAAGGACGTGCAGGGCCCTGACCTGCTTCAGCTTAGTCCAAACAGGGCTGCCTAGTTAGGACCCGGCCCAACAATTTGTACTTTAAGATGCTTGGAAAAAAGTCCTGATGGCCTGTCTACTCCTGAAAAATCAGCCACTGAAAACCCCATGAAGCACAGTTCTACTTTGACACACATGGGATTACCATGCATTGAAGTTGAGTCAATTGACTTCAACAGCAATTTTTTGTGTGGTTAGTCTGTGGGTATTGAAGATCAAACTAACAGTCTTCAAAGTACTGGTCTCCAAAGCTCTCCTTCATCTCTGGGGACCCGGGGCTCTAGATATCCTTAAGCAATTCCTGTCAGGGATCAGGAAACCAGTTTGTCAAGTAGTCTAGTTCTTTGATTAAAGGAGCCCTGGTGGCATAATGGTTATGTGTTGGGCTATGATCCACATAGTTGGCAGTTCTAAACCACCAGCCACTCCTTGGG
>NW_022103898.1:76679942-76680928 GCF_000313985.2 Echinops telfairi | reverse complement strand
ACCTCCAGACCACTCCCCTTAGCCTAGGGCATTTACACCTGCCCACCACCCAGTTAGGTTAGTTCCACCCTGTGCAGCTAGCCCGAGGCTGGGGAAAGCATGGCTGACTCCACCAGGGGATACTCTGCCCAACTTCTTTCTGGGGAATTCATGCCTGTGTGGCTGGGGGATCTCCTATTTTTCCTCTGTTGTCCCACGTGACTGAGGGAACTTCCTCCCACCTACCTTAGTGCCTCACATGGCCCAAGGGAGCTTGGACCACACTCTCCAACATTCCAAGCTACTGCAGGAACCTCTGTCCAACCTCCTCAGTGATCTACCTGGCCAGGGCAATTCTGCCCACCATTAGCAGTGTTCTACACCAAATCAGGCAACCCACCAGCCTTCTGGGGCACTTCCCTGAGAGAGAAGCCACAGGAGGATAAAGTGGTAGGCTAATTCCATACTGAAATTAGCTATAGGAAGTTCGAAGAAAAATTCCTACAAGTCTCCCAGAGAGAGCCAGTGCTCTTCAACTCCCTGGAAAATGGAACCTGGATCCTCTAAAACAATGCAACACAAACAGCCATCAGCCCCAATGACCTCAATGAAAAAAACAGAAACAAAAGGCAATGGCATAAGATGTCCTGAACATAACGACGTGCATAGAAGAAGCAGACATTGATCTGCCACAGAAAGAAATTTTCAGAATGCTGTTGGGGGTCATACAGGATATGAGGGAAACAATACAGAAAAAGGAACAAATGATAGAGGAGATAAAGCCCATACACCAAAGGGAAATACAAAAGCTTAGGGAAGAGATAACAAAAACCAGTAGCAGACTCACAGACCTCGTGAATAGACTGGATGAAGTACAGAACCACACCAGTGACTTGGAGGACAGCCAAGCAGACTTTAACAAATGTAAACAAAAATCTAATAAGATCATCAGAGAAGCTGAAGAAAACCAAAGAACTATGTCTGATGCTATGAGGAGGAACAACATT
>NW_022103898.1:76676946-76678301 GCF_000313985.2 Echinops telfairi | reverse complement strand
ATGGAGATAATAACCCTAAATATCAATGGACTGAACTCAGGCATTAAAAGACTGAGGCTAGCAGACTGCCTTAGAAAACAACCCATCAATCTGCAACCTACAGGAGACACATCTCCAGTCTACAGACACAAATAGGCTGAGAATCAAAGACTGGAGAAAGGCATACCAAGCAAACAACAATTCAAAAAAAGCAGGGGTTGCAATCCTAATCTCGGATAAAATTGACTTCAAAGTGCAAACCATTAAAAGAGATAAGGAGGGACAGTATATAATGCTCAAGGTAACAGTAGACAAAGAACCACTAAGCATTATAAACATGTATTTCCTGAATGAGGGACCCCTGGAATATGTCAACCAAACACTCCAATAGATGAAAAAGATACCATAGCCTCAACAATTATAGTGGGTGGCTTCAATACACCGCTGTCTGAGAAAGATAGGTCACAGGGGAAGAAACTCAACAAGGAGGCTAGAGATATAAACACTACAATTAGACAATTTGATCTGATAAATATTTACAGAGCTTTTCATCCACATACAAAAATAATTCACATTCTTTTCAAGCCCACATGGCAAATATTTGAAGATTGCCCACATGCTGGGGCATAAGGTGAATCTGCATAAATTTAAGCCATTGATATATAGACCTCTCTCTCTGACCACTCTGTAATAAGGCTGGAAATCAACAAAAGTAAGACAAAGAAAACAATTGGAGGGTGAATAACGCTCTATTCCAAAAGGAGCACAGATCAGAGATGAAATTAGGAAATTTCTAGAAACCAAATAGAATGAGAACATGCCATACAAAAACTTATAGGACACATCAAAGGCAGTTATCAGAGGAAGTTTCATAGCAATACATGCACACCTGAAAAAGCAAGAGAGACTCATGATTGATATGCTGGCATAAAATTTACAACAACTAGAACAGAGTTGGCAGGGCAATCCCACTAATAGCAAAAGAAAAGAAATGATAAAAATTAGGGCTGAGATTCAGGAGAGGGAAAATAAGAAAACTATGGAAAAATTAATGTGACTAAAAGTTGGTTCTTTGAAAGAATAAACAGAATTGACAGACAGCAGGGAAACCCAACCAAAGAAATGAGGGAACAAATTTCAATAGCAAGAATGAGGGATGAAAGAGGGGCGACAACAGACCCTAATGAAATCAAAAGGATAATTATACAGTACTATGAAGGATTGTACCCAATGAATTCAACAACTTGGAAGACATGGACAAATTCTTGGAAAAACAATCCCTCCCTAGACTATCCCCAAAGGACGTCAAGAATCTCAACAGACCCAAAGCAATAGAAAAAATAGCCTAGGTTATCAAGGGATTACCAACAAGATGG
>NW_022103898.1:76671053-76672358 GCF_000313985.2 Echinops telfairi | reverse complement strand
ATTTTTTAAAATTAATAAACTTCTAGTCTGACTGACCAAGATAAAAAGTGAAAAGACAAATTAAATGGCAGGATTCAACCAGGGGACATCTTGACAAATCCAAGGGATAATATGAGTAATATGCAATAACGTTATGTTCAATAATTTGGCAACTCACGTAAAATGGACAAATTCTTTTAGAGGCACAAATTGACAAAGATCATCCAAGAAGAATAGATGACCATAATAGTCCTATATTTATTGAGGAAATTGAATTAACAATTAAAGAGCTTCCAACGAAGACAATTTCTAACTCAGATGGTTTTGACTATTACCAAGTAAGAACAGAAGAAATAATCCTAATTAAAGATAAGCTTTTTAAAAATACAGAAGAAAGCATTCAACCTATCTTATCTTTTAAAGCTAGTATTTCTGTGATAATAAAATTAGGCAAAGAGAAGAGGAATGGCCAAAACTCCTTATGAATATGGAGAAAAATATTAACAAATTGAATCTAGCTGTAATAACAGGATAATAACACGAGCAACTAGAATTGGTCCTAGAAATGTAAGATCGATTCAATATTCAAAAATTAATCAATGTACCATAGCCATAGACTATAGAGTAAAAAAATTATCTTTTCAATAAATACAGAAAAGGTATTTGACTAAAGTCAACATAGATTCATGATTAAAACTCTTCAGAAAATTTTAAATAGGAAATAATTTCTTCAACCTGATAAAGGATATAGGAGCCCTGGTGGCCTAGTGGTTATGGGTTGGGGCTGTAAGGCGGGCAGTTTGAAACCAGCTGCTCAGCAGGAGTAAAACATGGCTATCTCCTCTGGTAAAGAGTCACAGGCTCAGAATCACACAGGGGCAGCTCTACCCTGTCTAATAGGATGGCTATGAGTCCTCATGGACTCTGTCGCCGTGAGCTTCATTTTTTGATAAAAGACAAAGCAAATCTGCCACTAACAGAGGTTTTTAGAGACTCAGAATTGCTCTCTAGGGTAGACTGAACACAGAATAAAAATGTTGGGGGAAAAATACACTTGAGAGGGTCACGTGACTGATGAAGAACCATTCTCCTGAAGAGAGCCTGAACTCTTTATAATCCAGTCCGTGATGACAGAATCATTTGCTCGGTGTTTCTCCCTAGAGCCTTCTACCACATTCAGGTAGAAGCCCCAGTCTGACCTGTTTCCTTAGAAGGATCATGCTCTATTCTGTCCTCAGACCTCCCATGGCCATTCTGTCTCTGTGTCAACATGATTGAGTAGAAAAAATTGGGAGCGAAACAAAGGATGAGAAAACCAACCAGCCA
>NW_022103898.1:76668603-76670133 GCF_000313985.2 Echinops telfairi | reverse complement strand
CTGCATGTTTCCACAGACTTGGGAGCCATGCCCCTCTGCACTCACTGGCTGTGATCTTCCTGTACCTGCCTTGCCTTTCTTCATCAACAAGCCTGCAGCTATAGGAGGGCTCTGGCTGGCATAGAACCCAGGAACTTAAGTTGAACTGGGCTGGATTGCCTGCTTGATAGAAAATATTTCTTCTTGATTCTTTTTTTTTGAGGGGGATCGTTTGGCACAGAGAAGCCTTATTAGGAGCCTGTCTCCTGCAGAGCGGCTGGAAATTTTGAAGGGCTGATCTTGCGCTTAGCAGCTCACCATGTGATCATTAGGCCACCTAGACAGACTAGGTTATAAATATAATTGAAAATATAAATAGATATGAGCCCCAGTGGCAGAGTGGTTATGCGCTGGGCTGTGATCTGCAAGGTCAGTGGTTTGAAACCACGATTCCACCAGCCGCTCCTAGGAGCAAGGGGAGCTTTCTCGTCTCCATAACGAGTGACAGTCTCGGCAACTCACAAGGGCAGTTCTACCCCGTCCTATAGGGTCGCTATGAAAACACCCCTAGTTGTATGTAATTCCCATGTTTGTCGCTGGCTGGAAGGTGGAATGAAAGACGGGGAGGCATAGGCAACGAGGAAGAGAAATGGTGCAGGAACAAACTTTGTAGGCACTTTCGTTGCTGAAAATCCAGGGTACAGATATGCTGACATAGCCAGGGAGTTAAGAAGTGCCTTTTCTTACTCCTTTCAGGAAGAAACTTGCTTTCCAAAAGCATCCTTTAAAACAGGATGGAATTATGCTGGCCACGTCTCATTTTATATGCCTTTAGATAGTCTAAACTCATCTTGCCCAGACTTTTGTGATCATAAGAACTTAGGGGGCCTGGGAAATGTTACTGCTCAACCAGTAACCCAGGTGCACCTGGTGATCAGGCACATTGGGAAACACAGGTCAGGTGAGAGCCAGTCCTACTTGGCCTCTGATGACTGGGTCATGAGTCAGTGTGTTCCTGGAACTCATTTGCAGCCCAGCAGCCACAGAAACACTTCATGAAGTGAGCCAGGCACTTAGTCCCAGTCACTTGTGAGTCTATTCAGGGAGAAGCCAAAGTTATGGATTATTGGAACAAATGCCAAGGTGGGCCAGTTTGGGTGTAAAGTGGAAATACCAGTTATGTCCAACTGAAGCTGAGCTCCAAGGAGTGATTTGTACATAGTTATTCCCTGGATTTGTCACTGCAGGTCTGAATATTTTTACCTTTGTACTAACCTGGCATAGGTTTCTGTGTTATAGAAATTTCCAAGGAGAACCGGCAGCTATTGAGTGAGAGGACATAGAAAACTTGTTTAGCTGTTCTTGAATGGTGCAATTAATGCACTTGCCAACTTCTAACTGAAAGACTAGCAGTTGGAGTTCGTCCAGAGGTGCCTTGGAAGAAAGGCCTATCAATTTGCTTCCAAAAATTCCAGTCACTAAAAACCCTATGCTGTGCAGCTCTATTGCATGTGGGACCACCATGAGCTGAAGATGAGTTGATGGGTGTGT
>NW_022103898.1:76665849-76666954 GCF_000313985.2 Echinops telfairi | reverse complement strand
AGAAAGAAAATGTTTTGAAAATGATGATGGCAACAAATGTACAAATGTGCTTGACACAATGAATGTATGTTGAATTGTGATAAGAGTTGCATGAGCCCCCAATAAAATGATGTATTTGAAAAAAATGTATATTTCTCTGGCTATGCAGTTGTAGTTATTTCCAACTGATTTTTTTTTTTTAAGGTATTTCATCCAAACCACTATGAGGCCAGTATGAGAGCGGTGAGGGCATGCTACTTCAGTCTGGAATCGCTCTTTCTCCATGTAGAACGTGAGGTCCTAGAACCATCAATTAGGCTCAAGCGTGGGAGATTCTCTCTCCTTATCACTGCAGAAGACCACCTGGTATAGTACTTCTTTTTGCCTACCTTCCCCTAAGTTCTATGAAGCTCATCACCTCTCTCTTTGTTCTTGTTGTTAGGTCCTGTACAGTGGTTCTGACTCAGAGTGACACTGTGTACAATGAATAAAGCCTGCCTGGCCCTGCGCCATCTTCACAATTGTTGCTACATTTGAACATGTATCAGCTACTTTATCAGTCCATCACATCGAAGGCCTTCTTGTTTTTCACTAACCATCTACTTTGACAAGCATGTTGGTCTTTTCCATGTTATACAGGAACAACATGTCCAAAGTAACGGAGATGAAGTCTTGCCATCCTCTTCTAAGGAGCGTTTTGGTTGTCCCATCTGTCTATTGTCATCTGACTCATCACAACCCTGTAGACATATAGTGTCTGTAGGACCACTATGAATTGGAGTGACTCCATGACAGTGACTTTGATCTTTCTTTTTGGATCTGCCAAATTATTAATGAAATTATTAATGATTAATGAGCCTTCTTTTAATCCTGTCCCATGTTCTTCTTTATATTCTCTAACTTCTTTGATAATTTGTTCCAAACATAGACTGAATAAATTTGGTGAAAGGAGACACCCTGATAATACTTTTCCTGATTTTAAACCATGTAGCACTCCCCTTGTTTAGGACTGATTCTTAATCTGTGCCTAGGTTTTGAATGAACATAATTCAGTAGTTGAGATAGCTAAGGTTTATTGTGCCAACCTGGCTGATAAACACATGTGGGATTAATTGAAGGGTGAAGA
>NW_022103898.1:76662537-76664500 GCF_000313985.2 Echinops telfairi | reverse complement strand
AACAGTTACAGTGACAGTTCTACCCTGTCCTATAGGGTCACTATGAGTCAGCTTCTACTTGATGGCCATGAGTTTATCTTTTTCTTTTGGTATGGGGCAACTATGAGTTGAAATAGATTTGATGGCAAGTGGGTATGGGTTATGTTTTAGTTGGGTGATCATGATATTATTCGATGGTTTCTGTGTTCTGTAGGACCACTTTTCAGTGGAATAGGCACAAATGTGGATTTCTTCCAGTTGGTTTCCAGTTAGATATCTGTCAAAGTTCTTGTCATAGATAAGTGAGCCCTTCTAAAACATTTTGATTTGTATCCATCAGTTCCTGGAGACTTGTTTTGTACCAGTGCCTTCATTGCAGCTTGGACTTCTCTCTTTAATACCATCAGTTCTTGGTAAGGTGACTCGGTCTATTCCCTCCATTCTTTTGATACTTTCTGTCTCATTCAATAGTTTGCTTATAGAATCTTTCAATAGTTCAACTCAAAGTCTGAGTTTATTTATTGTTTTCTTCCAATATTTTCAGCGGAGCCTGTTTTCCCTTTTGGTTTTCGAACTCCAAGTCTCTGCAGATTTCATTTTAATACTTTATCTTCTCTAGCTGCCATTTGAAATCTTGTAGTGCGTTAAGTACATGCAAGTATGCACAGATTTACATTTCAGGTCTGCTCTTTTTAAAAATTTTTTTAAGGCTTACCTTGTCCCTGATTAAACTCAGAAGCTTCTCATGTCACTTCTGCATGACACTTGCAAAACCATCTCTGGGAGAAGTTAAGTCTAAAAATAACTCATTTTACATTACTTCTAATCTTATTTCCCAATTCTGAGAGCATTCCTCTACTTAGAGCTAATAGTTACCATATGCTTCAGCTAGGATTCCATATTTATGTATGAAGTGATACTGTGTTTTTTGATGATTTTCAGAAAAGGGGAGAAAGGGAGAAAGAAGAGAAGACCCTAATTAATTCCATTTTCCCAAGATAATACTAGTGCCCATGCCAGTGGCTGGTAAACAAGCAGGTGTTCTCTCCTCCTTATTTCCATACCTAACCAGAGTGTAACTTACTTTTGGTTCCTGCATGCCACCCCTGCTCTCCTGGGCCAGAGGCAGCACACCCTCACAGACTAGTCAGTGCAATCATGCCATTCACTCCCCACCCTGCGCTCAGAAGTACAGAGTCATCACCTCCTCTGCTGGCAGAACACACTGTCTCAAAGTAGGTGCCCCATCCCTTACCTATTCCTTGACCATCAGAGCATGCCAGTCAGGTCTAGAGACCTGTCCCCTCCATATCCCAAGATTTCTCCTTTTCTCTACCTTTCCTTATTTCTTTTACATTTTCCTTCCTTAGTTTTTGGTGTAAAATATCCCAGAAAAAAAAGTCCTTTTACTCATAAATGCCTTGCTTAAAGGACATGAACACACACAAAAAAACCACAACTCAAAAAAAAAAAAAAATCAAACAACCCCCCCCCCCCCAAATACACATCCCCCAAACTTTATTTAAATATCATTGCAAAGTGATTTTTGAATCTGAGGGGATCTGGGAACTGATGTAACTCCTAAACCAAAGAAGACATTCAAATTATCCAACAGAAAAATAAACAAAGGACATAATAAAGGAAATATAAACAAAGGACTCACTTTACAAAATAGAAAATCTCCAATAAACATATGAAAATAAAGTTAAACTCCTCAGTGAAGTAAATGCCTAAAGAATTACTTTTTAATGACTAAGGGTTTTATTTGCTTTTAGTGTTATTATCCACAGGTGGCAAGAACTGAAGGACTCCATGACTCATAGACTGATAGTAGGGTCTGAGGGTAATCTGATAGCTCATAAAAAAATAAAAAAGGAACATAAAATATGCATACTCATTACACCAGGATTCTTCTTCCTAACTTTTTATAATAAAATAATCAGTTGGCAGATAACCATTTTACAATGTTGTGGATTATTGCTGA
>NW_022103898.1:76659815-76661824 GCF_000313985.2 Echinops telfairi | reverse complement strand
TGTAAGACATGACAAAATAAATAATTTATAAATTATCAAGGGTTTGTGAAGGAAGGGGGGTGGGGAGGGAAGGGCTCAAGTAGAAAGCAAATGTTTTGAGAATGATAGCAACAAATGTACAAATGTGCTTGACACAATGGATGTATTGTGATAAGCATTGTATGAGTCCCCAATAAAATGATGAAAAAATACTGTGGTCTAAATAAGATAAAATACTTATATATATAAAAAGAAGAAATTACCACATAAGCAGTGATAATAATCTTTAAAACATTTATGGAAAAGTTTTCATGCATAGTCACAAAAATAGTTATAATGTTCATCTCCAAGTGGTAGAATAATTGTTTTGGTTATTGTTGCTAAGTGCCATCAGGTCAGCCCTGACCCATAGCAACCCTCTGCACACCAGAAAGAAACCCTGCACGGTCCTGTGCCATCCTCACAGTTGTTCCTATGGCCTGTTGATGCGGCCACTGTGTTAATCCATCTCATCGAGGGTCAACCTCTTTTTCACCACCCCTCCACTTAACCACACATGATCTCCTTCTCCGGGGACTGGTCTCTTCTCTTAATATGTCCAAATATGTAAGACAAAGTCGTGCTATCTCCACCTCTAAGGAGTACTCTGGCCTCACTTCTTCCAATACAGGTTGTTTTGTCCTTCAGCAGTCCATGGTACATTCAATATTCTTCTCCAGCACCACAATTCAGATTCATCAATTCTTCCATGGCCTTCCTTATTCAGTGTCCAACTTTCACACGCATAGGATGGAATGGAAAATACCATGGCTTGTGTTAGGCACACTCAGTCCTCAAGGTAACATCCTTACTCTTCAATACTCTAAAGAGGTGTTGCACAGTGGATTTACCTAACCCAATACGTCTCTTGATCGCTTGACTGCTGCTTTTATGACCATTGAGGATCCAAGTAAGACAAAACCCTTGACAGCTTCAACCTTTTCTCCATTTATCATGATGTGACCTATTGGTCCAGTTGTGAGGGTTCTGCTCTTCTTTTGCATAAGGTTTTCAGTGGCTTCTTCCTCTGAAGCTGGAAGCCAAGGTTTCTTTGTTTTCTGTTCTTTGTCTGGAAGCTCTGCTGAAACCTGTGCACTTTGGGTGACCCTGCAGGCAGGTGAAATAACTGGCAAAACTTCCAGCAGCACCACAGCAACACACGTATTAAATATTCTTTGCCAAAACTGCAATTCAAAGGCATCAATTCTTCTTTGATTTTCTTTATTTATTGTTCAGCTTTTGCATTCATAGGAGGTGACTGAAAATACCAAGGTTTGGGTCAGGTTGCACCTTAGTCCTTAGGGACATTGTTGCTTTTTAACACTTTGAAGAAATCTTTTACAGCACATTCGCCCAAATGCAATACATTGTTTGCTTTCCTGACTGCTCCATCGATGAGTATTGATTATGAATGCAAGTAAAATGAAATCAGTAATAACTTTAATATTTTGTCCATGTTGTGTACTGGTCCCATTGGGAGGAATTTGTTTTCTTTATGTTCAGGTGTAATCCACAACGAAGGCTGTAGTCTTTCATCTTAACCAGTAAGTGCTTCAAGTCCTCTTCATTTTCAGCAAGCAAGGTTGTTCCCTGTGCATATTGAAAGCTGTTAATATGTCCTTCAAACCTCATCAAAGATATCCCTTTGACAGCTGCTTAGAAACAACACAAACAACATTGCTATAAAGGGAATATATGTTTGAAAAATGGGCCTTGCTTTTCTCTTTTCAAACTTATTAATGGGGATTTACACATCAGATCATATTTTTTATGTTCAACAACTTTAATGGCTTATTAAATCTTCTTTTGGCCCATCCCCCTCTTGTAGGATAGTATCTTCCCTTTCATTCAAGTTAACACCTATTGGGGAACATGGGATAGGGGTAGGTGGGGGGAAGGGAAGAGGTGTTAACAAACCCAGGGACAGGGAAACAACAAGCGATCCAAATTGGTAGGGAGGTGGGTGTGGGAGACCTGGTAGGGCAGGATCA
>NW_022103898.1:76639279-76651635 GCF_000313985.2 Echinops telfairi | reverse complement strand
TTTTCATTCATTAAACTGGGGGAAATTTTCTCCAAGAATTCTCTCACTATTTTTGCAGATGACTTCTTTGTTGTGCCTTCCTCTGGTAACCCAATAATTCTGATGTTCCTCTTCATATCCTCAGACATAGCTCTTAGGTTTTCTTCAGCTTCTCTGATGATCTTATTAGATTTTTGTTCACATTTGTTAAAGTCTTCTTGGCTGTCCTCTAGGTAACTGGTGCAGTTCTCTGCCTCCACCAGTTGGTTGGTGAATTCTTTAGTCTGCTATTGGTTTTTGTTATCTTGTCCCTAAGTTTTTGTATTTCCCTTTGGTTTATGGTCTTTATCTCTTCTATTATTTCATCCTTTTTCTGTATTGTTTCCCTCCTATCCTGTATGACTCCAAGCAGCATTCTGAAAATTTCTTCCTGTGGCAGATCAATTCTGCTTCTTCTATGCATGCTGTTAGGCTCAGGACATCTTCTGATATTGCCTTTTATTTCTCTTATTTTTTCATTGAGGTACTCAGGGTTAATTGCTGCTTGTGTTGTGTTGTTTTAGAGGAGTCAGGTGCCATTTTCTAGAGAGTCGAAGAGCACTGGGCTCTCTCTGGGAGACTCATAGCAATTTTTCTTTGAACTGCCTGCAGATAATTGCACTATGGAATTGGCCTACCACTTTATCCTGCTGTGGCTTTACTCTTTCCCTAATCAACCAGTATTCTGTTATTTGAAGTGCAAGTTGGATGGTCCCCTCAGGGTATGTTGGTTGGGTGGTAGTGGACCTGCGAGGATGGTGCTGCACTTTGTGATCTCACAAGAAGCTGTATGGTGTGGCCCATGGCAGCTTAGGGTGCTGTAGAGGCCATTCAGGGGTGCCTGCTGCAGCATGAGTGCCACAGAAGGCAGGTGGGTGTGCCTGCTTTGGTGTAGAGCACTTTGAACGGTGGGCAGAATTTTCCTGGTCAGCTAGATCACTGTGGAGTTCGGACAGAGATTCCCACAGCAGTGTGGAGCATTGGTTAGTGTTGGCCAAGCTGCCTTAGGCTGTGTGAGACACTATGGCTGGTTGGAGGAAGTTTCCTTAGTCACATGGGACCACAGAGGACTGGTAGGAGCTCCCCCAGACACGCAGACATGATTACCCCAAAAGAAGGTGGACAGGATTTCTCAGGCACATTTTTAAGCCCTGCAGAGAGCCAGTGGGTGGAATTTCCCCTGAAGGAAGGTGGGTGGGCTTCCCTGCCTCCCCCCAACCCCTGCCACCTCAGGGTCATGCTACAGAGGGTAGAGTTCTCCCAACTGGGTAGAAAGCAGGCATAAATTCCCTAGGCCAAGGGGAGTGGCCTGGAGGTTGGCAGTGGTGTGTGAGAGAAATGGGAAAAGAAAAAGAAAAAGAAAAAGAAGGGAAAAAAACCCAGCCTACTGAGACTGTGAGGGGAAAGAGGAGAGGGAAACAAAAGTAACAATATTGCTGAGCCACAATCCATTACTGTGGGGCTGGAGGGGTGTAATCCCTGCCCCAAGGTGGTGGTAAGCTGGGGCTGTGTTGAGATAAAGCCCCTGAACCGGCTCTAAATGCCCCCAGCTCTGGCCAAGACAGTGTGAGGCTAAGGTCAAACCCTAGCCGGCCTCCACAGTGGTAAGTCAAAATCCTCCCTCCTCAAAACCTAGTGGATCTGTACCTGCTTATCTTTATGATGCTCCTCCTGTGACCCGGCTGTGTGGAATTTCCCTTAGTGACTCTCCGGCGCTGATTTCTGTGGAGTCCCTCTGGTATGTGTTACTTAGTCGCCATCTTGCGGGAAGTTGTTTGTTTCTTTTGATATGATAACCTTTATCTTTTTTTAAAAATAGCAGTGGTCTCCTATAATAGTTGTCCTTCTGTGATTGCTGAATTTCACTCAGCATGGTATCCTCCAATTCCATCCATGTCTTGAAGTGTTTCACAGATTCATTGTTGTTCCTTAATGAGGCATAATATTTCAGTTTGTAAATATATCAAAGTTCATGTATTCATTCTTTGACTAAAGGGGCATTTAGGTTGTGTTCATCTTCTTGTTAATGGACATGGATGTGCATATATCTGCCTGAAATGTGATTTTCTTCTAAGAAACAACTATGTGACATTCATCCTATAAACACTGAACATTTTTTATCAATGGGGCATTGCATTACATATTGGGGATATACAAATGGAAAAACAACATTCCTGACTTCCAGGGGCAACAGGGTCTCCAGGAGAAAACCATCAGGGCACAATTACAATAAAAGTATACAGTAAGTCTGAGGCTGTGGGAGTTCAATGGAACAGCCACCAAATTTTGGAAGGGTTCAGGGAAGATTTCCTAGAGGAGATAATGCTTAAAGAGAGTCTTGAAGGCCTTGTGAATATTAGTTAGGTGGAGGAGGTGGGGAGAATTTTCTAGGACATGCTTTCCTCTTCTAGAAATGTCTTCTAGGCCATTCCAGAACAGAGATGGAAAGGAGAAGTAGTTTCTTCCCCAGATGACAGGTTCCTCTGGTGGTAGTGGAACCCTCTCTTGTCCCCAGGTTCCCATCTATGACCTTTCAAAAACAGATGAACAGTTTAGGGGTAACAAAAACTGTGTCACATCTTTGGGTTTATGAGCCAGTTTGATTTGACTGACATGAGGAATATAGTGGCTGGACAAGGTGAAAATGTATAGTACATGAGTTAGTCAGTTAATTGTGCCAACCTGGCCAATAAACACATGTGGGGTTAATTGAAGGGCGGAGAGATAAATGGCTCAGTGAGCCTCGCCTTTAGAGTTCTTGGGTCTCTTGCTTTCTGATGGTCAGGCCAGCGTGAAGCTGCCTTGGCCAGTTCCCTGCATTAGCTGGTGGGGATCACTTCCTACAGGACGTCCCACATGGACCTATCCCAATGCACCTCTGGGTGCTGGAGCAGCCGTGTGGAGACCCCTGCTAGTGCTGAGGTACTTACGCGTTCACTTACTCAGCTTTCCTCCTGCAGTCAGCATCATTACGTTTGTTTTGTGAGATGGAGGAGGACTTTATGGATTGGTGTTGGACATATGGGTTAATATTGAACTTTTGGGCTTGGGCAGCACTGGGTTGGGATGTTTTCTTGATGCACACTTAACCTTTATATAAAACTCTCTCTTATAGACGAGTTTCTGTGGATTTGTTTCTCTAAAGTACCCAGACTAACACAGTACATAAGTAAATAAAAAGGGCTTGAATTTTTCAAAGCCTACTCCAAAGGCCATTTTAAAAGAAAGGGGCTCATAACATTGGGAGGAAATTGACTTAGAGAAAATAAGTCGAGAGATAGAAATGTACGTGTGGAGGGTACAAGAATTCAGCATTAAGGCGTGTTACGTTTAAAACTGTCCTTCATCGCAAGCTTTCCATGATGACCTACTCTGAGATAAACACTTTTCTGACCTTAATTATCTTACTTAATCCTCAAAACATCTGAGAGTCAAATATAATTATCCCTTTCTTATCATTATACCCATTGACATCAGAGAAATAGTAACAGAGAGGAGGAGGTGCCCTGATAAAATGACAGAAGAGGTTATTCAGCTTCAGCAAGAGCAGTGGGATGTCCCAAAGTAGAGGGGTCAGCTCCCTCTACTGAAAAACAACATTCCTGACTTCCATGGGTAGTGACCATGGGATATTTGCTCATGATCAATGTTTAAAGTATCATCTAAGGATAAAGGTTAAAAACCTGTTTGGAAAAAAAACCAAACTTGTTTGAGGTTCATTAGAAAAATCTTGTTGCCAAGAACTGAGAAGCTTTTCCTGGACTCAAATCAAGGCTCTTGACTATGTGACGTTGGTAAGTTACATAACTTATTTGAGTCTGCTCCTTTTCTACAAAACAAAGGAAATAATACTCCATAAACTTGGAAGTGATAATATATATAAGTGCTTATTCTAGGGTTTGTTGCATAGAACGAGCTCAGTACACATTGGCTATTAGTTTTGTTTTAGTTATCCTATTTTAATGGAGGCGTTTGAACCTAGAATAAGGAGAAATTCCCACTTTGAAAGATTTAATGCTTACTTTAGGCACAGCTCTTAACTGCAGAGCCCCAAAGACACCACCTTTGGTGGATTAGAATGGGTCTATAGTACATAATGCTCTTCTACAGGTGTCAGTTATGGACAGCACCAGCATGCACATTTTATTTTCCCCAACTGAAATGAAAAGCATCCTGACATGATCTGGCATCCATAACACACGTACATACACACTATCTTCGTAGGATGCCTCATATCCTCAGCACTTCCCTTCACTACTCCTTGGACCAAGATCCTCAGAATGAAGGAAGGAAAAAAAAGTCACCACCTTCTACTTCAGCAGAAATGTCAAAAGGGTGGGGAGGGAGGGGAAAATGAGGAGCTGATGCCAGGGGCTTAGGTGGAGAGCAAATGTTTTGAGAATGATGAGGGCAATGAATGTACATATGTGCTTTACACAATTGATGTATGTATGGATTGTGATGAGTCGCATGTGCCCCTAATCAAATGAGTTTTTAAAAAAAAGAAGAATCCAACAACATTAAAAAAAACAAACAGAAATGTCAAAAGGGAAGCCCTTCATCTAAAACTTGAAATTGTCAACTGGAATCTTTGGGTAGATCAGAAAAAATATCTAATCTCGTCAAGCATTCTCAAGATTTTCACATTAGGCCAGGACTTCTGAGTTATATTTGTTGAGGAACGTTTAAGAGCCTTTGGCTCCAGTTCCATATAACATGAGCACATGGGCAGTAAGCCCTGGAGTGGGTCTACTTCCCTGTAAGCATTTGCTTAATTCATACTAGAAACAGAGTCATCTCATTCACAGGCATATGGTCTTGGGTCTCTGGAAGAGCGGACCTAAGTAGGCCATGTTGTTGTTAGGTGCCATGGAGTTGGTTCGGACTCATAGTAATCCTATGCATAGTATAAAGAAACACTTCTAGGTTCTGTGCCACCCTCACAATTGTTCTGATGCTTGAACCTATTGTTGTAGCCACCGTGTCAATCTATTTCATTCCTCTTTTTCATTGACCCTCTACTTTAGCACACATGACGTCCTTTTCCATGGACTGGGCTCTTGTGACAACATGTCCAAAGTATGTGAACTGAAGTCTCATCATCCTTCTTTTAAGGAGCACCCTACCCGTGCTTCTTCCAAGACAGACTTGTTTGCCCTTTTGGTGGTCCATGGTACTTTCAATTCAAATGCATTGATTCTTCTTCAGTATTCCTTTTTTAATGTCCAACTTTCACAAGCACATGAGGAAATTGAAAATACCCTGGTTTGGGTCAGGGCAGACCTTAGCCCTCAGAATAACATATTTGTGTTTCAGCACTCTAAAGTTCTTGGAGGCAATAGGCCCTTATCACTCATCTTGATTATCTGCCATGGCTTTTCTCCTATTGGCAGCAGCATAACATCTCTTATTAGCCTTTCAGCCATTCTAGATAACAATGACCAAAGTAACTAAGAATCAAAAGTTTGGTCCTTCATTTTTTCTCTTACAAAGTCCTATGTTTTGTGAATCTGTAATCATTACAACAACCTGCATTTCTGATGTAAAAATGGTGTGGGTTATCTGATCTTCTCTGATATCAGAGGGAAGGAGAATCAAGCTTAACATCAGGATCAGCCCAAGACCAATTGTTAGGGAGTAGAGGTCAGACATACCTGTGGGGGAAAGGCCAGCCTCCACAACTAATCACGGGTTCAGTGAGCACAATTGTACAGTTGAGATATATAAAGATTATAATAAAGTCATAGAGAATGAGAGATATATAGAGAGAGTCAAATAAAGAAGTCAGACACATTTCATGGTAGCATGCTCACCTCCTGGACGGCCATGAACTCAACAGCCAGGTCCTCCCACGGTGCAGGCAGAGAGGGCAAGGGAGAGAGCAGGAGCAGGAGAGAGCCCTTTATTGTTAACTAATAACTTATATCTACTTAGGGGGTTGAGATTACAGGTGTGTTAGTCTGGGTACTTTAGAGAAACAAATCCACAGAAACTCATATGTATAAGAGAGAGTTTTATATAAAGGGTAAGTGCACATCAAGAAAACATCCCAACCCAGTGCTGCCCAAGCCCACAAATCCAACATTAACCCATATGTCCGACACCAATCCATAAAGTTCTCCTCCATCTCACAAAACAAACATAATGATGCTGATTGCAGGAGGAAAGCCGAGTCAGTGAGTATACAAGCATCTCAGCGCTGGCAGGGGTCTCCATATGGCTTCTCCAGCACCCAGGGCTGCATCGGAGTAGGTCCATGTGGCTTCTCTTTGGGGATGTCTTGCAGGAAGTAAGCCTTGCCAGCTGAAGCAGGGAACTGGCCAAGGCAGCTGCACCCTGGTCTGACCATCACAAAGCAAGAGATCTGAGAACTTGAAAGGCGAGACTCATGAAGCCATTTATCTCTCTGCCCTTCAATTAACCCCACATGTGTTTATAGTCCAGGTTGGCACAATAATCCAACCCAACAGGTCACCACATGTCACAGGAAGGGGCTGTATAATAGGCATACACATCATAGGAAGGGGATGTACAATAGGCATAAGCGTGACAGGAAGGGCATGAGCTAGGGGTGTGCACATAGGAAGGGGAGGGACTAGAGGTATACATGTGCCAAGATGGGTGGACCCTAGATTCATGATGGCAGCCTAACCTTGGTCACCCTTGAGTGGGCTTGACCTCCCTGGGCTCTCACTTAGGGAAACAATCTACTACTATTCTTATGAGAGGGGAGTGGGCCCTACTTATTGTGGGATAAACAATGGTGTCTGCTTGCTCTGGATGGCTGATAACCCTTAGGGAGAATAACCCCTGACCTACTTCTGTTGACCTCCAACTATATATTCATTTGCCACATGTAGCAAGCAGCTGTATATGTGCCGCTGTCCCAGTACCAGGCTCGACTTCTCTGATCTAACTCCTTGGGTCGTGGAACTCGCCTGGGGGCTCCAGATGCCCCCATCCCTTTCCCTTTCTCAACTTCACATTCTCGGCTGAATTCTATCTCTTGTCTGCCCCTCTGTCTCCAACCTTTCAGCCTTTACCATGCTCAGATAATGTTAGAAAGCCCCTTTTAACTCTGCTGAGAATACTCAAAAGGCACCCCTTCTCTGCACTAAAGACTCATCTTTAAGTGCACTCAGTTTTTCTCATTCTTTGAACTGAGAAACCCACAGCTCTGCCTCCTGCTCTTAGTTTTCCTGACTCTGCTTCTCTGGTGTCATAGTTCTCAGTCTTCTAGTTGAATCCAGGGATCTTGGGGTCCAAAGGATGTGCTTCACTCATGGATCTTCTTTCTTGAAGGTAGTATGATTCCCCCTTTCTGTTTCTGAGATGGCTCATTTAAAACTTATCAGGATGACAAAACTGACCAATCCCAATGCTAGAGTTTCATACATCCTATTTGCATGCTCCCACCTCTCATGAATCTATTCTAACTGATTTACATTATTGTTGTCCTTTTGGTGGAACATAAATACTTCACATTTGCATAGTCTGACCTAGTCATTTGGCAGGAATTACAAAGACTATGGCTAGATGAGCCTTGTCAAGCAATTCACTGCACTGCACAAAGGTGCTTCCAAAATGTAAAATAACCTGGTAGTAGCAAGTTTGGGGGTTTGAAACAGTCAATGTGTGTCCATGCTACATGCCTCTGGAGATAGATATGCTTTCTTTTTTGCTCAATAAAATCTGTAGAACACAATAGAAGCATTCTTCAACCACATGAAGGAGAGAATAGCTGCTAGAGTGGATTACATGCTAACTGTACTGTAAACTCTACCCTGGCATGGTAGGTAGCAGCTTACACATTTTAATGGGGCCCTCAGCTTGCTTTATATATCACTGCCCTTTCAAGAATCATTTCTATTTAGCTTTACAAAACAAAAACAAACAAACAAACAAACAAACAAACAAACTCCAATTAATTCAATATTGGAGGTTGAAAGCAACTGGAAAGTGACTTTAGTTTTACGTTACTCCTTTAGTTTTACTAATTAAAAGCAGAGAGAGGAACCTTAGGGGATACTAAAGTTAACTGACCTAGCCCACAAAGACAATGTTCTACCTCCTACTTTAGTAAGTATAGACTGATGGCCATCTGTGATGCAACTATTAGTCTCTTCTCTTCTGGATCAAAAAAGAGTGAAGAAAGTTATGTCGGCAAGGAAACTATTAGTCCAAAGGACTAATGGATCATGTGACTCCCAACTTCCGTGACTCTGAGACCAAAAGAACTAGATGGTGCTCGACTACCACTCTTGACCACTCTGAAAGGATACAAAAAAGAGGCCTGAGATAAAGTGGGAGTAAAATGTGGTACAAAATTCAAGTTATAAAAAAAAGACCAGGCTTAATGATGTGATAGAAGTTGGTGGAACCCCTGAGACTATGACCCTTAGACACCTTTCAGCCTGGAACTGAACTTAACCCTCCGGCTCAGCTTTCAGCAAATGTTAGACAGGACTGCACACGATCATTAGAACAATCAACCATATATCAAAAGGCAAGCTTTGTCTGGGATAAAACGCAGAGGGCAGGAGCGAGCAGGAAAGGAGGATGAAGGGAAATGACAGAGACGAAGGAAAGAGAGCTGCTGCATTGTGGGGATTGCAGTCATTGCCACAAAACACGGTGTGTGCGAAGCGTTCAATGGAACATCTATTTGTTCTCGAAAGTTTCACCCAAATCACAGTGGAAGAAAAACCCCAAGATAATACCAAATTTGGAAGACTGCTAACTTTACTTTACAAATTTGATAGGAGAAGTCACATCCATTTTTGATCTTGCCTCTGCTGTGTTGAGAGGTAATTAAAAAAATAAAGATCACAGCTTTGAAAAACCTATAGGGCAGTTCTACTCTGTCCTATATGGTCATTATGACACAGAATCAACTCATCAGTTTTTAAAAATACCTGTGGATGTATTCACAACTGAGAAAAAGACGTGAAATAAAATGATAACTTTTGCTGTTTGAAAAGAGAGTCTTCTTGCTTGTGACTCTAACACAGATTTTATTAAATATTAGAGACCTGTGTGCTCTCTGAGGGGCCCTGGTGGCATAGTCCTTATTAGTTGGGCTGCAATCCACAAGATCAGCTGTTCAAAACCACCAGCTGCCCTGCTCCGCAGGAGAAAGACAGGGCTTTCTGTTCTCAAGAGTTACGGTCTTGGAAATTCACAGGAGCAATTTTTTTCCCTGTCCTATAGGGTCACTATGAGTTGTTATCAACTGGATAGCAGTGAGCTTATGTGCTGTACATTCATAAATATATAATTTTAAAGCTTATAGCTATACCTAAAGCGACCTTTAATAGTAGCTTGTCTGGTTTTACATAATTGCATTTAGGTGATCAGGCTCACGGAAACTCTTGCAACTTATTCTTTCCAAAAATAACCGAAGATTAGTGGACATGTCCTGCTCCCAAGCCTCCCTAGATCATGCATATACAGATCTCTCAGATTTATGTAGTCCGAAATAATCGCCGACCAAGTGAGAATATTTTTTTTGAAACTTCCTGATAAAATTTGATTTAAGTATCTTGAACATCTTAATTAATCTGATCATTGATTGATTCAGTGTTGATGTGCTGCCTAATTTTAAAGTTATTTATCAAATCTGTATCACAATCTCTTAAGAAAAAGAAAAGAAACTTGCCCATGGTCACACAGGTACCCAATGGCAGGTCCAGGACTAGAACCAGTGTTATTTTGTCTAACCCCATCTCAGGAATCCCTTTCAGAAGAGCAATATGAACTGCTCAGACAATCATAGGTTGGCCAGGAGCTGATAGGGAATGTGAGGTTTTATTTCTCAACCGTCAGAACAGAGATTGCCTCTATTGCTGCATATTTATCTTTCTAAATCTACTGGGCAAGTAGGTATTGAAATGAGCTCCCATTCTTGGAGGATCACATATCAAATGACAGATAGGGTGAAGCAAGAATGCAAAGCTGGGGAGTTGACCTAGAAGTAAATGGGTGGAAGGTTGAATTAAACTCAGCTGACTTTGAACATTTGAAAATAATATACAGCATCAAGCAGCTTGTTGGCCCATTCCTTAGTCTCAGTTTAGACATTGTTTCTTCTAGGAAGTCCTTTCTGATTCCTCATGTATAAACTAGGTGTCCCTATCCTGAGTTCCTAAAACAGGGTGTACTTCTCCTACCCTTCTATTTACTGCACTTTGTTTTAAGTGCCCAATTGTGTCGATTCTTGATACTGAAAGTTCCTGTACGTGGGAACTGACTATATTCAACATCACATCCCTAGCTCTTACACATTGCTGAGTTCACAGTAGGTGCTTAACCCCAAATCAACTGAGTGAATGAATGCTTTCTAATTTTTGGCACTTGGAACCAAAAATTCAGCAACCTCATTCAGGGCCATCTTTAAGTATATCTGTATTGCTATTCTAGATTTTTCCTAAGGCCAAAGTTACATTGCTTAAAAAGCAATTGCCAGTGTGTGTATGTACATGTGTGCATGTACATGTGTCAGTCTGTATGTATTTATATGTACACATACATGCACAGTGAATATGGGCAGCACAAAGAGCGAGGAAGACTACCATACAGTGAACCTTGTGAAAGTCAGAATCTGGTGAAACTGCCTGGTTTTCCTGGGTCTTGCCAGTTTTTGGCCTTTACCAGAATGCAGCATCACCACTTCTTTATGGGCTCTTTTAGTGACAATTATTTGAGTTTTCCTTCTTGGACAGATTTCTGCTTTAAACAGTGTCTGGCTTTCTCGGGTTTTATTTTAGCAGGGAGAAGCAATTATATCAGTATAAGACTTGGGAAACCAGAGAGCTTTGATGAAGTTGTCCATCATGGAATAGTTGTCCTGAATTAAAGGTTAAAAGTACTTGCTTGATTTCTGGAGAGAATATACAGTTTCTATATATCTTGTCCCCCTCCCCTCCCTTCTTCTTTACAGACAAACATGATTTTAGGCTTTCTCTAGGATGCTGTCTACTGTTTCAGGAGTTAGAACAGCAGTTTTGTAGAGTATCTACTCAGATTAAGTCACTGGCAGATCCCCTCGTGCCACAAGCAAAGGTCTGAAACAACCTTACTTTTAAACATATATCATTATAATTCCAATTATGCTGGATCAAGCTTGATAAGGGGTTAGTTGACCTTCCTCTAGACCCGGCCTGAATTTGCTCTAGGTGCAAGAATCTCTGGCTTGTTCCATGACAAAAATTTTTTGCCTGTTTTTTAAAATATTCATGGTGGTCTTTACTTTTTTATTACCAATGCTTTATCCTTACCATATAATTTTGTTTTTATTCTTTACTCTTTCTGTTGGGTTTACTAGTTTGGGAAGCACAGAAGCACAGAAGGAATGGTATAGAGATAAGAACTGATGCAAGGGTTTGTAGGGGATGTAGAGTGGGAGTGGGGGTGGAGATGTGGAGGGTGAGGGGATTTGGGGAGGAGATAATAAAGGTGGGAAGGGGAGGGAACTCTAGAACTGAATGTGATTACACAACTCATTTTAGAGTTGATTTAATCAGGGGGGAAGAAAATGTTCTAAAATTGAAAACGTTCTAAAAAGTGGTAATAATTGAATGATTGAGTTATATGATATGTAGATTATGTGTCAATAAAATTGTTAAAAACAAACAAACAAAAATGTTAAATATTCTGGGGGGAAAAACAAAGATCTTTAAATGGACATAGGTGATGTACATTAAATGTGCAATTGTGAAGTACTATATAATACAAATAGTAATTACTTATTATTGAATAGTTTGTATTTATATAAAGCATGTGTATATGTCATACCATATACATACCATAGAACATGAATAAGTAGAGTTTATTGCTGTCTTGGGTCCAGATCATTACTCTTTTCTGTCAACGTCAATAATTAAGTGAAAATTTGGTTATTTAACAGGCTCTTTTTCTTGTTTGGAAAGATATTATCATCTTGAGGGGCCAGTACTTGGAGGAAGAGAAAATCTAAATTAAGAGAACTATACACACTGACCCATAGCACTACAAGGAATGTCCGTAGGAAATACCAAAATTAGACATTGGGGCCAAGGTGTGGCACCCCATCAGACTGGACTGGAAAACAATCCTAAAGGTCAACAAACAGATCTTGAACTATTTATAGGCTTTTCCTTTTTTGTCATTATTTTGTTGTTGTTGTTTTATTTTTTGCTTCCTTTTGTTGTTTTGCTTTGTTATGTCTTGTTTTTGTGCTTATTGTTGTGCCTGCATGTCTATCTAGATAAGATAGGCAGGATAAACAATCAGGAGGAGAAAAAAATGGGACTAATGGTTCCAGGGGGACACAAGGGAGGGAGAGAGGTGGGGGAAAGGAT
>NW_022103898.1:76636909-76637928 GCF_000313985.2 Echinops telfairi | reverse complement strand
AAAATTAATTGTAAGCATGATCAATACTCAGGTTGTTTCCATGACCTTCCGTTAACAAAAGTTCTTTAGCTTTCTAATACTGTTGAAATGAAAGTTGGACAGCAAATTATCAGTTTCCCATTCAACAATTTATACTCATTTTGTTTCATGACATTGGTTGCAATGCCCTCAGTATAACAACACTTGTCTCACCTCCTCCTTACGTTGCCCATTTCCATTTTTCTTTTCTTTCTTGTCCTCCCTATCATCTGGGCTTTGTTTTGGGGTAAATGCTTCTCTTTTGGTCTTTTAGGGTCCAGTGTAGTGAGAAGTACATTTCTCCCTCTTGTTCACCTTATCAACCTGCTTATTATTTGGCTGAGCGTTGATCACCTGGGGGCGGGTTCAGTATCAAGTTTGAAGGGTATTTTAGGGCCACTCTGTTGGGGGTTCCACTAGTTTCTGTCAGACCAGTAAGTCTGTTCTTTTAAAGAGTTTGACTTTTGTTCTACAATTTTTTCTCCCTCCCTGTCCAAGATCATCTACTGGGAGCCTGAGCAGAGCAGGGGATAGCAGAGCACTGGTCTCCACTGGTTTCAGGATAGTGGGGCCTGTGGTTTGCATGTGCATTATTCCTTTGTTTCCTTTGAGTGTTTGTTTTTAACTTTTCTTTCTTCCAGATGAGGAGAGAACAATAGTTGCTTTGTATATGGCTACACATATGCTTTTTAAGACTTCAGTCACTACTCTCCAACATGAGATACAGAACTTTATCATATGTTATACCAATTGACTTAGATGTTCCCCAAGATTGTGGTTCCAAGTTTCTATAGCCAGTCCTTCTTTCAAGGTGTTTGGCTGTAACTAAAATGTTCTCAAAACTTGTCCCCAATACAGAGAATTTTAATGCCAGACTTGGAACAATAAAAGTTCATTTTGAAATTTCTGACAGAGGAGTAGTAGTAAGGATTTTTAAAAGTGATTGTGTGAGAGTGTTCAATAGTTGAAAAACACTGGTGAAGAAAGCTGATGGTGCCCGG
>NW_022103898.1:76628453-76634096 GCF_000313985.2 Echinops telfairi | reverse complement strand
CCCTTTGGCACCTCGTGATCATGCAGGCTGGTGTGCTTCTTCCATGTGGGTTTTGTTGCTTCTGAGCTAGATGGCCGCTTGTTTATCTTCAAGCCTTTGAGACACCAGGCACTATATCTTTTGATAGCTGGGCACCATTAGCTTTCTTTGCCACATTTGCTTATGCACCCACTTTGTCTTCAGCGATAATGTCGGGAAGGTGAACATCATGGAATGCCAGTTTAATAGGACAAAGTGTTCTTGCATTGAGTGAGGGACATAATGTCTCATAGTGGACCGGCCCTATGAGTCCTTTCTGTGCTTTGGCTGCTCTCAGTGGGAATATTGTCCTCCAGGTTTGGTGGCCCAGGCTGTGCTCCATTCTCTCGTTCTACCCCTTTATTTGCTCCTGTGTGCTCTAATCAGATGTGTCCTTCTCCCTGAGATGTAGCTTCAGTGGGGTCCTCTGAAGTGAATTCTTCTGCAGGAAGGGGGTGTCCATGTAGTTGGGATTAGGGCTGGCCCCTTACACTTTTCTTATTTGAGCACATCTACAACATTGTGGGGGGAGGTCAGATGCTTACAAACATCCTTCCTTAAGACAGTCAGTCACCAGACTACTGTAGGCCCCACTCCCTGCTCTTAAGGACAATGGACAGGCCTACAGTCATCAAATTCATTCCTATAGGTGGAGTTTACACCCTACTGATAATGGTTCTTATGGAGATCCAGAGAACAGATCAAACCCGCTCTGGGACATCCAAAGTTAAGCTGCCATCCTGTATCTAGGATCCGCCCATCTTGTCACATGTATACCCCCAACCCCTCCTTTTCCTATTGAGTGTATGTCCCTAGATTGTCCCCCTCTCATTGCTGGATAACCTGTAGTGAAACCTCTTCCTGTGATGTATGTCTTTACCTGTAATTGGTGGGCTTGCATGCTCCCAAAGGTATATAGGCCTGGGTTAGCAATAGAGACATCCCTCTCTCTCAGCTCCTCCCTTGACCTCTTGTCGGTTCCCCCTCTCTTCTCCCTTCCTCACTCCTCTGTTCCCTTTCCCCTTGTCCTCCTTCCCTTCCCCCTCTTTCCACGTGGACCATCAAGTGGGGCTGAGGTGAGCATTTCTGCCACAAAGTGCGTCTGACTCCATTATTTCAATATTTCTTTTATCTCTCATGCTCTTGATGACTTTAATATAATATTTGTATATTTCAACCATACAATTGTGCCTACTGAACCCGGGATTAGTGGTGGGGGGCTGGCACCCCCCCTACAACCACAAATGGCACCCATCACGTGGCAGTATGAAATGAACTCTTATGAGTTATTTCCCATTTAACAATTGTACGGCCCCACTGAAATGTAGAGTGAATTGGAAAATTGTGTGAAGTGAGGATCCGGTGTGGGGATTGGCAGATAAGTAGTGGAAATAGTAAGTGAGTATTTTAAGGAGAACAATGGGAAAGGTAAAAGTAAACCGGAAATTTATGGTACTATGCTCATATACATACTGAAAAAATAAAACATGGTGTAAAAGTAACGAAGAAAAAGATGCAATATTTTCTAAAAGTAGCCAAAAGGTATAATCCATGGTTCCGGGAGGAAGGAACTTTTGATCTAGAGACCTGGGAGGAGGTCATTGTAAACTTAAAGAAAGCACACAGAGATGGGGAGAGTATCCCTGTGGAGACTGGTCTCTGTGGGTTCAAGTTAAGATGGTCTTAGTACCTTTACAGGAAGAAGACAATGAGGATTATCAGTCTAGTGAGAAGTCTTGTGTGAGCTATCCAGATCTAGAAAAGCAAGATAAAGTGTCTATGAGTGAATACGAATTAGGCGTTGAAACTTTAGGAGAAACTGAAGAAGCAGGGATTGATTTGTTTAGCAAGGCCTCCGATTCTAAAGGAAACCTCACGCCCAAAGCCTATATGCCCTTGGGGGACTGCAGCCTCTGAAGGTATAAAGCGCTAGAGGAAGGGAATTCCAAGATCCAAAGTGAGGCTATTAAACAATCCCAAGAAGCTCCCTTGCTTTCAAAGACAGGGAAAGCTGAGAAACAAGACCAGCAAAGTTTTGAGACGTGTCTAAGATATGCAAATTTAAATCAGGTGAGAGGTAGGCAGAATGGGTATCACTCAAATGAGAAGATTTTTAGATGGAGCTGAGAAAACTAAGCCTGAATCAGAAGGGGACGTATTAAAAACATCTGCTCCCCTGCTGGAATTTAGTGTAAGGAAGACCAGAGACTGTAAAACAGTTAAGCAGGCCAGCACTGGAGGGAGAGAGATTAGCTCCAAAGAAATGCAAACTAGGAGAGCTAACACAGAAGATGAAGTTAGGTAAGTGGACCTTCAAGATATACAGGTTGAGAAGACCAGCTTAGAGACAGAAGCAAAGAGGAGAAGTGTAGAAAGGCACCTTTACTTTCAAGGGTTGAAAGAGGGATTGCAGAAGGAGATTTAGGATTTATAATGTCTTATCCTGTTAGAGTTGTTAGACTGCCTTGGGGGAAACATCCACAAGGAATTCACAGTACCTTTCCCTTTAAGTTGCTAAAAGATCTCAAGCAGGCAGTCAATGATTATGGCCCAGACTCACATTTTGTAATTAGCATGATAAGGGCTTTAGTAGAGTCTGAGAGCTGGACCCCTACAGATTGGAGAACTTTAGGGAGAATTTGTCTTTACTCTTCAGAATGTCTGCAATATCAAATGCTGTGGAAGGAAGTGGCCCTTGCATGAGCACTTAAAAATTTAGAAGGCATAGATATAGGAATTTATCAATTGGTAGGGGATGAGAATTATATCACAGTTGAGTCTCAACTGCAGTTTACTGAACAGACAATAGGACAGATATGTGAAGTTTGCCTAAGGGCCTGGGAACAGATAATTCCATCAGAAGAGAGAAAGTCATATTACACAGCTATAAGACAGTGGAATGATGAATCCTATGGTGATTTTGTGTCCCAACTGGAAGGTGCTATTTCCAAATGTGTAAAAAATGTCCAGGTAGTAAGAGATCTAATGCATAAGATACCTTATGACTTCTCTAATAAACACTGTAAAAATGCCTTGTGTCCCTACAGGGAGCAGGGCACGCTGTTAGATTATCTCAGGATATTCAGGAATGTAGAGACAGAGGAATACAAAGCCAACCTCATGGCAATGGCATTGGCAAATTACACCAAACCAAGAAGAAGATGCTTTAGTTGCGGTAAGACAGGTCATCTTCAAAGAGATTGTAGGCAGTGATGGACAGTCAGCCTAGCCACTGAGAGCAAGTTGCAGCCTATGTTTGAACATGATCCAGGGCCATCGAGATCATGTTTAAAAGAACCTGAATTCTGCTCATGCTGCAGGAAGGGAACTCATTGGGTGAGTAAATGTTGCTCAAGATTCAACAGTAAAGGGTTGCCATTAGCAAAGGCTTCCCAGCGGGAAATTAGTGGAAGGAGCCTGATACAGACCCCACCCAGCAATGGGTGGGAGGCAAAGTGTCTGCTTGCCCAGCAAAGAAGCTCTTAGAAAGAAACAATAGGTATCCCCCAATCTCACAGCAGGAGACCAGACCTAACCCAACTCCCTAAACCCCAGTCTCTGTTCTGGCTGCAATAAGCTTGACTAACCAAGAAATGACTCAGAAGCCCTTGTAGCAGCCTTTTGATTTTAAAAAGCAGGAACCTCTTATTGAAAGAGTAATACAGTTTCTATCAGGAAGATTTAACCTAAGTACTTAGGGAATTCAAATTGATACTGGAGTTGATCAGGGTTGTGGGGAAAAGCCAAAAACTGTGACTAAATCAGAAATTAGTAAGAGCGGTATTTTGGGTCCACTACCTAAAAGAACTATGGGATGTTTATTAGGAAAGTCCAACATAAATTCTCAAGGTGTTGGTGGAATTATTGATCAGGATTATGAAGAAATTAAGGCAGTGATGAAATCTGATATACCAAGGTTTATAAAGAAGGAGTATCGCTTAAGCCAACTTTTCCTTCCTTGCATTTCTAGAGTTAAAAATTGTAACTGTAAAGTGTGAAACTGAGGTACAGGGAGGAAGACAAACATAACTGACAGGACAAGGGAAAGCAGAAACAGAAATAGCTTTATTAGTGGGCATGGGGGGGCTCCTGGATGAGGTTCCGTGACCTAGGCCAACAGGTCAGGGAAGTCATGCTCAGCAGCTGGGGGCGAGGGATTTTAAAGGGGTGGTGAGGAATGTATGGCAATTAGCATATGGGGTCTGGAAACTGGGAGAATTGCTTGTGGACTCCTTGTGGTTTTCTTTGAACCCAGAACATCTGGTTTCACTGGTTATCTTATCTGGCACCATCTGCTGCTGACCTTTGGGGTGTGCAGTGGAGGGGGGGGGAAGGACATGCAGGGCCCGGACTTGCTTCAGCTTTGTCCACACAGGGCTGCCTAGTTCAGACCCAGCCCAAACATTCCAAACTTCTTAATATTGGTAATGGGGCGACCTGCTCTGTCTTAACTACTTCCTGCTGGGATAGGGTGAAGAAGGGGAGGATTAAGAGTTGGAAGATTCCGGGGCCGGGCCAGTCAGCAGCAGACTGTAAGGGTGAAGAAGCTGATTGAAGGTCAGGTTGGAGATACCTTTTATCTGTTCCTGCAAGAATCTAAACACAAAGAGCTGAAAGCAAAAGTACACAGATTATTATCAGCAGCCCCATGAGGGGCATAACCCAGGCCATGGCAGGATTTTGAAACCATGAGAAGCTGGTGGTGCTCCACTGACGTTTCCTGATTTTATTGGCCATGGTGCAGAGTGCCTTAACATTTTATTTAACTATGCCCAATTCATTAATATAATAGCAACAGTCTTTATTTAGAAACATGCATGTTCCTCTTTTATCTGCTGTTAATAAGTCAAGAGGTTGGCAATTTTGTAGGATGACTCCTGCTAAGTATGTTAACTGCCTTTGGAGGGAGACAAGAGAGTTATCAGTTTGATCTTTCTTGCAATGGATGATGGCTACTTTTGCTGGCAGTTGAAGAGCCTGTAAGAGATTAACTATTAGTTTACCGTTTACTATGGGGGACCCTTGGTAATCAGAAAATCCCTGCTCCTTCCAGATAGGGGCATGACAGTGAGCTATAAGGAACACATAATTAGAATCAGAATATATATTAGCCCTTTTTTTTCCCTTTAGCTAGATGGAGAGCTCAAGTGAGAGCAACAAGTTTCGCTTTTTGAGAAGTAGTTTTTATTGGGAGGCATGCAGCTTTCCAGAATTGGTCAAGTGAGAGGACAGTATATGCAGCCTGCCGTTGCCCCCTGGGCATCTATGACAGAACTGCCATCAACAAACAAAGTTAGATCTGGGTTGATCAGAGAGTCTGGGTTGGGGCTGTGTTAGTTCCTTGGGGCAGTAGTGACCTCTAAGTTCCAGTGAGACTAGGAGCTGAGGCAAGAAGGTTGCTGGGTTTAAAGAGGGAGCCTGGTGCAGAGTTATGTTAGGGTTTTCGATAAACATGAGATAGATTTCCTGCAAGCTGCTTGGAGACAGCAAAGACAGGACTCAGTATGAGAGGAGGTCCTGCAGCCTGTGGGTGGACAATGTGTGGATAGGCTCCCCCAGTGTTAACTTTAGGACTATAGTATTAAATTAAAAGTGGCACAGGGGAGTGGGCTGCCCGCCCCCACC
>NW_022103898.1:76620421-76627781 GCF_000313985.2 Echinops telfairi | reverse complement strand
AGTGGGTCTTATTTAGGGTGAGTCAGACTAATAGTCTAGCCACTATAGATGGCTGATGTTAAGGAGAATAACCTCTGACCTACTTTCGCTGATCACCTATTGTACAGTCATTCTTAAGCAGCTAAATCTGGTACATATTTTGGGGAGACAACTTAAGAGAAATCCTTCTGTTCCTTACATAGGGCTCTTTCGGTGAGGGTGGTGGCTGACGCCAGGGCCCGGAGACAGGGTTGCCAACTTCTGGCTGTCATATCTAGTTGCTTAGACAGACAAGCTATAGGGGATAGAGCGGGCCCCAGGGTCTGAGCCAGGACTCCGACTGCTATACCTTGTTTTTTGCCTGTGTGGAGTAAAAAGGGTTTGGCAGGGTTTGGTAGACTCAGGGGTGGGGGTGAAGGAGTGCATGTCGGAGTTTGTTAAAGGCAGCTTTGACTAACTGGGGAAAATTTAGGGGGCCAACAGGAGTGGCCTTGTTTTTCTGTCACTTTCCCATGAGCTATCAGGGGAATTAACAGCTTGATGTCCTTTACACTATAGTCTTTCTTACCATGAACACATTCACTTCTTTTATATTAACTTTTCAGCAAACAACTTTCCGTAACTTTTAAACTTCTTCACATTCTGGCACAGCCAGACATTCTATAATAAGTCATCCAACTCTTTTTCTGATTATTTGCAACTTACTCTGGCCTTCTGAAACTTACTGTTTCACTGAAATGAAAATTGTATTAACTAAGTGTCAGCCAAGGGTTAAAGGTCTGTTGGGAGTCACTTCTGCTGCATTGCATAAAGGCTGCTGTGACCACTCTTGGGGAGTTTAATGGTTTAGTTATAAGGGAGAAAATGGGGACCTAATGTAAAGTATTTGTTCACTCAAAGTCAGTGGTCAGATGTTCTTTATGACTTAGTATTTAGAGTTAAACTCTGAGTGGTGGGGGTGGGGCACAGGCTTAAACAGATAGCAGTGGAAGGAGATAAGTGTGTCCTGGAGGGAGAGAAGTTAAGGGAGTTTGGCTGTGTCTGCTTTAGAACTGTTTTAGGAGGGGCTGCAGGTAAAGGCAAACGAGTGCTGACAAGCTGGGTTAAGGAGGATGGTGAAAAAGGTATAGTGGAAAGGCGAATGTGGGACAAAAGAACAAAGGGGTCAGGAGCTACCAGGTGTATGGAGATAACAGCTTTGTTAATGAGGCGCAGGTCTTGGACCAAGTAATAAGTACCATTTGGTTTCTTACAGGTACGATTGAAGTGTTGCAGGGAGAGTGGGTAGGAGTAATGAGGTTGTTAGAAAGGAGGTATGATGAGTTAACATTTGGAAGCAATGAGGTCTGTAGGGCCAGTTTTTCCAGGTTGGGTGGAAGGAACAGAGGTCCTGTGAGACCAAAAGTAAGATGTAAGGAGGTTTTTAACTAATTTAAAATGTCTTTTCCCAATAGAGGGACTGGGCACGAAGGGATTATAAGGAAGGAATGAGTACAGGGCTAGTACACCTGGGGCAGGTAGGCTTGCCTTCAATATCCATGGCCGAGATTGAGGAAGGACTGCCTAGCCCTGAAAATGAGGGCAGGTCAGAAAAGGCAGCTTCTGTGCAAGAAGGACATTCACTCACCCGATACCTTGAGCAATGCCCCAGGCTCAGCAAGGGGGATGGGGGTCCAGTCAGGGTCTCCTCAGACTTCTGCCAATCCCAGCAGGGCCAACAGCGGGTCAGGAATTGGAAGAACAGTGCCCACACGTGGAAACACAAAGGGCCTGTCACTTTTCCAAGGACAGTAAGACTTCCAGTGTCTGCTTTGACCACATGCCAGGCAGAGTTTGGTTGGAGGTTTAGGCCTGGGGTACTTCTGTGACCAGTGCTCTTCTCTGCACTTGAAGCAGGCACCAGGTGGTGGTCATTGTTCCCATACACCCTTGCCCCACACTGTCCTTCTGGGGCCTCCGGGGATCGCTGGCCGCAGAACTGCTACTAAGTCTTGGGTTTCAAAATTTACCTTCTGCTGGAACCAGGCATCACGGGCTGACTGCCTGCTCCTCACAGCTGTTAAAACCTTAAATGCCATATTTGCTAAATCTCGGACCGGGGTTTGAGGGCCTTTCTTCCGCTTTTTTAAGCTTTTAATGTAAAGCATCAGTTAAGCAGCTTAAAATGGTGGCTGGATTCTTGTCAGGCTTTTGAGTGATCTTAAGATTATTAAAATTGACTTCTATATGGGAAATGGCCTGAAGCCAAGCCAGGACACACTGAAGCATTTTATTATGGCAGGCACGTTTGTCCCTACCTGCTTGGTTGTTAATTTGATAACTCTAACCAGGTTTTTGTCTGGGAACCACCTAGGTCAGGGTCGGTCAAATGAATCTGGTTGGAGTGCTGCTGAACAGGGAGAAAAATGCGTTCCCTCTTATCTGCGGTTAGGGTGAAGGAAAGGATGACAAAAATATCATGCCAGGACAAATCATAAGCTTGAGTTAAATATTGAAACTCCTTAATATTGGTGGTGGGATCATTATAAAGGAACCTAAATGCTTTTCAATCTGAGGTAAATCAGTGAGAGAGAAGGGAACATGAACCGGACCACTCTGTCAGTCCCGGCCACTTCCCGGAGTGGACAAAGGACAAGGGGAGTTCTGCGATTGCAGTGCTTGTTAACTGGCTAGGTGAGAGCAAACTCAGGTTCCTCCAGCAAGGCAGGTAGATCGGGAGAAGAGGATGTGGGGGCTCCGGGTGTGGCCAGAATGGGGAAAGGGATGAGTAAGAGGGGAGACAAGGTGTTCAGGCAGGTCTGAAAAGGTAGACACCAGAGGTGGGGTCCAGAAGCAGGAGAGGAGGGATTTTCTTTAGTCAAGAGGACTTGGGAAGGGGAGCAGAAAATACAGAGAAAGGGAGGGGAGCACAGAGAAAAGGTGGCCTGAATGTACAGAATCTCAGACTATTTGAGTTTGCTGGAAGAAATTGTTGAGATTTCAGAGGGTATTGAAATCAAAAGTGTGGCAGGCTATTAAAGTTGTTACTTCCCAGAACTTTCTGACCCCTCCCTCCTGCCGGTCTCAGGGTGGCGACCATGGATTTGTGCTCTGCTTCCCTATCTGGGAGAGGTCTGTCAGAGGCTACAGGTGTTGTCTAAGTGGAGGCTGAGTCGGGATGGGGCTGGGAAGGGGAGAGAGGGAGAGACTCCAGGGAGTCTGAGGGGTCTGGCTCTGGGGAGGGGACGGGTGTCGGGGGCGTAGTCACCTCAGCCTTTGGGAGTTGAGGGGGTAGCGGAGGAGGTGATGGCGAGGGACACTCAGAATATGGAGGAGCCCTTCCTGGGGGCTCAGACAAGGAGTCAGGGGGTTTGGAGAAAGATGAGGGAGAGTACTGTCAGGGGCCTGATTAAGAGAGTGCTTGGCTAAGAGATCCTGAGCCGGGTGACAGGTAGTAGAGAGGGATGGGAGAGAAGCAAGAAAAATACCTGAACATATGGGACTTCTGATTATTTGTGAGTTTGTTGACAAAATTGTTGAGGCTGCGGGGAACGTTAACATTGAAAGTGCTCTTTTCTGGCTAGTGCAACTCATGTCCAATTGGTATTGAGGCCAAACTTGGTTACAGAAAAAAAACAGGCGTTTAGGGTAGAGATCAGGAGCCAAACCCAATTCAGTAAGGTTGGCAGTAGGCACCCCAAAGGACTGTCCTTAGGGGGCTGAGACAGAAAACTTCCCATTGTGTCTCAAACTGCAGGGGGTACGGACAGAGGAGAAGGGCGCCCCCTGGTCCCCGTTTGCACCCATCAGTCAGGAGGTGGCCCAGTAACCCTGAGAGGCGTCCCTGTCAGAGCTAGGGGCCCAGTGGGAGCGTCCTGGACTCTGGAACAGGAAGGTTCCCTGGTGCAGATCTGCTGCTTTCGCCCAGCAGACAGGGACCTGGGATCAGAGAGAGACTCAATGGATGCCGAGGAGGGGGAGGGGGCCTGGCTTTATGGCCTGTGAAATGGAGGTTGCTCAGGCCTTTGTTCAGGGTGAGAGGAAGGGGAAGCAGAACATTTTAGAGAAAGCACTGCAGGGCCGCAAATACAAAACACACAAGCAGGTAGAAAGGGCTCAGACACACCCTCTGTGTTCCAGTCCAGGCAGAAGGTACAGTGACTGCTCGGCCTAGTGCTAGGAGTCCTGTTATCAGCAGGAATCCCAGGAGGTAAACACAGAGACAAAAGGCTGGAAGCCTCGTGGGAGAAGATAGACACAGAGAAAAGATGGACACGAGAAACTGGCCTTATCGTCGCACCCCTTTTGAGGGAAGGCAGGTATTTCCAGCTCCTCTTGGTACTAGGGAACAAGAATAAACCCCTGCAGCGCCACCATGTTCAGCTTCCTAGCGTACTTGCTTTTCAGAGCTTTCAGTTAGTTAGCCTCTTGCGGACCCTATGTTCCTGTATGACTTTGCTGGTCCTCGGTGTCCAGAGCGACAAACGAGACAGAACAAACATACACAGAGAGATACTGACCGGAAGTCGCTCATTCAGACAGGCTCCGGAGGTTCAAGCGCAGAGGAGGGGTGGGCTACATCCCAGCCGAAGCAGGGCCGGGACAGCACGGAGCCCCTGTCCCTACCTCTGCTGGGTTTTGGCACCAAATGTAAAGGTGAAACTGAGGTACAGGGAGGAAGACAAGCATAACTGACAGGACAAGGGAGAGCAGAAACAGAAATAGCTTTATTAGTGGGGAGGGGGGCTCCCGGATGAGGTTCTGTGACCTAGGCCAACAGGTCAGGGAAGTCGTCCTCAGCAGCTGGGGGTGAAGGTTTTTAAAGGGGTGGTGAGGAATGTATGGCAATTATGACAATTAGCACATGGGGACTGGAAACTGGGAGGATTGCTTGTTGACTCTGTGGCTTTCTTTGAACCTGGAACATCTGGTTTCACTGGTTATCTTATCTGGTGGTTATCTTATCTGGCACCTTCTGCTGCTAACCTTTGGGATGTGCAGGGAAGGAGGTGCAGGGCCCTGCTTGCCTTAGCTTAGTCCAAACAGGGCTGCCTAGTTTGGACCCGGCCCAAACAGTAACTATCAGGAAAGAGTACTTGAGAAGTTTGACCACCCTTTATATCAAGGGGTCTTTTGGAACACTGTTGTGGGGAAACAACAGCAGCCCCACATGGAATTAGAAATTGGAGGAAAAAGGTTTTTAAGCTCTGGATATGGGTTCATTTCCTCAGGGCATTCACAAGGGCCTAAGACCCACTCATTAACTTCTTCTAAATCCAGCTTGGAAGGAATGAGTGAAGTTAGCCAAGAGAGACAATTGCAAGATTGTAAAATCATACAGTGTAAGAAGCCTGAAGGGCAAAACGGCTTGCTTGAGCCTTTAACCTTATGGGTAAGCTTGGCGAAAAAATGTCTGTTTGGTAAGTTACTTCAAGAACGGTTGAACAAATTTATTAAGAATTTTTTCAGTCGTTCAAAGTATGACAAGAAATTCTCCCAATTAGTCATCTCTCTTAATTCTCTGAGAGCTGGGGGCCACAATTTACATGTTAGCTCTCTGAATTCTCTGAGAGCTGGCAGCCAATAAAAACATAACAATGAAGGCTACCTAACTAGTAGTTTTACTGGTTCAAAGCCTAGCAAGTCAACTGAGATTGCTAGCAGTGCTTTAACATTTGCATTGTTAAAACAGAAGGGGGAGAAGAGGAATCTTATGTGTGACAAAGTTCATTTAGTCATTTTCTTTTTCATTTAGTCATTTTTAACCCCCAAAATTTTCTCCTTACTAAAAGCTTGCAACAAAATTAGGGCAGGTAAGCACATTTTCACTTCCACAGAGAAAGCTGATCCTGAAGAGTCGCAAGATGATGGGAATCGCGTTTGGGATCCAGGTCCATTTGTCACCTGGAGAAAGGGACATACATTTATGTTTCTGCAGAATAAAGCTGATGACTCCCCTTAAGACACAACCACGTTTGGAGAAAGATGGACATGAAGGACACAAAGGAACCACAAAAGCTTAATCATAATTTATTTTTCAGGTTAATGACACCCTGAAGGGAGGGGCTATATGTTTATATTTTCTTTGTTTTTTATGTTTATATTTTCACAGGCAAAGAAGATAGGTGGATTTCTCTTCAGCCAGCAAGGCCCAGTAGAAAAGAGGGAAACTGATGTGTGACCTGACCCTGTTCTGTTACTGAATTTATCCAAAACGTCAAGAAGACCTCGCAGATTCCTGTGAATGGTGATCTCTGACTGCTGAGATATTTCTTCCATTGCCGATGCTGTCTAAGGGACACTCTGGGACTCTATCAAAACGGAACATTTTATACACTAGTGACTGGACTATTACTACAGACTGTTGTTTTGCTGAAAGATCAAGATTTTGGACTTGTCGATAATGCTACAATGTTATTGGAATGTTACTGATTTTGTATAACTCCTTACCCACATAATAAGACATTGTATGATTGGGATTTGATTGGGAAACATTTGCAAGGGTTTAAGGGAAACATTTCATTAGATGTTGATCAGCTTAAGAAGGATATTTTCTATACATTCAAAGACAGACTCGAGGCATCTCCTGCCTCTGATGTGATTAAGCAGTTGGTGAATGGCATGGAAGGGTTGGATCCTCGAGCTTGGGCTCAAAGTATTTCACATAGCTTAAATTCTAGTCTGACTGTGTTACTTTTCAATATAATTTTGATGCTTGCAGTCTCGTGTCACTTCTATAGGAAGCTAGGAGATATGAAGAGAGACCATGTAGCCTCTGTGACACTATTAAATCTTAAACGTAATGCAGAAAGGGGAAATGTGGGATACTAGCACTGAGGGAAATAAAACTGGGATTTATTCCCTGACTGGTACAGAGGGAATCTGGAAGACTAGTATTCCATGGCAGGAAGACCGCCACTCTGGAAGTTGGAGATATAGTCCAAGTACATGTTCCTGTGGTTGCCTATCATTTCCACAGTCTCTCCCTTAAAGCTGTGCTGCCTTAAAGTGAGCACATGGTTAATTCATTCTCCCTATAGAAGCAGACATTCCTATTTGGCCCTATTTCTTCCTGCCGCGGCATCCAATCCCTCTCATACCTTCCTCCAATAGCAGATGGGCATAGAGGGACTTTATCCCCAGCGCCTGATTCAAAATGTTTCTATAAGCCTGAATTTTTGGCGATATTAATTGGATCATGAAGTTTTGCCCTGACAGCTTTCAATGTATAGAAAATAACCATGTCGTCCATGTGGCTCTTTTGAATTTTATATATTAAACAAAAGGGGGAATTGTGGGGGGAAGTCAGATGCTTACAGACATCCTCCCTGAAGACAGTCAGTCACCAGACTACTGTAGGCCCCACTCCCTGCTGTTAAGGACAATGGACAGGCCCACAGTC
>NW_022103898.1:76617740-76619316 GCF_000313985.2 Echinops telfairi | reverse complement strand
CACACACACACACACACACACACAAAATCAAAGCCATCAAATTGATTGAGATTTATAGAGACTCTAAAGGAGAACTGCCCAGTAAGGTTTCCAAGGGTGTACATCTTTACTAAACCCATTGCTACATCTCCCTGTGATTGTCTGGCTGATCTTTCAGTCAGCTGCCCAGTGGGTTAGCCTCCATGCCACCTGGACTCCTCTCAGTTGGTTACATGGGCTGTAATTCCCTCTCTGGGCTGTAGTTTTCTGTATCTTTTATTACTAGAATAATAAGACCTACTTTTCCGAGTGGTTGGCAGGACTAAAGTGCTTAGGTAAGGGCATGACCAGGCATGAACTCGAGGTCAGTGTCTGCTGGTGCAGGGCGAGACCAAGTGCAGGGGCTGGTGTCCTGACTACTAGTTAGTCAAAAACAAATCAAAACAACCCACTGCCATCCAGTTGATTTTGACTCATGTGTTCTTATTTAAGGTTTCTGAGGCTTTGCCAATCTTTGTGGTAGCAGACAGCCTCCTCTGTCTTGGGAATTTGAACCACTGATCTTGCAGCTAACAGCCCAATGCTTAGCTCACAGTGGGACTGGGAGTCTTATCTGTAGAAATCACTTAATTTCTCTGAGCTTTGTCTTTATTTCCTCTATAAAATAAGATGAACATCACAGGCCTCATTGCAGGGATGAAATGAAATTAAATTAGATCATGTATTTTTCCAAACATGTGCTTGAGACTGGGTAAATCTCGAATAAATGCTCATTTATATTTTATATTTCTGTTACTTTGTTGTTACATTTCTTCCATAACCGAATTTTGTTCTTCTTGCATTCCTCTAATTCATTTCATTCCAGTTAACTGCCCCGTAGTAAAAAACCTCAAAATGAATCTATATTGACAGCAAGTAGATCAAGTTTAATAGAGCCAGGAAGAGGGGAGTGAGGATTACTTGCAAAGGGGCACAAGTGGTTTTTGTGGAACATAGAAACCTTCAATAGCTCGGCTGATGGTTGTTACACGGGTGTATTTGGATGTCAAAACTCGACAAACAGTTCAATGAAAAGGATATGCTTTATTTTATGTAAATTTTATCTAAACAAAATAGCTTATTTTAAAAGTAGCAGTCTCCCTACTTGTCTATGACAATACAAAATTTCTCTTCTCCATGGCATTTACTAATACCTAAAATGACCTTGCTTGTTTCTTTACTGATCTATTGCCACCCTGTGGGGGGAGGTCAGATCCTTGCAATCACTGGGGTGGGCCTGCTCCCTGCTGCTGGAGACAATGGATTACCTCTCTCTGAAGCTTAAGACCATTAGTTTGGTTCCTGTAGGCGGAGTTCACACCCTAATGATAATGGTTCCTATGGAGACCCAGAGTCAAGTTAAAGCTGCCACCCGAAATTTAGGATCCGCCCATCTTGCCGCATGTACACCCCCAATCCGTCCTCTTCCTATTGTGTGGGTACCCCTAGATCACCCCCTCCTATTACTGTAATACCTATAGCACAACCCCTTCCTGTGATGTGTGTCTTCACCCATTATTATTAATCTAGCATTCAAAATGGGTCCTGACTTTGAGGT
>NW_022103898.1:76614169-76615720 GCF_000313985.2 Echinops telfairi | reverse complement strand
GTGAGTCGCCGTGGATTTGTTTCTCCAAAGTACCCAGACTAATACAGGAACCCACCAAAAAATTGGATATACAGTCCCCTCCCCACCCTAGGGGGACGAATAACAGAAATGTAGGTGAAGGGAGACAAAGGATGGTGTAAGATATGAAATAACAACAATAATAATATAGAATTGATCAAGGATTTACAAGGGTGGGAAGGTGAGGGAGGGAGGGGAAAAGAGAGGAGCTGATACCAAGGGTTCAAGTAGAAAGAAAATGTTTTGGAAATGTGGATGGCAACATATGTACAAGTGTGCTTAATACAATTGAACGGTGGACTGTTATAAGATTTGTGAGAGCCCCAGTGAAATGATTAACACCCAAAAAAGGGCAGAGGAAACTGGTCCTGGCATACAGTTGGTGTGTATTAAAAAAAAAGTTTGTATATAATTAATGTATGGATTGTTATAAGAACTGTAAGAGCCCCCAGTAAGATGATTTATAAAAGATACATAGAGAAAATCTAACTGGTTAAAATCCTTCAATGTCTCTTTAAGTCATCTACTGACTCCATCCTTTTCCATACCCACTCCTACTGCTTTCTTGCCTGGCTGCTTGCCTGAATTACTGTAAAGGGCTCCCCACAGATCTCTCACTTCTACCATTACCCCCTCATTTCATTCTCCACAGAGCACTCAAGTGATATTTTTAAAATAAGAGAGAGATCCCCTGTCAAAAAAAAAGTGGAGATAATATGAATAGGTAAATAAGAAAACAAAACAAAAACAAAAAACCAAAAAAAATTCACTGCCATCGAGTTGCTGCCAATCCCTAGTGACACCATAGGACAGGTGAAACTGCCCCTGTGAGGCCCATAGAAGGGTTGAGAGATGAGAGATGAGAGACAGAACATGAGGATTAATTAAGAAGTTTGATTTGGGGGTAATGGGACTTACAGAGATCAAAGGAAGTGAGATAACGGCATTAGAGGACTAGAGGGAGGTCAGAGCCGGTGAAAGAGGAAGCGAGGACTAGCCCAAGGAAGCTAGTGCACTACATGATGGGGCTTCTGAAGTTTGTGGGGAAAAGGGACCTGAATTTTTTGAAGGTCCTGCCCTCCCTTTAAATCATTTTATTGAGGGCTCTTTCCGCTCTGATCATAATCCATACAGCCATCCATTCTGTCAAGCACATTTGTACATTTGTCATTAGAAAGACAGAAAAGGAAAGATCAAAGTAGATGTCAGAAGAGACTCTGGTACTTGCTCTTAATAGCAGAGTAGCTAAGGCAATGGGAAGAAATGAAAGGCAATTGGAAGAAATCAAAGAGCTGAACAGAAAATTCCTAAGGGCAGCTCAAGGAGACAAAGTAAAATATTATAATGAAATATGCAAAGACCTAGGAGGCCTGGTGGCAAGTTGGGCTGCAATCCCCAGGGTCAGCAGTTCAAAACCAATAGCTGCTCCATGGGAAGCTGGGGCTTTCTACTCCTGTAAAAGTTGGAAACTCACAGCAATAGTTCTAACCTGTCCTGTGAGTCAGTATTGACTCCATGGTAGTGAGGGTTTTT
>NW_022103898.1:76611929-76613816 GCF_000313985.2 Echinops telfairi | reverse complement strand
AGATATGTGCAGTGTGCATAGGAATTTGTTCATAGTTTTTTTTTAAACTATAGTCCGGCCCTCCAACGGGTCTGAGGGACAGTGAACTGGCCTCCGGTTTAAAGAGTTGGAGGACCCCTGAGTAATCAGACTGTATAGTTTGTCCCACCCTAAGCAGGGCCCATTCCCTTCTGAGAAGGATAGTAGTAGATTGTTTCCCTGTAGAACTCAGAGAGGTCAATCCCACTCAAGTGTGACCAAGGTTAGGTCGTCATCATGAATCTAGGGTCTGCCCTTCTTGTCACATAAATACTTCTAATTTCTCCCCTTCCTATTGTGTGTACACCCCTAGCTCATCCCCTTCTGGTTACGCCTATGCCCATTGTATGTCCCCCTCCTATTGCTTGTATTGCCTTTTGTACAACCCCTTTCTGTGACGTATGTCTTTACCTGTAATTAGGGGGCATACACACTCCCAAAGGATATATAAGCCTTGGTTAGCTATAAATCGCTCGCTCTCCTGCCTGCTCATATCCCATCTCCACGTGGACAACGAAGAGGAGCTCAGGTGAGCATGCTACCATGAAATGTGTCTGACTCCTTTATTTCACTGTCTCTTCTATCTCTCTTATTCTCTATGACTTTACTATAATATTTACTTATTATCGCTGTACAATTGTGCCTTCTGGGCACATGATGATTTGTTAGGAGTGGGCTTCCTTGACAGAACATAATCAGTCTCTTAAACTAAACGAACTAAAGGAAAAATAAGTAAGCCTTGAGTTGCAATACTGAAAGATTCTATGAGCAAAATATTAAATGATGTGGGAAGCATCAAAAGAAGATGTAAAGAATACACAGTCAGTACCAAAAAGAATGAGTCCACACTCAGCTGTTTCAAGAGGTAGCATATGAGTAAGAGCCAATGGTACTGGAGGAAGAAGTCCAAGCTGCGCTGAAGGTGCTATCCAAAAAAGAAAAAAAAAGACTTCAGGAATTGATGAGTACCAAGTGAAATATTTCAACAAGATCATTAAGCACGGGAAGTACTTACTCCTCTATGTCAGGAAATTTGGAAGACTGTTATTTGGCCAATTGACTGGAGGAAATCCATATTTGTACCCATTCAAAAGAAGGGTGACTCAATAGACTGCTAAAATTATAGAACAATGTAATTGCTATCGCATACAAGTAAAATTTTTCTGAAGATCATACAACATTTGCAGTAGTAGATTGACAGGTTGCTGCCAGACGCTCAGGTTGATTTTCGAAGAGGCAGTGGAACCAAAGATATCATTGCTGATGTCGGATGGATCTTGGCTGAATTCAAGAATACCAGTAGATATTTACTTGGGTTTTATTAACTATGCCGAGGCATTCAACTATGTGAATCATAACAAACTATAGATAACCTTAAGCAAAATGAGAATTCCAGAACATTTCATTGTGATCATGAAAAACTTGCCCATGGATCAAGAGACAGTCTTGTGAGCAGAACAAGGGCAGACCGCATGGTTTAAAATCAGAAAAGGTAGACATCAGGGTTGTATTCTCTCACCACACTTGTTCAATATATATGCTCAGCAAATAACCAGAGAAGCTAGACTATATGAAAAAGAATGTGCCATAGGATTGTAGGAAGGCTTATTAACAACCTTTAATTTGCAGAACCTTGCTTGCTAATCTTGAGGACTTGCACTTGCTGATGGAGCTCAAGGATTGCAGCCTTCATATGGATTACAATTCAACATGCACACTGCTACAGATAAGAGCCTGCAACACAGATAATCCAGGATAGATAAACCCCTTAGGGCCAACGATGAGAGTCAAGATACCTGGAGGATTAGGGGAGGGTGGGGGGAGAAATCAGGAATCGATCACAAGGATCAACCTATAACCCCCTCTAAG
>NW_022103898.1:76606431-76610416 GCF_000313985.2 Echinops telfairi | reverse complement strand
TTTTTTTTTCAAAAAAAGTGAGATGTCGATTGATTAAAAACCTCGTTTTGGATAGCTGTCAACTTCCTGAATGGATGAAAATGTTGACTTGTAGTGCATTTCAAGTTCGTTCCACCAGGTCAGACTGTTAATTAAGCTTTCTATTTCGAAGTTCTGAAAAGATAGCATAACAGTGTGCAACAAAAAAGGCCTGATTTGTGGCAGATGGGGGGCTGGTTTTGCCAGCATGACAATGCACCTGTTCACGCAGCCACTTCAGTGCTCCAGTTTTTGGCAAAAGCGTCATGCCTCTTTTGCCCCACACCTCTGACTCACCTAACCTCACTCTGTGTGGCATCTTTTTGTTTTCCCCAATGAAGAGGGACATGAAAGGACTGGGATTTGAAGATGTAGAAGAGGTGAAGAAAAAAAACTGAAGGAGGTGCTGTCATCCATCCAAACAGATGAGTTTGAAAACTGTTTCTGAGAATGGAATCGCAGATTTGACATCAGTCTGCCATATTACCTGCCAATACTGGGAGGTGTCAACAGCCTTCCATTTTACCTATAGACTTTTGATTCATTAAGCTTCTGCAGCCAGAAGCCTGCTTCCTCTGACCTGCATATTTTAGGCTCATCAGCTACATGGGCCAGGAGAAATCTCCAACCTAACATATAACCCATAGACTGGGAACATGTCCACCTCTACAACTCTATGAGGCATTTCCTTGATATAAACCTTTTCCTTTTCTTTGTTTTTCCTTTGTCTTTAAATAACAGGCGTTTGTTTTCTCAAAGCTCAGGAGACTAGAAGTCTAAATTCAAGGTGTGAGTCTAGTGGGGGGTCTTTCTTTATGTACTTTGGCTCCCAGAAATCCCGGGTTTACATCTTTCTGTGTGTCAGAGTTCGTAGGCCGTTGTCCCCACGTGAGCATCTCTGTGTCCATTCTGGTCTCTTTATAACTCAGAAGTGATTAGGTCTTGGACCCGCCCTATTTGGGAACCACTTAATTAACATAAAAAAGAACCCCATTTTTCCAACCAGGTTCACATCTACAGGTAAAGGAACTAGGATTTCAATACATATACTTGGAGGGCTCAGTTCAATCCATAACAATCCCACCACTCAGGCTTTCCTTTTTAATGATGGGGGTGGATGGAGGTTTACAGAGAACACTATTTTCCCATTCAACTAAATATACCCATTTTGTGACATTAGTTGTAATGCCTTCAACATAAGGACACTTTTCCTACTGCTCCCTGGATTCCCTACTTCCATTCATCCTTCTTTCCTGCCCTTTCTGCCTTCTGAGCTGTGCTTTGGGGCAAATGCTGCCCTTCTCATTTCATATGGCTGATGGTTCTGAGGGTGTGCTCCCAGATGCTGTTGTTCATTTTGTAAGCGTGTTATTGTTCAGTTGAAAGTTGGTCCCTGGCTGGAGGTGAGTTTAGTTCCAGGGTTGGAGGGTGTCTAAGGGCCAGTCTCTATCAGGAAAGTAAGTCTGAAGTTTTATGATTTCTAATTGTGTTGTACATTTTTCTCTTACTCTACTCAGGAACTTCTGCTGTGATTGGAGTCAGAGTGAAAAGGAGTGGGGGCCAGGCACTATCTGGTTTTTCTGATTTAGCTAGTGGGTGCTGTAGTTTGCATGGTTCGTTAGTCCCTTGGACTAATTGCTTCTTTGACTCTTGATTTTGGTCACTGTTCTTTGCTCCAGACACAGAGAGACCAGTAGTTTCATCGCAGATGGTTACTCACAAACTTTTTTTTTTTTAATGAATAAATCATTATATTGGGGGCTCATACAACAATCCATGCATTAATTGTATCAATGTTGCCACCGTTTTCAAAACATTTTCTTTCTGCTTGAGTCCTTGGTATTGGCTCCTCTTTATTCTCTCCCTTTCCCACCACCCACTTTTGTGGATCCCTGATAAATTATAAATTATTATTGTTTTCATATCTTACACCATCCGCTGTCACCTTTTTGGTGCATGTTCTGCTGGGGGTGTGGGGAGTGTTATACATCGATCATTGTAGTCAGTCCCCACTCAGAAGCTTTTAAGAGCCTGGTCACCACTCAACAAAGTGAGAATATTGTCTTTGTGGGCTATGTTATGCCAATTGACCTACATGTTTCCGTAAAACCTGCTCTCCACAAGCTAGATCCACCCTTTTCAAGTTCAATGTTCCCCAAGAACATTGTCCTTCTCTCTCAAGAAGGAGTTTTAATGTTTTAGATATCTTAAAGCCAAAATAAAGGACATACTGTTAATCACTCACTCCTTTCCTTTCTCAATATTCTTCTGGGAACAGAGCACACTTTGTTATGGAGCTGAGGCACTCGGACAGGTGGTTGTCCCTCCCATGCTTGCACAAGCCCCCTTAAAGGAGGCTGGGAAGGGTTCAGGCGAGCATTAGGCACCTATGAAGACCTTAACTGGGCATGCTCCAAATCAGGCCCCCTGAGCCAGGTGGCCCTTACATCTGGGCGGCCCAAACTACGCCCAGGTGGACTTAATTCAGCCAATGGGGTCAACAGATACCTTCCCCCCCACCGCCTCGTGTGGGCACACAGTGCTGTGTTCAGTTGTGAGCCCCAGCACTGCTTCTGCGCGGGCTGGCACGCTTCCCTGAAATATGGTCTTTTGAGACGGTAAGACCTAAAACTTTTCCTGTCCTTCATAAAAACTAACTTGGATTACAAACCAGGCCTTGGCGTGAATTCTTTCTCATGCAAACAAGGGTATTACTCGAGAAACCTCACAAAATGACTCTTATTAGCAAACACTGCCAATGCGCGCTTGTTCTCTTCCTTCCGTTGACCGCCTTGCTTCTGCTGTGCACGTAAAAGCCTTGTGGAAATGCTGGTCCTGGGGTGGGCCTGAGGGTCAGCATTTCTCACAGGCTCTCAGGGGATGCCTATCCCACAGGTGGAATGGTAAGGATCCCGGGCCCCTAGGTGTTGCAAACTGTTGATGAGCTTGGCTGCTAGCCTTGACGTTGGTGGAGCGAGCCCACCCAGAGGCCCCTCAGAAGCACGGTCACAGCCTGTGACCCCGTGGCGCACAGGCCCACCCTGACACACGCAGGGTCACGGGGTCTCGGAATGACTCTGTGGCAGCTTGTTTGCTTTGCTCTTTGATGATCTCTGGGAGCCCTCTTCTTTGGATTTGCCATCAATCACCATGAACCGAAGGAGCCCTGGTCGGCAGAGTGGGCTCCTTGAGCCGCTAACTGCAAGATCAGAAGTTTGAACCCACCTCGCCCTCCGAGAGAGAAGGATGAGGCTGTCTGTTCCTGTAAAGAGCACAGGGGCAGTTCTCTGTGCTAGAGGGTCGCTGTGAGTCCAAATGGACTGGCTGGCAGAGAGGTGGTGTTGTAAGAACTGTGGTCAAGAAGAGGGTAGGTGGAGACCAGGAGCTCTTCAGTGGGATGCATTGACACAACCACGATTGCTAGGACAGCACAGGTCCAAGCAGTGTTGTTGTTCGTGGGGCCAGAGTTGGAACTGGCTCCATGGCTCTGAACAATGAGCTTCGTGTGATGTGGGGGGAGTTGGATTTTTCCAACGTTTCCAATTTTAGGTTTCACCTTGTTTGTGAGACCGAAAAACGGGACATGCCTTCCGATTGCGTTCGGAGTAAAAAGAAGAACGATTTTTTATTTACATCCTCCTCTGGTTTCCCAGAAAGACAGATTTAAGAAGGGTATATTCATCTTTAGCCCAGGCGAGCAGCTCCAGTAGAAAATCTGCCAGATCCGTGACAGGTTCAGAGCCACCACCTACCCCTGGCCAGAGCCCACAGGAGAGCCAGTGCAAGAACATACTGGCGGATGGCCACGTGAGGCTTGAAGCTCCAAGCGTTGTGATCCTGCCAACGGAGTCCCACCAGCAGCACCTGCTCTGGGAGGCAGCTGCCAACCGCCCGGTGGACCATGCAGTGCTGAAGATGAAGGGCACAGAGCTGAGCAGCTCACCCCCCCCCCCTACTTTTAACAGGA
>NW_022103898.1:76603151-76604483 GCF_000313985.2 Echinops telfairi | reverse complement strand
AAAAAAGAAATGGCACCTGGAATGACCACCCAGTGAAGACAAACGTTGTCTTACTGCTGGACCCAACTATGCCAGGCGTGTACTCTGGAAATCCATACCTGTTTTGGATTGCTCAGATCTGGACCACCGCCTCACAACAAGCTCACCTGCTTGCACCCCTTTAAGATGAAGATGTTGGTCATCCTGGGGATGGGCCAGATGGTGTTTGGCGGGATGCTCACCCTCTTCAATCATGCTTACTTCAGAAAAGCTGTCAACATCGCCCTGTAGTTCATCTCCAGATGATCTTCATCCTGTGTCTATTTGGGTACCTAGTCTTCACGGTCATTTTCAAATGGTGCCACTACAATGTGCACATGTCCCAGTGTGCCCCGCCTATCTTCATCCACATCATCAACATGTTTCTGTTCAACCAAGGACAACGGGTCCAGCTCGCCGCTGTAGGAGTTCCTTTGTGGTCCTGGCTTTGATTTTCATGCCCTGGATGCACCTGATTAAGCTGTTCATCCTTTGAGCCACCACTGCACAGCCCAGATGCAGGAGTCCCAGGACCAAAGAAACTGCACAGAGAGCGGTGACAGTGACAACACCAAGCGCCCGTCACGGCTGGTCAGAAGGCTTCTGCAGGGGCCTACGGAGCCCAGGACGAGCAGCAGGAAGAGTGCAACTTTGGAGGTATCTTTGTCCACCAGGTGTCCATCCACACCATCGGTACTGCCTGGGCTGCATCTCTAACACAGCCTCCTATCTGCGTCTGGGGCCCTGAGCCTGGCCCATGGCCAGCTCTCGGAGGTGCTCTGGACCATTGAGGTGAACACCGGGCTTTTCCATAGAAGCTGAGGAGGGCTTAGCAAGCAAGATTGTGTCATTTGTAGATCAGTGACAACGAATGAGTCTTCCTCCAATCCTGATGCCAAAAAAATTCTTTGTGTAGCCCAGCTTCTTGAAGTGTTTGATTGGATAAGTATACAGATGGAATAAGTAAAGTGAAAGGATAGAAACTTAACGCATACTTTTCTTGAGTTTAAACCATGAAGTCTTCTCGTGTTCCATTTGAATGACTACCTCTTGGTCTATGTACACATTCTGCATGTCCAAGTTCAATAATCATCTGAATGAAAAAAAGGTTTTATTTTTAAGGTGGGACAGCTAATTAGGATGTGGCAACCTCTTTCTTGCATAAGCCACACTCCTGAATGCAGTCAGCTTTGGGTTCTTCAAAGTAGAACGAGGACTGAAGACTTCCGTGAGTGTGGAGGACACTGGATGCAGAATTCTAGTTGTTAAAATAAAACCAAAACTTCTCAGTTGCCTCTGCTATGATGAATGTAA
>NW_022103898.1:76600156-76602431 GCF_000313985.2 Echinops telfairi | reverse complement strand
GATGAATGGATAAATCAAATGAACTGCTTATATTCAACCATAAGAAGGAGCTTTGATACCCACAGACACGCAAGCTGAGCTGGTGTGCGAAGGGAAATGTTACTACACCTAAGAATATACGTAGGCGTGACAGGATACCCTTCCGTATGTGTGTATATGAGCTGTAACTATATCCATGAGAATAGTAAAGCATGCAGGAGAAAAGCTATGAAAAAAATCTTAGCCCTAACCAAACACATTGAGAGGACGAGTCAATGGACCCAGAGTTCAGGACCACAGTCTGAAGGTGGGCTATACACCAAACTCACTGCCATTGAGCGGATTCTGGCTCCCAGTCGCCCTGGAGGACAGAGTAGAAAGGCCCCTGTGGGTTTCCAAGACTGTAAATGTCCATGGGAGTAGAGAGCCTCATCTTTTTCCTTTGGAGTGGCAGGTGGTTTGAACTGCTGACTTTGCAACTAGCAGCCTGACACATAACCTCCGTGTTATTTTCAGCCCGGGATGTAAGCCTCTTTAGGGTTGAATAATAATAGTTCATTGTATAGATAACAACACATTTGATTTACCCATTCGTCATCATTTGATTAGCAGCCAACCATATAATGGTATCAGGGCTCCTCAGAAGAGGGGTGGGAACCTTGAAAACATTACGCACAGCAAAAGAAGCCAATTCACACTATATTTTTATTTCCTTTCATTTACATGAAATACCCAGAAAAGACAAAGCTGTGGAGACAATAAGTAGAGGAACGGTTTCCTAGGGCTGAGGAGGACGGGAACATTGAGGGTTGGCCACTAAGGTTTTCAGGGTTTCTTTTTGGGGGGAATAAAAATATTCTAAAGTTGATCATGATAAATGCGCAACTGTAAATGTTCTAAAAGCCATAGGACTGGATACATTTTGGTTGGTAAATTGTGCAGGATGTGAGGTAGATCTCAACAGAGCTGCTGAGAGCACTTCTAGTTATTTCAAGTCATTACCAGCCACGTGGATTTAAGCAATTTCAAAAGTGTAAAACTGTCACTTTGAATGGACTCTTAGAGTGCCTTTGGGCTCCCAGATTCGGGAGCAATGACAGCATTTAATGCGGTCAACAGAGAACGATGGTGATATAGTTTCATTGCCCTTTATCAGTTTTCAACTTTTAGAGCCAACCACCAACACCAATATTCCTCTTAGGCTGAAGTCAAGATAATGACTAAAGTTGATGGGAAACAAATAGAAGCATAAGCTATTGTTCGAAGTTACAAAGGGTAGTGAAAATCATAACCATCACATTTAGACAGATGAGAGGGAGGGAGTGTGAGGGGTAGGGGTGTTTTACCTAAATCCTTCGCTTCCAGGGCAGAGGGTTAATAGATATTGCTCAAAATAGATACATCATGGAATATGAGAATATTATTTAGACTTCTAGAGACAATCATGAAAGAGCCCTGGTGGCCTAGTGGTTATACGTTGAGCTGCACTTTGAAACTGCAGCTTCTCCGAGGGAGCAAGCTGTGGCTCTCTATTTCCCTGAAAAGTTACAGTCTCAGAAACCCTGAGGGGGAGTTTTACCTTGTCCTATAGTGTCCCTGTGAGTTGGAATCAACTCGATGGCCCTGAGTTTGGTTTTTTGGAGAGAAGCAATCATGAGGAAAATGGAAACCTTTAAAAGAGGTTACATGGATAATGGAGGCAGGATGAAAGCTGGGAGGTGGGAGAAGGAACTGTTGCTTTTCATTACGAACCCTGCTTGCTATTAGGGTTGGTTTGTTTGCCTCAAAGATACCTCATTTGACTTAAAAAAATTTAATTTCAAGTTAACAGAGTTTTTATTTTGTTAAATTTGTATTTTCTCATTCTGCATTTATCCTGTTACATCATGATTACTATTTTGGTGCCTTCGTGGATTCATTTGTTCGTTCATTCATTCACCAATTTATTTACTTATTTATTTTTAGGTGTATTGACATATAATTTTCATACCATACATTTCAATGGGTTAGACATTAAACAAGATGTACAAAAACCCCCCACAAAAAACGAACAAACAAGGTGTAGCGTCATCACAACAATCAATTTTACAATCTTTTCTTCATTCTTTTACTCAGTATTATTAGCTCCCTACTTCTCCCCTAAGAGTTTTTATTATTATTTATTTTTATTTTATTATTATTTTTAATTTTAATAAATCCGTTTATTGGGGGCTCTTACAGCTCTTATAGCAATCCATACATCAGTCGAATCAAGCACATTTGTACATATGTTGCCATCATCATTTCCAAAACATTT
>NW_022103898.1:76581180-76599088 GCF_000313985.2 Echinops telfairi | reverse complement strand
CCCTTGATCAAGCCCTACCAGGCCTCCTATACCCTCCTTGCCATCAATTTTGGATGCTTGTTGTTCCCTTGTCCCTGAGTTTGTTAACACCCACTTCCTTTCCCTTGCCTCCTCCTCTCCCATGTCCCCCTTTTTTTTTCTCCTCCAGTTTGTTTATCCAGCCTATCTTATCTAGATAGACCTGCAGAGATAATATGCACAAAAAACAAGACAGAACAAAACAAAGCAACAAGAAAAAAGAAAAAAACAACAACAAAAAACAAGTGACACACAAAAAAGCTTGTAAATAGTTCAAGGTCTGTTTGTTGACCTTTAGGAGGACTTGCCCGTGGAGTCTGATGGGGTGCCATGCCCTGGCCCTAAGTCTGTTTTTGGTATTCCCTCAGGACTTCCTTGCTTTGCTCCTCTTGTTCTCTTGCACACCCTTAGTGTTTTGTCTCGGTGTGGTGGGATCAGATCGGGCACAATTCCTGCACTGTGTCTCCAGTGTTGTTCCCCGTAGTGCTATGGGTCAGTGAGGGACGTCGTGTCTTTTAGTGGGGCCTGCCCTATGGTCCTCTCTGTGTATTGGTTGCTCTGAGCGGGAATATAGTCCTCAAGGCTTGGTGGACCAGGATGTGCTCCACTCTCTCTCTTCCTCCCCCTTCATTTGCTCCCGTGTGTTCTGATCAGACATGTCCCTCTCCCTGAGCTGCAGCTTCAGTGCTGTCCTCTGAATAAAGTCTTCTGGGGAAAGGGGGTGCTGTCCACATAGTTGGATTGGGGCCAGTCCCTCAGACCTCTCTATTGATTCCCCCATTATTATTATTAGTAGTAGTAGTATTTTAAACTTTTATTGGGAGCTCTTACAGAAACTATAATATTCCATAGTTCAATCGCACCAAGCAGTATTGTTCAATTGTTACACAATCAGTTTCAAAACATTTTCTTTCTTCTTGAACTCCTTGATACCAGCTCCCTGTTTTCCCCTCCCCACGAACCCCTCCCCCAGTAACCCTTATTTGTTTATTGCCATACATATTGTTCATTCCTTTGAGTGGGGTTATACTGTCATCAATACTATAGGTTCCCTATTTCCCCCTTTTCCAGGCTCTTCCCATACCTCAGGGAACAATTACTCCTGTTACTATTTCTGATGGGTTATCTATCTTGGTGTGTTAGTCTGGGTACTTTAGAGAAACAAATCCACAGAAACTCATGTATAAGAGAGAGTTTTATATAAAGGATAAGTGCACATCAAGAAAAACATCCCAACCCAGTGCTGCCCAAGCCCAGAAGTCCAACATTAACCATTAATCCATATGTCCAACACCAATCCACAAAGTCCTCCTCCATGTCACAAAACAGATGCAATGATGCCGACTTCAGGAGGAAAACCGAGTCAGTGAATGTGTAAGCATCTCAGCACTGGCAGTGGTCTCCACACGGGTACTCCAGCACTCAAGGCTGCATCCAGCACCCAGGCCTCCACACGGGTGCTCCAGCACCCAGGGCTGCACCCAGGGTCCATGCGGCTTCTTCTTGGGGATGTCTTGCAGGAAGTCAGCCTTGCAAGCTGAAGCAGGGAACTGGCTAAGGCAGCTGCATGCCAATCCGACCATCACAAGGCAAGAGACTCGAGAACTAGAAAGGCAAAGCTCACTGAGCCATTTATATATCCACCCTTCAATTAACCCCACATGTGTTTATCGGCCAGGTTGGCACAATAAACTAACTACCTCACTTGTCTTTCATGTGTCAAAAGATCTTAAATATACAAATAAACACATGCAAGTCTAACATGATTAATGAGGTAAAACAAATTAAAACCATAATAGTAAGGGGAAAGAAGTATTAAAGAACTAGAGGAAAGTTATGTGTTTCATCAGTGCTATATCACACCGTGGATTTATCATCCCTTCTCTGTGGCCATTTTGAGAGGGACTGTCTGATTATCTTACAGGTAGGTTTTGGGTCTCCACTATACCCACACCCCTTCACACTGATTTGGTTGCTTGCTTTTGAACTTCTGATACCTTTCCCTGTTGACACCCCATGAACACACAGGCTAATGTGCTTGTTCCATGTGGGCTTTGTTGCTTCTGGGCTGGATGGTCGTTTGTTCAACTACACGCCTTTAAGACCACAGATGCTCTATCTAAAAGAGTTGTTCAATGAGAACCAATGAGACTCTCCGTCTTGTGGATGGCACCATTTATGAAGTGATCCATATGCCTGGGGTGGTGAGGGGAGGGGTGGGGGTGGGGAGGAAACTGTGTCCATGTCAGAGAGCCTCAGAGACACCTCCTCTCTACCTCTCCCTCAGGCTTGCAGGACTCTGTTCTCCCTTGGGATGGAGTTGCTGCTGGGTTTAAATTCAGCCATGATCAGAGAGTCAGAATGACATCAGCTGCTAGTGGTTGTGGCCCAATGCTTGTCTTTCCCAGTTGACGTTCTTTCAGCTTCTCACTCAGACAGTCCGCATACTGGCAGGTGACATCAATGATTGATGTGAACTCTTGTCTTTATGTCATTTTTCTCAAGGATATAATAGGGCGGTGGACACTGACATAGTAGAGGCGGTTCCCCTCTCCAATATCTAAGTCAACTTCCACCGTGTCCACAATAGTGTTTCTAGATGTCAGGGGTGCAGAAAATTCTACTGCCTCATTCCTCATACTTCTGTAAAACCAGTTGTTATCATGGGACCATTCAAACTCATGATGACCCCAGAGAAGAACTGTAATATGTAGGGTCTTAATGGATGATTTTTTGGAAGTAGGTCACCAGGCCTTTCTTCTGAGGTGTGTCTGGGTGGAGTTGAACCCCCAGCTGTCTAGGCAGCAGCTGAGTGCATTAACTTTCGCAGAATTTTCCCATGAAGGAGAAGATTATTTCCACCTTCACTCCCCAAGAAATAGAAGAAGTGATGATCTGTTCGCTGACATAGGGAGAAAGAACTTGGTATGTGTGGCTCAGTCTTGTCCTCTCTTCTGGATCTGTCCTCGTGTGAACACTCTTCTCTGCTCCTCCAAATGGTAAGTGTACCCCGGCAGGCCTTCTTTTCCTGCCTCCACTCTCAGGGCCTAGTGGGTGTGAGGTGGTGATTTTGCATGTGTCTAATGGCTCTGCAGACAAACACACTGTTGGGTTGGCCATCCCAAGGTCTAGTCTTGGGATTCAAACCAATCCCATGGTTCCAGCACTAAACTGATGCTCTTTTCTCTGTCTGTCTCTAATTTGTTTTCTCAGGACTCAGAAAGGGAAGACATTCATCTAAGAAAGTGGTGATGAGCTCTAGCTTGTACCTGGAATCCAGGTTGAGGTAATTAGCATAATTGGATCAAATTTCAGTGTGAAGTAAGGGGGTGCTGAGGGAAGAGTCTGGAGTAAGAAGCAGATTTTCTGAAATGCCATTAAAAATTGTTCAGTTCAGTCAGATACTGAAAAGATAAGAGGCAAAGACATCTTAGCAAAAAGTGATTCACCTTAGATTTTTATTAATTGACCATTTTTCAGGATTGAGAAAGTTTTTTCAACAGAATGTCATGAGGTGCAGAAGTTGAAGGCTTCTTTTCTAAAAATCATAGCTCCATGATTGATTTGACTAAGTGACTCATTTCTGAGATGGATTCTTTTCTGGCCTAAAAAGAACCTGTTCTGGGACCCTGAACACATGGCCTCTGTCCCTGGCTTGCTCATTAAGCTGCAGCAGTGGCTGGGGCTCTGGGGAGTTCACTTCCTCCCCCTCTGAGAGGTAGCTACTCCTTCGATGACAATCAGAGTTCTCAGGTGCCCAACTGCATTACAATCATCCAGATACTTGTTACCAGGGTACATGGCAGGCCTCCATCCCAGGTCTGCTGGATCAGATTTTCTGAATTGGAGACCAGGAATTTGTCGTCTTAATTATTCAAGTGATTATGGGGTAAAGCTAAATTGGGATAGATGACCTGCGGGCTCCCTCCTGAAGGCAGTGGAGGCTCAGTAGTAGGATTCCAAGCAGCAGACCAGGGTTTGATTCCTGGCCAGTACACTCATGCACAGCCACCACTCTCATGGGAGCCTGTGTGCTGCTATGATGCTGAACAGGTTTCACCAGACTTGCTGAACTAAAAGGGACCAGGAAGAAAGGGCTGGGAAACTACTTCTGAAAAAACAGCCAGAGCAAGCAAAGAGGGTAGGAGACTGAGAGGAACACATCTTGGCCCACTGAGCCCTGAGGACAATATTCCTGGCCAGAGCAGCCAATGCACAGAACGGACCATAGGGCCGGCCCCATCATGAGACATGAAGTCCCTCACTGACCCATAGAGCTACAGGGGACAGCACTGGAGAAACAGTGTGGGAATTGTGCCCGATATGACCCCACCACACTGGGGCGAAACATTAAGGGCATGCAACAGAGCAGCAAGGAGAGCAAAGCAATGAAATCCCTGGGGAATACCAAAAATAGACTTTAGGGCCAGGGCGTGGCATCCCATCAGACTCACCATAAAACACTCCTGAAGGTCAACAAACAGACCTGGAATTATTGATTGACCTTTCTTTTTTGTTGTTTTGTTTTGCTCTGTCTTGTTTTTTGTGTCTATCTAGATAAAATAGGTGGGATAAACAATCCAGAGGAGAAATCAACAAGACCAATGTTTCCTGGGGGACACAGGAGAAGGGGAGGTGGGGGAAAGGACGTGGATGTTAACAAACCCAAGGACAAGGGAACAACAAGTGATCTAAAATCAATGGTGAGGAGGACATAGGATGACTGGTAGGACTTGATTAAGGGCAATGTAGCTGAGAGGAAATTCTGAAACCTGAATGAAGGTTGAACATAATAGCGGGACAAGAGGAAATTAAAAGGCAATAGAGGAAAGAACTAGGAGGCAAAGGACATTTACAGAAGTCTAAATACAGGCATGTAGATATGTAAATTTATTTATGAATAACGATAGAGAAATATAAATTTATTCAGATGTTAAGTATTAAGGTAGCAGACATTAGGCCTCTACTCAAGTACGCCCTCAATACAAGAACACTTTTTTCTAATAACCTGGCATTCTGTGATGCTCAGCTTCCAAACACCATCGCTGAAGACAAAATGGGTGCATAAGCAAATGTGGTGAAGAAAGCTAATGGTATCTGGCTATCAAATGATATAGCATATGGGGTCTTAAAAGCTTGAAGATAAACAAGCAGCCATCTAGCTGAGAAGCAACAAGGTCCACATGGAAGAAGCACACCAACCTGAGTGATCATGAGGTGTCAATGGGATCAGGTATCAGGCATCAAAGAACAAAAAAACCCATCTCATTGTGAATGAGGGGTACAGCAGAGTGAAGACCCAAAGCCCATCTGTAGACAATTGGACATCCCCTTACAGAAGGGTCACAAGGAAGAGACGAACCAGTCAGGGTGCAGTATAGCACCGATGAAACATATTTTCTCTAATTCCTTAATGCTTCCTCCCGCCCTCACTTTCATGACCCCAACTCTATCTTACAAATCCAGCTAGACCACAGCATGTACACAGGTACAGATAAGAGCTGGAAACACAGGGACTCCAGGACAGATAAACCCCTCAGGACCAGTAATGAGAGTAGAGACACCAGCACAGAAAGGGAAAGGTGGGAGGAGAAAGGGGAACCAATCACAAGGATCTACATATAACCCCCTCCCAGGGAGATAGACAACAGAGAAGTGAGTGAAGGGAGACATTGGACAGTGTAAGACATGAGAAAACAATAATTTATAAATTATCAAGGGTTCATGAGGGAGGAAAAAATAACGAGGAGCCAATACCAAGGACTCAAGTAGAAAAAAAATGTTTTGAAAATGATGATGGCAGCAAATGTACAAATGTGCTTGACACAATGGATGGATGTATGGGTTGTGATGGGAGCTGTATGAGCCCCCAATAAAATGATTTTTTTTAAAAGAAAGAAAAAATAGCCAATAAAAACCCTGTGGATCACAACACTCTAATCCCAAAGCACTCATGGAGGTAGTGAGGGACAGGCAGCGACTGACAAGAACAGCCGCAACGCAAATCGGATTTATTTCTATCCTGTCTATGTTTGTTCTGCTGGTGGACATTATGCTGAAAAAGGCAAACAAACAAGTAAACAAGCAATTAAAAACCACAACAACCAAGACCACGATTTAATCCTCTTTATATCTTCCAGCACCTACACAGGGCTTGCTTATGTAGTAGGCATTCAATAAATATTTGGTGGATTAATCAATTATGATGAAATAAATAAACGTTATTTAATGTAAATCCCAATCACCTATGAGTAGAGAAATCTAAAGAGAGATAAAATAATTTAAGCCTGTGCTTAATGTAATCTTGCCATCCTGGTCTGTGTTATTACAAACTCCAAACGAATGAGCTGGCAGCATGTCTGTGACTACATCTTTCGAGAGCCAATAGGCAGGTGGCTGAGATGCTCCTGTGGAGAAGGTAATCTCCCAGTATTTCTCCGGGTGGATGACAGCTAACATGGGACTTGTGATTCAACAGCAGTTGGTTATTTTTGTTCCTTGATGCTCGCAGTGCAGCAGATGCCACGTCCTTCCTGGATGACATCCTTGGGGACATAGTCTAGGCCTCTGCACCTACCAAGGCCACCCTAGATTTCTGTGAGGGCCCCGGCAGGTGAGGAGGAGCGCTTTGCCTACTGTTATATGTGACCCGGTAAGTCTCCCGAAGTGGGTGCAGCCAGCCACGGCATGTTTTGCAGCCAGGGCCTCAATGACATCGGATACCCCCTCATGTGAGTCCACAGCCCCTTTTCCCACCCACCCCCTCCTCTGCACTCCACTGACCACCCTGGAAGCTCCCGGGCTCAGACGCTGTCCGCTGGTCTCGGAAGGTACCGGCTCAGGATGAAATCAGTCACTGGCGTTGGCAGCTTAGCCAGGGGGAGGTAGAGGAGCTTGGCATCCAGGCCAGGGTTGTAGCGGATACGAGGGCTCCGGGACACAATGGCGTGCTCCATGCTGTTGGTGACTTCGGTGATCTTTGGATCGGCCAACTGCATGATGTTTTTTAACTTTTCAGTATCTGTTTGGAGGGCACAGGGGGAAAAGGTTTTAAGTGGAATTCTTCTTCATACAAGAGACTTTTGTCTGAAGTCCCTCAGATCCCTGATCAGAGCTGCCCCACCCTCTAGGTTGTCCCTTATGCAACACATTCCCTAAGCAGTCTTCTCGCTCTCCCTTCATCTCACAAGCGTGCCGTGAATCTTGCTACTGCATTAGATGAGTGCCCAGTTCGACAACTGTTAATTGTGTGACCTTGAACTTAAATTTGTAGCGTTGGTAAAATGGTAAAAATAATACCTGCCTTTGGATATAACGAAGATGATTGTTAGCAGGATAGATGGTGGGGGAGGACAGGATAGAAATCATGTGCTTAACAACATAAACAAGCAAAAACAGCATAAGCATAGAAAGAAAACAAATAAAAAATTAAAAAACCCATGGTTGGTGGGTTTCCCAGGGAGCCCAGTGCTCAGGGACTCAAGTGTCCAAGGGATGGATGAAGATGATGGAGACCATGTGCACTCTCTCAGCACCAGAGAGCCCGAGGACTGATCAAGTCCAGGCAAGCTGGACCTGGGCTTGGTCAAGGGCGGGGGGACCTGGTTAGGCAGCTGGGTGGAAGAGGGGACCCAGACAGGGGAGGTGTGGAGGCACATTCTTTCGCGATTTACTCAGCTCTTCATGCAGCTTCTCTTTTTACTGGGCATCCTGTCAGTCAATGTGTGGGCAGGGAGACGAGCCTGGGCAGCATTCTGGAGACCTGCTGTGTAGCATTGTCTGCTGCAGGAGACAGCATTGAGTCAGCACAGGGATTGGATTCCAGAAATACCTGGTACCATGTTAATGGCTCTTGGTGGCTGTTTTCTTCACTCAGAATTCCTATCTGAGTGGGTTGTTAGATAATCCAACAAGGACATCCAGTACTGCCCCTTTCCTGGACAGTGAGGAAGATGAGCTTTGGATCTAGTTACGTTGGAAAAAGTCTTTTTGTTATTGTGGAATTTAGGCCAGATGAAGTCTATGAAGTATCAGGGACCAGGCTTCGTCCTGGTTCCCAGGAATAGGTCCTGGACTTCTGACCTCGCCCCTCCCCAAGAAGAACCAAACCCAAACCAAACCAGCCGTGGCCTCCTGTGTGTCACGGCAGCACTGTGCCCAGTGGCTGGGCTTTTGGAATTCGACGGCCAAGACTTTCTTCCAAGCAAGTCTGTGTGGACTCCAACTTCCCACCTTTCCCTTAGCAGCCAAGCCTGTCAATCTTTGCACCAACCATGGACTTCCTCCAGAGAAAAGAGGAAGAAAAAGGAGGATTTGGGGGGCCTTTCTGGCAGAGTTGAAATGGAGAGACCTTTGACCAGGGGCCGATGCTGCTCCTCAAACCAAAAACCAAACTCACTGCCATCGAGTCAATGCCAACTCATAGTGACCCGATAGGTGGAACCGCCCCTGTGACTACCCAAGACTGTACATTTTTTTACCTGCTAAGTTATTTTAGTGCATGCTTTCAGAACAGAAATTGGAAATGTGAGTGCCCACTGTGCCACCTGCTATAGTTTTTCTGTCTTGTAACCTACAGCATCGATTCTATTCTGGCTCCAAAGATTTCCCTTTCAAACATCAAGTGTCATGTCATACCGACTTGCTGCCTTTTAAAAGGGTGAGTGGTGGAGGTGTCACTCGTTCTGGGAGCATCTTTCTGACCTTGTAGTGAGCAGCCTCATGCACAACCACGGTGCCACTAGGGCTCCTAAGCGGTGCTAATTGAGCCACTTTCCAACCCAATTCTATTCTGAGCACAGGATAGTTAAGATCCACTCCAAGAACTCTGGGGCTTGGTCCCTGGGTGCGGATGCCTTCGGGATAAGATCCATACTCTTCACTGATACTAAGGGCTCCATAGAAAGTAAGTGTTTAGAAAATAATGATGGCAACCTATGTACAAATATGCTTGATACGGTTGATGTATGAATTGTGATGAGAGCTGTAAGAGCCCCCCATTAAATTGTTTTTTTCTTAAAAAAAAAATTATTTTTAAAGATCCACACTCTTTAGGGATGCCAACAACATCTTTTATAATCTGACCCCTTTGATACTCATCCTCACCGTCAGCCTTCACACGTCACACTGGTCTTAGTCAAGATGGCAAAAGTGGACGGGTGCCTCAGTGACAGGATTTTTGCCTTCCATGCGGGAGAGCCTGGCGTGGTTTCCAGCCAATGCACTTCATGTGCAGCCATCGCTTGTCCATCAGTGCAGGTGGATTTGTTACCATGGTGCTGGCCAGGTTTCAGTGGAGCGTCCAGACTGAGCTGGACTAGGAAGAAAGGCCTGGTGATCCACTTCTGAAAACCAGACAACAAAATTCCTGTAGCTCACACCAGTTGCCTCAACGACAATCGATCCTAGGATGGTTCAGGATGAGGAAGCATCCGAACAGCTTTGTTCAGTTGTGGATGGAATCCCCTGAGCTGGGAGCTGACTCGACACAGCAAAACAAACACAACAGAAAAGCCAGCTCGCTGCCATTGAGTCAATTCTGACTCATAGCAACCCTATAGGACGGAGCACAGCTGCCCCCTGTGGATTCCCGAGACTAGAGATCTTTATGGGAGTACAAAGCCTCATCTCTCACCCATGAGGCAGCTGGTAGTTTTGAACCTCAAGGTTGGCAGCCCAATGCATCACCCATCGCACCAGCAGCCAACTTGACAGCAGTTGACAATCACAAGTTTTGTTGAGCTGAGTGCTGGGTGTTCTTGTTGGATTCTCTAACAATGCATGCAACCGGCATTCTAAGAGAAGAAATGGGATCGCCGAGAGCCATGGACATGGTACCAGGTATTGCTGGAACACAGCCCCTGGCCTGCCTCAGCATTGTCTCCAGCAGCAGACAATGGTATAGCGGGTCTCCAGACTACTACTCCTGTTCTCCTCTCTGGGGAAAGACCTATTTTCTTGTGACCGCCTATTCAGCATTCAGAACTCGCTAAGCCAGCCATTTCTGCGAGAGCTTTGTGACAGTAAAATTGAGTCTGTCGGTTGTTTCTGCAGGAGGAAGCTGGGGCACTATGCTTCCATAAGGATGGCACTCTTGGAAACCTTGTCCTTTTGGGTCGCCCTGATGGCACAGTGGATTATGTGTTAGGCTGCAAATCACAAGGTCAGCAGTTAGAAACCACTAGCCGCTCCATGGGAGAAAGATGAAGCTTTCTTCTCCCATGAAGACTTAGTCTCATAACTCAGAAGGGGCAGGTTTACACTGATCTCCAGGTCGCTATGAGTCCGATCGACTTGTTGGCAGTGAGAAGCTGTACGTGAACGGTCACCACCACGGCTGTTCTGTTCATTCTGACTCTTTACCCCTGGCACATGGCAGGCTCTCAGTAAATATGCCTTCAGTGACTGAATGGCTTTTTTGATTTGGGTGTCTTGGCTTTTTACTCCACTTCACTAAAATAAAACACTTCCTGGTAGATCAGTAGTTCCTGCTTGGGCAAATGGTTAAGGTTAACTGAAAGGTTAGTCTCTTGAACCCACCCAGAGAAGCACCTTTGAAGAGAAGCCTGGAAACTCATTTCCAAAAGGCCATGGCCTTGGGAACACTGTGGGGCACAGCTGAGCCCTGACACACATGGTACTGCCATGAGTCGAAGTCCCCTCCACGGTAACTGGTGGACCGTTAAATACAGGTATGTTTCTCATACCCCCGAGTCATGCTGTGGGCATTCTTTGTGAAAATGACATAGTAGTTCTGTGCTGGGCTGTGAGCCACAAGGGCAGCCGTTGGAAACCACCAGCCATTCTGCAGAAGAAAGACCGGCTTTCTACTCCCATACAGAGGAGAGGACAGCACTGAGGACTCACAGTGGGGAGTGAGTCTTGTCTGAACCCCCCACGGTGGGGTGAGCCAAGAAGGGAACATAACAGATCAGCAACAGGAGCAAAGCCAAGCCACAGAGCCCCTGAGGAGCCCCCCAAATAGACTCAGCCTAGGAGGGGGAGTTCCTGGAAGCCTCTAGGACTGGTGAGGAGATAGTCATAAAGGTCAGCAGACAGACTGGAATGATGTATACTTTTTAATTTTCTAGATTTTTTTTCTTTTTCCTCAATCGTTTGTTTTGTCTCTGTTATTGTCGTTTTGCTTACCTATATAAGATAGGTATGAAAAGCAAGCTCAAGGAGAATGCAATGAGACCAGGTGGGAGAAAGAGGTGGGGGAAGGGAGCGGTGAGCAAACAATGCCATAGACAGGGGAACAACCAGGGAATTAAAATCAACAACGAGGAGGATGTACACATCCTGGAGGTGTTGGAGCAACAGCAATCTAGCTGAGAGGAATTACTAAGAGGCAGAAGAAGGGTGAGCGTGATGGTGGGGCAGGAGGAAGGTAAAAGGAAACAGAAACAACCTAGGAAGCAAAGTTATGGATAGAGGTATACATATAGGTGTGCACATATGTAAAATACATTAATTCATAAAACAGAGGTATTGGCCTATGTACACTTATTTATATGGTAATACATTGAGGGAGTGGATGGACTTTGGACCTCTGCCCAAGACCTCCCTCAATGCAATAACCCTTCGTTCTAACAACCTGGCATTCTGTGATGCTCACCCTCCTGACACAATCCCTGAAGACAAAATGGGTGCGCAAGCAATTGTGGTGAAGAAAGCTGGCGGTGCCTGGCTATTAGAAGATATAGCTTCTGGGGTCTTAAAGGCTTGAATTTTTTTTTAGACTTTTGCAAGATTAGTGACTTCTTTTTTTTAAAATGTTTTTTTATTTATTTTTTACTAGTTTTAAGGCTTGGATTTTAAACAAGTGGCCATCTAGCAGAGAAGCAACAAGCCCACATGGAAGAAGCACAACAGTCTGTGTGATCATGAGGTGTCAAGGGGATCAGGTATCAGGCATCAGAAAACCCAGAACAAATAACCATACAGATGCGAATGAGAGAGGTCAGAGTGGAGACCCAAAGCCCTTCTGTAGACAATTGGACATCTCCTCACAGAAGGGATGAGTCAATCAGGGTGCAGGATAGCACTGATGAAACACCCAATATTCCTCTGGTTCTTTGAGGCTTTCTCCCCCCTATCATGACCCAGTTCTACCTTTCCGTTCTGGCTAGACCAGAGCATGTACACTGGTACAGAGAGAGCTCACAACACATGGAGTCCATATCAGATAGCCCCCTCAGGAACAGATATGGGTGTAGTGATACCAGGAGGGTATGGGGAAGGTGTGAGAAGAAGAGAAGGAAGAGGGAACCGATTATAATCATCAATGCGTAACATTCCCCCCTCACCCCCAGGAGGATGAACAACAGGAACATGGGTGAAAGGGAGACAGCAGATGGTGTGAGATATGAAAATAACAATAATTTATAATTTATCAAGGGTTCCTGAGGTTGGGAGGGTGGGGAAGGAAGAAAAAAAGAGAAGCTGATCCCAAGGGCTCAAATAGAAAGTAAATGTTTAGAAAATGATGAGGGCAACCTATGCATAAATATGCTTGATACAATTGATGTATGGATTGTTATAAGAGCTGTAAGAGCCCCCAATAAAATGATCTTAAAAAAAAAAAGAATTACAGTCTCAGATTCTCATAGGGGCAGTTCTACCCTGTCCTATAGGGTCGCTATGAGTCAGAATCAACTCAATGGCAGTGAGGGGTTTGGGGTTGGTTTTTTTTTTTTTTTTAAATAGATACTCAGGCAACCTAGTTTCGGAGTTTAACCAGGGTGATAAATGGCCTCTTAGAGAGATATCCACGGCAGCCAAAGAAAAGAGAACCACAGATTGGAGAATGTTGTTCCGGGGCCAGGTCGACCCAAAGGGAGTAAGGGTAGGTCAATGGAAAACTCCTAAGACAACAGCCTGCCAGCCCCACCTTCTTGGCTGGTGGCCCGGTTGCCATGAAGCAACTGGAGAGTTGAGATGCCTGTCAAGGTGGTGTTAACGAATTGTTCCAGAACCAGTTTCTGTGGACAGTTCACAGGCCGCTGCCATGGACTTCAGAAGAGCCAGTGAGGCTTCTCCCTGGAGGCCCTTGGAGAGAGCTCTGCAGTTTAGGCTCTGCTGCAAGATCAGATGCTCCCGGGTGAGGGTGGAGCCTTCTCTCCCCTACACGAAGCTGCTCCAAGACACAGTTGGGTCAAGGTCGCCTTCACTGTACTTTCAGGCCACCCCTCCTCAATTTCCCACGGGCCAGGAAGAGCAGCACATAGTTTGGGCAGGAAAATTAAATAGCTACGATGCCCCTCCTCGACCCTCCCAAACACCTGAGACGCACAGGGCTACCCGTGGGACCCTGCCAGGAGGCCCCTCCCTTTGCAATGTCTGGAAGCTCTTTTCCTCTTTATTTCATAAGCACTTGGTGTGTGTCTGAGGCACCTTGAAAGAAAGGTCTGCCGATCTCCTTCCCTGTGGAGCACGGGCCATGAATCGGAATGCACCTGAGGACGAGGGGTTTTAGTGGTGCAAGATGCTTCACAGATACTCATCCTCTTAGCAACCCCATGCGGAGGCGCAATTAGCTCCATTTTACAGAATAGGAAACTGAGGCCCAGGGAGACCAGGGAACATGTTCAAAGTCTCCTGGCTGGTAAATGTCAGTGCCTGGATTCAAACCCAGGCAGTCAGGTCCCTACATTTATGTTCTTCATTGCTCCTCCACATTCACTTCAGCGCATTCTCAGCTGCTTGGTCTACAACATCAAGTTTTCGGGGCACGGGTGCCAGCATCTCTCCAACACCCTCCCCCCACCCCCAGCAGCCATGATTCTGCTACTCCCAGCAGTTGCCCATTTGGTCTCTATTCTCAAACCCCAGTGCTGCCACTAGCTGGGCACCCCCTCAGCCTCTGACTCATCATCTGGGAGGCGAAAGCAAGCCCATGATCCTTCCTCTCAGAGATGCGCCCCAGCCTGAGGAACTCACAGATGCGTAAATACTCTTCTCCGTAGCTGTCCCGGGTCTCCTGAGGTAGCCGGCCCCACAGCTTCTGCATGCGGGACTCTAGTTTCTCCTTGCCCAGAATGGATGTCCGGTAGTTTCCTGGCTCTATGATGCTGACTTTTACGCCAAAATAGTAGAGCTCACGCCTAGAAAAGAAGGGTTAGACTCAGTGCAGGGCCCCAAGATGGCAGAAACTGATCAAGGAGGGTCACCTGTAACCCTGCTAGAGGACCCTCTCTCACTTCTGGAGGAACATGTCTCCCCAGGAACCTGGGAAGTCTACGCCTCATGCCCTGTGGCAGGTTAGGCCTTGCCTGCATGATAACAAGACCTCCCTGAGTGTTCAGCATGTTCCAAAGCCAGATCCACAGTGGCTGGACAATGTGTATGAGGGGCAGAAGTCAACGGGAGGAGGAGGAGGAAGGCAGCGAGAGAATCTTGGCCAAGGGCTTGCCTCCCATCAGGTTCCTTCCACTCTCAGTCCCACATCCAACATCCGTAGACGGAGTGAGACTGTGCAAGGTGTATGTTCTCCAGTGAGGGTCTCCCTACAGGCACCGCCCATTTGGCCCAGGTCTACTCTGTGTGGGGGACTCTCCTTCCTACTCTCACAAGTCCAGAGAGTTTTTCATTCATCCCAGGACAGGCAAACTATCCACTCTGTCACTACCCACCTCTTCTTTTCATCCCTTCTTCCTTGGTCACTGGGGAAGGCTACTGCCACTCCATCCTGCTATTGTTTTAGCTTCATCCTTCCAGAAGTCCCCTACCCATATGTGATCACTCCAGCCCTCTCTTCCTGGGATGAACACTGCCCCCCATCCCCGCAGCCCAGGACTCCTATCCAGAGGGTCTGCCACCAGGACCCAGTTACCTGATGCTGTCAGAGAAAGCCTCAACACCAAACTTGGAAACACAGTAGCCACCACCGATGGCAGCCACGCGACCCCCAGAGCTGGACATGTTGACAACCCTGCCCCGGGCTTTCTTGACCATGGGCAACATGTGGAGGGTCACTTCAATCAGTCCCACCAGGTTCACATCAATCACTTTCACAAAGTCCTCCTTGGTCAGCCATTCATTGGGACCACTGGGTAGGCCCACTCCAGCATTGTTCACCAGAGCCCAGAGACCTGGGGGGGAGAGAGAGGGAGGGAGAACTAGAGCAGAGATCAACAGTGACGATGGGAAAGGACCCTGGCCCTCCACTCACCAGCTCGGGGCCACAGAGAGTCGATGCGAGCAGCTACACGGGGATAAAACAATCAGGACTTGGCACAGAGGCTATGGCAGTTTCATTGTTAGTTTTTGCTAGGTAGTTTGGCGGGAAAGGACACCTTGTTCTGACACAGACACACACACACACAGACACACACACACACACACACACACACACACACAATCTGTCAGCTAGCTGGGACCCTGTCAGCTACAATCCAGGATTTGGTTAATAATGTTTAAGCTGTTATCTCCAGGATAAGAGATATTCTCATAGCTATGAATTAATGTTCGGCATTTTCCCCTCCTCCAAAACTTTCTACTCTCTATTCTTGTTAATTATAATGAACCAATTCCATTTCAAGATTTACCAAAATCATTTCACCCACCTACCCATCTGTCCACCCACCCATCCACGTGCACACATTGACACATGCATACATTCATGCATCTACTCTGTGCCAATTACAGGGGAACGTGCTCGAGACCTAAATAAACCAGACAGGGTCTATCCCTTAATGAGCTCCCAAGCCAGAGAGGAGACAAAGGATATTTATAAATAAGTATCTAAACCATTTATATAAAATAATTATGAGGACATGTGACAAGTGTGCTTGTTCAAATATCCAATCATTCATTCTGGGACAGGCAGACTACACACCTCTATCACCCCCCATCTCTGCTTTTCATCCCTTCTGCCCTTGGTCCTTGAGGCCTAGGCTTTACCCTGCAATTGTTTTAGGGCTCCCCTACCCACGCGATTGGCCAGCCCTCTCTTCCTGGGCTTTCTTAGCAGTACCACTTGCTGCTCAGTGACCCCACCTCAGGACTGCTGAAAGGACAAAGCAGGTCTGCTGTGGAAGAAGTATGGCCACGGTGCTCCTTGTAGGCAATGATGGTGAGACTTTGTCTTACATACTTTAGACATGTTAGGAGAGACCTGGGGAAGGACCTCCTGCTCGGTAAAGCAGAGGGGCAGCGAAAAAGAGGAAGGACTTCAATGAGATGGGTTGACACCGTGGCTGCAGCCCTGGGCCCGGGCACAGGAACCGTTGTGAGGACGGGGCAGGGCGGGCAGTGTTTCGTTCTGTGGTGCACGGGGTTGTGATGGGTCAGAATCGACTCGATGGCACCTAACAACAATTACAAATGGCCTTCAGTCCTGCAGGGGTTCAGGGCTGGGCAGCCACAAGTCCTAGTCCCGATTCTACCTCCAGCCACGGGAAGGCCACTTCTCCTGTGTGGCTGCAAGAGTTGTTTCCGGTCTGTGTTTTCTAAGTGTGAGAACTTCCAGTCTGAGTCCTAGAACCTGCTAGGAGAGGGAGATTTTGAGAAGCTCTGACTTCGCTTGCTTTATATATTGAGCTTCCAAGTAAAATTCCACTTGGAGGCGAGGAAGAGCTTCATTGCTGAAAAAACAAACATACAGAGCTCCTGCTGGTTCTTCCATTCACCTAGCCATTTAGTTGAGCTCCGTCCCTTTCCCCACAGTGGCCTCTGACAAGAGCACTTTCTACGCTCACCTGAGGCCCTGCGGATAGAGACACCAGCTACAATTTCCTCTTTCCAGTAGGCCTGTGGTCTCCAACTTGCTGACTTTCTAAGAGACTGCAGGAGTCTGGCTGGCAATACTCAATAATTATTAGGTTGGGGAGACTCTCATTTTACAGGGGAGAGAATGAAGCCCGCTGAAATCCAAAGACTAACCACTCAAGTTCCCTCTGTCTGTGGAGAGGGAATGCGAACCCACTGGGACCTCTAATCATCCCTGCTCGAAGAGAGGATGTACCAAGGTGACCTTAGTTCCTTCTTCGAAAAATAACTAAGACGTTATCAAAGCAGCCTATGACTGTGCTGACTCATCATGTCCCGAGACTCAGGGGCAACAAGCAAGCATGTAAGACCCCCACCCCTAAATCCAGTCCCTCGTGTGGTAGGCAGGAAAAATGGCCTCAGGATGTCAATGTCCTAGTCCAGAACTTGTAAATGTGTAAGGTCTTATGGCAAAGGGGAATTAAGGTAGCTCATCAAATTACCTTAAACTAGGGAGTTTGTCCTACATTAGCCTGGTTGACTTTTTGTAATCGCAAGGGTTACAAGCGCTAAGTGAACGTGGGAGACAGACAGGAAGAAGTAGCGAGCTATCAGGATTAGAGGGACATGGCTTGACCTTGCTGGCTTTACATGGAGGAATGGGCCCTAAGCAAGAGCTAGAGTTCAAACCAATCCTCTTGCCATCAAGTTGGCAATGCCAGGGCTCTCAGAGTAGAAAGGCACTCCATAGGATTTTCTTGGCTATAATCTTTAGGGAAGAACACTAAGCTTTCTTCCATGGAACTGACCGATAAGTTCAAATCACCAACCTACTGGTTAGTAGTCAAGTTCAGATGGCTTGCCCTACCTGTGGACTTAGGAGACCTCTGAAAGCAAGAAAAAGTGAGGCAATGGATTCTCCCCTAGGACTTTCAGAATCAAACACAGTCCTGCTAATACTTGATTTTAACCCAGTGAGATTTCTGATTCTCAAATAACTGTAAGCTGATAAATTGTATTGTTTTCAGCCTCTTTGTTGCACTTGTTGTTTTTTTTTAAAAAAAATAATTAAATCATTTTATTGGGGGATTGTACAACTCTTATCACAATCCACACATACATCCATTGTGTCAGGCACTTTTGTACATTTGTTTCCCTCATCATTCTAAAAATAATTGCT
>NW_022103898.1:76574895-76580575 GCF_000313985.2 Echinops telfairi | reverse complement strand
AAATGTTCTAATTATTACCAAGTGTTATATATAAAATTATTTTCATTTCTCTTTGACCTGTTTGGATATCACTTTAGAGGACCAATAATTTTAGTTTTTAATATTGAATCTACTTCATTTTAGTGCCCCCAAGAAATCACTTCAGTGTACATAAAGCATATGCTGATGCCCTCGTGAGACTTTTAGCAAAGGAAGGAGCATGTATCTATTTTTAACCTTGCTATCTGGAACAGTGTCATCAAATATTCCCTCTAAAGATCCTTTATGGAATCAGCTCTCTCACTGAACATCCGACTGAGGCTACAAGCCACTAAGTGGCTGACTTACGCTAATTTATTACAGCAGCGATTGGAAAATAATACACCCAATGAATCATTAACACACGTGGTTCAAAGCTGACTGTGGGCAGCTGGGCAGAGCTCCCCTTGCTGAATTACTCATTCATCCATTCATCCTGTAGAATGTAGTAAATGTAATACAAACATTGACTGAGTACCCACTAGGTATCAGACACTGTTCCGGGCACTAAGGATGCAGGAATAAGTCAGAGACTAAAAGCTCTGCCCCCCAGAAGCTCTGTCCTACCAAAGGCAAAGGACAATCAATAAGTAAATTACCTTGTGCATTGGCAGTGAAAAGGACTAAGGAGAAAAATAAAGCAGGAAATTGCTAGAGAAATAAACCAGGCTCTTCCTGAAACTCAGGGCTCCCCCTTCCCTGTTTGGAAGGACATCACAGACCAGTTCCTGAGGATATCTCTTCTGCTTGTGCTTCCGCAACAGAGCCATCCTGTTCCTCCCGTTCCTCCACCCCCGCACTGCCTAAGGAAGTGCCCAGCCCAGCCTTGGTCCAGCCCCAGCCCCAGCCCACAGCCTTCATTCCCAATGGGAGCGGCCACTCTGACTTCACATTTGCCCTCAAATGTTAAGTCAAACCAACATCCACCATGGAAGCAAGAGATCTTTCATCCCACTGCCTTCTCTCTATCTTTCATGCTCCACTTAAGGAATCCAGCCTCATGCCCCCTTCTCGCCCCACAGCCTGATCCCATCAGGAAATATGCTGGAGTTCCAGACAGGCACATCTGCCTTCTAGGAGTTTTGGAGGACAGAATGCATCTCCCTTTCCCCACCTCCTGCTGAAGCCCCTCCTCCATCCCTCTGAATTGGGGAACCAAGCCATACAGCAGTTTACAATCAGACTCTTCCAGCCGCTCAGCCAGTGACCCACGCTCCTTCCCCTACATAACCTCCCCCACTGCACCTGATCAACAGAGTCCTGGATGCTCTCAGATGCCTGTTGGGGGGAAAAGAAGGGTAAATGAGGAAGGCCAAAGAATGCATGTCGCCCCACCTTGCTCGCCCACTTGGTCCCTCACCCACTGGGCTGCCGCCCGGATGCTCTCAGTTTTGGTGACATCCAGGAGGGTGGTCTGCAGACGATAGGAGGTATCCTGGAGAAGCTTCTGGGCCCCCTCCTCACTGAAGCAAGCAGCCAGCACCCTCATGCCCCGATCAACCAGCTGCCGAGCCAGCAGGTTCCCAAAGCCCGAGTCGCAGCCAGTGATGAAGACGTACTTCTCTGAGAGGTTTCGTACCAGGTTGCAGTTCTTGAACCAGCGGTACATAAAGGAGAGGTCCGTGAGAGCCGCCATCGGGCAGGAGTGGGGAGAGGGCCAAGACGGAGCTGCCTGGAGACAGAGGAGGCTCTTCCCCTCAGCCCCCAGCTGGTAGTCTGCTGCAACCTGCGGGGAAGAAGAGCTCGCCTCCCTTCTACCGCTTGCCACAGATGCAGGGCCCTGGGTGAGACACTCTAATTTTTATAGGTGGCTGCATCAGCACATCAATTAGCCTCGATGCAAGAAATTCAAGTCCAACCTGAAGCCTTGTCACCTCTGAAAACTCTGGTGGCTACCTCTCTCTCTCTCCCAGGAAGATGACGGCATGGAAAGAAATACACCAAGCGTGATGGAGGTGAGAGGCACCTCATCTGGTTGGTGGGCTCTGGGGTGGGTGGGTGGGGGGCGGAGAGGTTGGGGGGGGGGAGAGGAAAAAAAGATTGAGGCAAAAGAGTACCCTACCCCCTTGGCCAGGGACCAAAATAATTTGTCATAAGTGCAGGCATGTAAATAAACGTAAATGTTATCCTCAGGGAAAAGTAAGGCAGATTCATGTAAGTCCAACCGAAACAAACAGAATGCTGTGTGTTCCAAACCCCCAGAGAAGGGAGCTCTAGGTTCCCAGCCCAGGTGGATCCCCATGAGGAGAGATGGTGAAAAGCACATGTCCCCTCAGAGTGTCCTGTAGGTAGGAGGGGCGCTGGGAAAAGAAAGGAAATGAGACTGAGTGTGAGGCACTGAGGGCCACACCCAGGATTGCCTAGGCTGAGGGCAAGGAACGATGCTAGGGTCAAGGGTGGTTCCAGGAATCAACCACCAGAGGTTACAACATCCTACACCTTCTCGGTCTAGAGGAGCTGACCAGAAGTGGGGGGGGGCCCATGTTTCCCTGAAAGGAGAGACCCAGGAGGCATCGCTCGCCTCCACCGTCTACAAAAGAGGAGACATTCTATAACAGGGGTGACAGGAAGTGGGGGTTCAGGTCAAGGATCCAGCCCTGAAAGCGGGCTTAAAGCCTGTAGGGATGGGAACAAAGAGTGGGGGGAAAGCAAACCTCCCCTGCTTTCTACCTGCTCCCAGGCCTGCACCTCCCGAGCTGGATTAGGAGACATCTCCCCGCTTGTCTGCTCCCAGGGTGAATTCACGGGGTGAGCTGGGGGTGAGCACGCAGAGGATGTCATGTGGAGGTTGAACACATATTCCCAGAGTCAGTGGCTCTCCAAGTTCTGGTGAAACCTGGTGAAGCATCAGGGGCTGGTCGAACCTGGAGAAGGCTGATTCAGGGCTGCCCCTCCCCAGGCCTGGGGCGGACCAGCACCTCTATCATGGCTCTGCTGAGGGCGAGTCAGCCAGTGCTCCCCATGGCAACACCAGATTGTGCTATGCACACACATGTGAGTAGCGTCAGGAATCCACACAGAGTGTCCTTTCCTCCAGGCCTGGGGAAACCTTCCCCTCTTAGGTGATAAGCCTCCCTGCCAAGTTGGGATCTGAGGCCTGATGTCGGCAAGCAAGCAGTTACCTTCTGCACTCCCATCCCGTGCCCACCGAATAATGATGTCTTCCCACCCCCCAGGCCATTTCTACCCCGTGAAACTGGTGTTGGCAGACCACCAGCCATTGCAGGTGCCCAGGAGATGGACAGGAGGCAGAGGAGATGGGACTGGGCCTCCTTCCCTCTCTGCACACTCTACCCAACAGGGTCCAATCCTCAGGTCAGCAGGAGGGCCCGTGAGGCGAGAGGTTTCCGTGGCCACCAGAAGAACAGGACACCGATGAGTGCTGTGGGTCTCTGTCCCGAGGGTACAGCCGTCTGTTCTTCCTCCTAATACTGGCAGAGGGCCCAGTAAGGTTCCAGAAAACAACAGAAAACAAAAAACCTAGGGCAGGGGTCCAGTCAGCAGGGACTGAATGGTGTCCCTGGAGACTTCAAAGGTCCCCATTGCCACCCTACTTCCCTCCCTTGAGGCTCTCCATTACACCTCATCGCACTTCCCGCCACCATGCATCGCAGACCTGCCTGCACAGGCCATCAGCAGGGCTTGGGGAGTTCAAGTGAACCGTGGCAGTTACCAGGATCAGGGCATCCCAGTTAGCTGAGTGGCAGGCATAGAGTGGCGTCAGCACGTGCTCCATGCAGTCTGTCACCAAGCACAGGGTAGCAAGGGCTTCTTGGGAATACTTTCAATTCTTCAGAGATCTGTTCAGAGTGAGACAGGATCCACATGTATGTGCACATCTCATCCCTCCCACTCAAGTCTCTAATTAGAATATCTTGGACTTCATTGCATGTCTTAAATCCACTACGTCCTCCTTGGAGAGATCCCTGACCTTGGTGGAATGGTTTCCCAGTGGGCTGTGATCCGCATGGCTGGTGATTTGGAACCCGCAGCAGCTCCTTGGGAGAAAGACTGGAGTCTCTACTCCCGTGAACAGTTACAGTCTCAGAAACCCACAGGGGGCCGCTAAGAGCCAGCATGGACTCCATGGCAGTGAGTTTGGACCAGGCAGCAGTTGTTCCCCACTGGTCAGCTCTGAGAATTCCTGGTTGGCACAGGTTCTGCTAACACTAGCAATTTAGGTGGAAACCAGCAGAAAAATACGAGGTTCCTCTGATTCCATGGTGTCTTCCCTCTCATGATTCACTGTTGTCCTCAAAATAATGAAGGGGGTTCTCATAAGTGGACCCAAGTCTAATTATTCTGGACCCTTTTCTGTGAGTAGCCGGCTGACCAAACGGGACCAGGAAAATGGAGCTGAACACCCCCTCCGTCTATGAGGCAGCCTCTGGAGGACAGGCTGGGTGAGACGGATGGACCCACGCCTTCCAGATACGGTGTGAAGTCCTCTGTCCTTTCTCTAGCCCACTCCCGGTAAATAAGAAACTCCTGACCATTGGTTTCCTTGACATTTGGCTTGGTTCCATGCGGTGACCCGCACCTGCAGAGGGTTTACACAGGGAGAGGTGGAGTGGGATTTCTAAGAAAGACAAACAACAGGGTTAGGAGGACTGGTGTAAATGCAGCAATCAGCAAATTTATTTTTTAGCCAGCAGATAGATATACCATCAGTATCAGGAAGCAGGGTACAGGAAACCTAAGTGTTTATTTAAGCTGACTAAGATGTTCCGTTACTTTTCTAATCTAAGAATGACTAAAGAACCTTCTGTAGCAAAAACGTTCCTTTCTTATCTAACAGAACTCTGCACAGGCTGTTCTCTACAAAACAAACTCATAGGACTTGATATGAACTCCTTAACTATTAATATGCAGAGGTAATGAAGGGTAGAGTTCAGGGCTGTGCCGTGTTCTCTCCACCGCCCAGACTTTGCCTGTAAAGCGATGGTCCCCAACATCTCCCCCTTCTTTGTTTACTGAAGACGTCTTTACTCAAAACGTCGGCAGATGACTGTGCCTGTCTTAGGTTGTCGAGTCCCGAAACCACTCTTACCCGTCATCACCACAGTCCTCCAGGCGACCATGACCTGTCTTAGGTTGAGAGACTTGGACTCAATCTTACCCGTCTCTGACTAACCAGCCTCTGCCTTATACCCCCGTTTGGGGAGGGTGCGAAGTACGCAGGTGTACTTCATGTAACTTTGTACTTAAGGCCAATAATTCAACCATAACCTTAATGATTAATAGAATAACACTACCAATGGTTAAAGATAATAAAGCTTTTGCTTGTTCCAAAGGGTTAATAGAAGACAGTCTCTTAGCAATTCCCTGAAAAATTTCATTACCAGTAAGTTTGGGTAATTATCTACTGAAAGTTTCACCAATTTGATATTCCAATAATTGTATTTCTAAAGATACATTTTTTTGTCCAATTAATAAATTTCTGATCTTTTTCCAATCCTTACTAATGTTATACAGAACAGGAGTACTACAAAGGTAAGAGGTGTTCCAATCACATCGAAGCATAACTCGAGTAGCTAACACAGATATCTGATCTGTCCTCCACAACACTGTTGGTTGTAAGTTGGCGATGTGTTCAGCTATTTGAGCATCAATGTCATGTTGTTGTTGTTGCCACAACAGATGAGAATCTTTATGCCACCCT
>NW_022103898.1:76566864-76568368 GCF_000313985.2 Echinops telfairi | reverse complement strand
TGTCAATTGTTTGTCTTCCTACAGAGTGTGCCTTTCTCTGTTTAAAAAAGGTAAAGGAATACTTCCAGATACAGCACATCTTTACAATAACAGCAAGAATGATGATAATGTATTGATGTATGCCACAAAGTAGTGCCCGCTTGTTATTACAAACCAGTGCCTGTATCTTGAAGGTGTCATGGAATCAACTTTCCGGGGGTTAGTCCGTTACAAGGGGTTGCTCCCAGCTGAAGCGTTTGTAACCTGATGGGACTGCTTACATGTTGCTGTGGTTCTGGAAGCTGGCCGCCAGCACTTCAGATACCAGTAGAGTCACCCAGGATGGACAGGAGTCAGCAGAACTTCCAGACAAAGACGGACTGGGAATGAGGACCGAGTGAACATCAAAACCTATGGAGAGCAGAACACTGTCAAACACTGTACAGGAAGATGAGCCTCTTCATTGCAAAGGCACCCAGAATACAACTGGGAATGAGTGGCCTTCCCAGAACTAGTGAGATTCTGGAAATTTAAGTCCAGATGGGGGGCAGAGAGCTTGCAAGTCTCAGAGAAGATAAGTACATTTCTATTGGTAAGAAAATGGGAAGGAGCAACTCCTACTGGGGGAAAAAAAGCTTAACAATACTTACATAGAACCCAAGGGGAGACTATGCCCCGTAGTATTTTCCTAATTAGATACTTTTTACCTAGTTTCTATTCAGCCCCTGGTAACCCAGGTCACTGAGACTTTACACGCTGTTCTTTCAAGGTACACAACGTCCTTCAGAGGTCACACCAGAAGGACTCTATGTAGAAGCCTCGCTAAGTGAACTGGGCTCTAGCTCACACACACCTGTACCCCTTGAACTTAAGGCTGACTCCACCTGAGAAGAAGCAGATGATGGCTATCTCAAGGGTGGAGAACTGGCGGTTGTTGGACCTTGATTCAAATCTCTTACCTTGAAGGTGCTCAATGCTGTTTTGGGACTACTATAGACTTACTATTTTAATGCTCCCCTTGCTATATTATGATACATATTAATCTGGAAGGCGTGGTTCTGCCACTGCCAATGAGTGTTATTGAAAGTTTTGCCTTATCACCAGCCCCCATTGTTTGTGGAAATTGTCTCCAGTTTAATTTGTACATGTGTTGTGGTTCACAGCTGGCTTATACTTGTATAACTTCCCTTTCTCAACAGTGTTTGAAATTCTATACTACTGGCTAAATTAATGGCACTATCAATGGAATTACTTTATGCCCCAGGGAGATGGTTGACCATGTTCTTTAACACAAAATGAAAATGATGTTTCTAAGGTGAACCAGAGACATATGGTATAGAAACCATAGATACATGTGGGAAACTGAGAAGTGGGAAGAGAATGTATGCAGGCAAATTCTCTATGCTGATATTTTGAGTCTGGGAGCAGATTCTGGTGGAGGAAGGCCTTTATGCTCGTGAGCTGTGGATGCTTCCCAGTCACATTCTCCTAACTAACATTATTCCCCACAATGCCCCCATTTGGG
>NW_022103898.1:76552425-76565350 GCF_000313985.2 Echinops telfairi | reverse complement strand
TGCGGCTTCTCCTTGGGGATGTCTTGCAGGAAGTGAGCCCTGTCAGCTAAAGCAGGGAACTGGCTAACGCAGCTGTACCCTGGTCCGACCATCAGAAAGCAAGAGACCTGAGAAATAGAAAGGCGAGGCTTACCGAGCCATTTATCGCTCTGCCCTTCAATTAACCCCACATTTGTTTATCCGCCAGGTTGGCACAATAAACTAACTACCTCAGCAACAATGTCCACTTTGCCAGAGTGGAAAGCAGCCCTGGTGACTGGGCGCCCAATGCGGCTGAATCCGTTCACTATGACCATCACAGGAAAGGGAAGAGGTGGCTGCCTGCCACACGAGCAGGAGCAGGGAGCCCCACATTTTTAAGGTGCTGCTTGAAAGCACATCGTAGTTACTAGATGGTTAAAGATACTTGAAGGCTATCTGCCTGAAGGTTATCTGCCATCAAAAGCAATCCGGTCATCTAACCCTAAGTACAGCCCACTCCTTTCTGATAAGGATTCTAGATTGTTCCCCTGTAAAAGAGCTCAGGGATACTTAAGGTCAAGGCGGCTCAGAGACGACCAAGGTTAAGCCGCCATCTTCATTATAGAGCCTCCCCGTCTTGTTACATGTGTACCTTCCTGTCACGCGTATACCCCTAGTTCATCCCTTTCCTGTTACGTGTATGCCTCTGATACGACCCTTTCCTGTTACATGTGTGTATGATGTGGCTTGCTAGCCCAAGATTATATAAACCTGCTAAGAGAATACATTACTGTTTTTCTGGTTCCAGTCTTATATGCCTGTCAGGGAAGCCAGCCCCTAACAAATCATAACAGGTCTGGTAGGCACGATTGTATAGCGATAATAAGTAAAGATTATAGTAAAGTCATAGAGAGCATGAGAGATAGAAGAGAGATTAAAATAATGGAGGCAGACACATTTCATAGTAGCATGCTCACCTCAGCCATGGTTGGTGGTCCATGTGGAGATGTGGAAGGTGGGAATTGCAGGAGCAAGCAAGAGTGGGGAGAGAGTACTTCTTTATTGCTAACCAAGGCTTATATCTCTTTGGGGGGGCATACAATCCCCCTAATTACAGGTAAAGACATATGTCACAGAAAGGGGTTGTGCTATAGGTACTACAGTAATGAGAGGGGGATGATCTAGGGGTATCCATGCAATAGGAAGGAGAGGTATTGGGGGTACACATGTGATAAGATGGGCGGATCCTAGATTCAGGGAGGCAGCTTAATCTTGGATGTCACTTAGTCAGTTTGACCTGTTCTCTGGCTCACTATTGAAACCATTATCAGTAGGGTGTGAACCCCACCTACAGACACCAGACTGATGGCCACAAGCCTTTAGGGAGAAGTAGGCCATTGTCCTTAACAGCAGGGAGTGGGCCCTACCTGTGGTGGGACCAGACTGTAGTCTGGCAACTGAATGCCTTCAGGGAGGAAATCTCTAAGAGTCTGACCTCCTACCATGTGCTGGCAACACCAGCCTCTGATGTTTGGCATATCCTTGGGGGAGACAAAGCTGGGGGAAAGTCTCTTTATAATCCCACACATGCCTTGTCTGATATTTCTTTAATTTACTCTTCAATTACACAACCACCCCTTGGGCCCATTCAGTTGTAGAGGCTGGTCCCCCACAGATATATGAATGGACTTGGGCATCACACTTAATTCTAGCCCCAACCTAAGAATAATTAGTTTTTGTGGCGTGGCCCTGCTTGATAGTTGCTCTCATGAAGAGATCACTGAAGATATGGCTGCTGTAGCAAAGTGTGGTTAAGAAAATAGATGGTGCCTGGCTATCAGAAATAATAGCATGGGGGTCTTAAAGGCTTGTCTTCAAACAAGCAGCCATCTAAGTGAGCATCAATTGAGTCCACATGGAAGAAGCACGCAGCCTATGTTATCCAAGGATTGTAAATAATATAATCCAAATCTGAAGGAGGGATTGTTACCAGACCTTAAATTGTGAACTTTCAGTTTGCAGAAGGCTAGGGATGACAATGGAAGCTCCAAATCCATTTGCAGGGTCCAAGCATAGGTTAAGCTTTTGGTGAATTTCCTCTGATCATCACTGAGGGATATGAATAATTTTGTTATCAGCCAGAAAGTATTCTAAAAATGATTATAGTAGATATAGCTAGGTGTAATATTTTATTTAATCTCCCTGTGGACTCATTTAAAAGTTGTTTCAGTTAAAAAATTTTTTTGAGAATGATGAGGGCAATGAATGTACAAATGTGCTTTTCATAATTGATGTATATATGGATTGTGATAAGAGTTGTATGATACCCTAATAAAATGATTTTTTTTTAAAAAAAAAAGGGAGTTGGGGGAGGAAGCGGTAAAAAAGAGGAGTTTATACCAAAGGCTCAAGTAGAAAATGTTTTGGAAATGATGATGGTAACATATGTACAAATATGCTTGATACGATTTATGTATGTAATGTTATAAGAGCTGTAAGAACCCCCAATGAAGTCATTAAAAAAATAGGTGGAGAAACACAGGAGGATCAATCCTCCAGTGAATCCCCTCTGGTCATAGACCAAGAATGTGAGTGGCCTTGCTGGCATGAAGAGGGCCCTGGACAGTGGATTGTGACCCATGGAGTCAGGTTAACATTTGACACCTTATTATTTTATGTCCCTTTTGGCCCATTTTAAATGTTTTCTAGTTTTTGATATTTTCTACTTTCTTTTCAGTGGAGGGTTTTCTCTAGTTTGTTATTGTTTGCTTTTTGTACGCTTTTCTGTATGTGAAATCCAGGATTAAAACAACCGAACTCACCGCCAACTCATAGTGACCCACAGGGCAGGGTGGAGCTGCCTCTCTGAGTCTTGGAGAGCGTAACTCTTTAGGGGAGTAGAAAGCCCTGTCCTTCTGAGGAGCAGCTGGTGGTTTCTGACTGCTGACCTTGCGGCTTGCAGTCCCATGAATGACGACCACACCACCAGTAAATCTATAGGGACAGTAAATGGATTAATTGCTTTTTGAGGGGATGGTCGGGGGAGGTTGGGAGGAAATGGGGGGGCTAATAACAATGAGTACAAGAAAGGAGAAAATCCTCTACAGTTGATTGTAGTAATGATTATAGAACTCTCCTTGCTAGGTTTGAATTATTGAATTGTCTGATGTGTGAATTATATGCCAAAAAAAAAAGTTTAAAAAGAAAAAATAACGCTTTGAAAAGTTAAGGGGAAAAAAAAACACACCAAAAAACCCAAAACAACAACTTATGGACAACAGCAGAATATTGTCTAATATGATGCAGGAAGATGAACCCCTTCTCAGGACGGGTGACTTGAAGGTTGTACTGACACAGCACAGCCATTCAGAAGTTTTGCAAATAGCCTTCAACTGAGACAGCAACCAAATAATCCACCCCCCGTGCCCAGGACTATCCAGGCACTACACTGGTGGCTGGCAACAGAAAGGTGCAATCCTCCCTTAGTTGCCCACACCCTCATGGCGACCGGAAGTGTAGTCAGCTCCCTCTCTCATCCACCTGTCAGCTGGTGACAGCCCTTCCCCTTATGCACAATCCCTGCTCCACTGAGGTAGAGCAGGGGCTTGTGTGCTGGGTGCTGGGTGCTGGGTGCTTGCCACCCCCCAAATTTAGAGGAGCACATTTTCTGTCTCCTTAAACTGCACAATACCAGATGAGCTGCCCCCAGCCACATGAACTCCTTTTGAGACCAGGTGCCCTGATCTTGGAGAACTTCCAGGAAGATAGGAACTCTATTCTGGACATAGGAAACCAGAGATATTAATTTTCAAACAAAGACAGTTACAAGTAAAAAGGAGGGATTAAATAATGTAGTTATAGAACTTCCAATGGAGTGGAAGTCAAATGAATTTCAAAGTAGACAGATTTTTTTTTAACTTTGGAAGAAAATAATAAATTATAAGGTAGACTCAAAGGAAATCAATAAAGTTTCTCATCAAAAATAGAAAGGAAATTCATAAAGCTTTAGTGAACACTGAAACAGCAAAGAAGGAAATGATAAGAAAGCCCACAAACCAAATGAACTCAGCACAGATACTTATGTGCAACAAAGAATTCAGCAGCACCACAAAACAACCACCACCCCAAACAAAACCAAGCAAAATGATAGCAATAAAGTCATGCCTTTTGAGGATTACACTGGACATAAGTGGTGATAATGAGACCACATGTAAATAGATTAAAGGCGCCAGTCAAGGTACAGAGTAGCCGAATGCATAAGAAACAGGACCCATCAACAGGTTGTCTACAAGAGACATACAGAGAAAACTAGGCTAAAAATCAAAGAATGGGGAAAATATCAAGCTAATGGGAAGAATAATAAAAGAATAGGATTAGTAATATTAATTTATGCTAAAACAGATTATAAGGCATAGTCAGCATAAGAGTCAAAGAAGAGCATTATATGATGCTCAAAATCCATTGACCAAGAAGATGTTGGCGTAATAAGCATCTAGACACCAAATGGAAGAGCCTCCAGATCCATTAATGAAATGTATCAGAGCTGAAGAGAGAAATAGATAGCTATACATTAATAGTAGGAGGCTTTAGTATACCACTAAAGATGCAGGAGATGTAACCCAAGGTACTTAATGCTGTCTCTGTGACATTTTTAGAACTCGCTTCATTTCTTAGAAGAAAACAGAATGGTTGTAAATGCTCCTGTTGTCCTGAAGTAGGAGGCAGCAGGGCCTTTCTTTGCAGAGGTGTGTGAGGTCTCACTCCCAGGAAGTAGATAGACTCAAGTGACCCAAGCTCAGTTCATTGGGGATAATACTCAGAGCACCAGTGTGGAGCCCACAAAATGGTTGGTAGGTTCAAACTGCTGACCTTGTGGTTAGCAGCCCAATGCACAACCCACTATGCTACCAGGGCTCCTTCAAGTATGCAGTCAAGGGTAACAATGAGCAGTTCAGCTGGTGAAACACAGTAGCAGGATGAGTGACTGGACAGCATGGCAGTGTGCATGAAGTCGGTAATTGAGAAGGAGCTGCATTCCTTAGTGAGGACTGTGGGAGCCTACAGATTACCTTGGAGAATTGCCTAAAATATTGAGCTCCAAATTGAAGGTGCCAAGGGAACAGCAAATTGACCAAGAATAACAAGAGTAGTAGGTAAACTAGCCCTTACCTCAAACACACCTGTAAACTGCGGACTTAAGACTAAACTTACATGGTGTATGAAGTGATCCAAAGATTGTAAATTATATAATCCAAATCTGAAGGAGGGAATAGCATCAGCATTTAAATGGTGAAATTCTGGTGTGCAGAAGCCTAGGGATGACAATAGAAGCCTAAAATATATTTTCAGGATCTACAGGGAATAAGTGCCAGGTGATTTCCCTTTAATCATAATTGAGGGATGGGAATAACCTGGTTATCAGACAGAAAGAGTATTGGAAAGATGACTATAGTCGGTTAAAATGAAAAGTCTGAGATCAAACGGACAGGGCAAGATGTGACAAAATAATAATTTATAAATTATCAGGGATTCACGAGGGAGGGGGGTGCGGGGAGGGAGGGAAAAATGATGACCTAAGTTAGGGGCTTAAGTGGAGAGCAAATGTTTTGAGAATGATGAGGGCAATGAATGTACAAATGTACTTTACACAATTCATGTATGTATGGATTGTGATAAGAGTTGTATGAGCCCCTAATAAAATGATTTAAAAAAATGGTAAATCTGACTTGAGCTGTTAAAACCTTGTCACTTGATCTCCCTTCCGATCCACTTAGGGCTTGATATAGTTTTTAATATTTTCTGGGTTTTTTTCATATTGGGGTTTATCTGTTGTATTTGTTATTGTTGGTAGCCTTCTCGAATCTTTGTTATGTATTAAAAATTTGTTTTTTTTGTATATGAAACCGAGGATAGGTAAATCTATAGAGACAATAACTAGAATATGTGGTGTGTTTTTTGGGGGGGGGCGTACGATGGGAAAGTATAAGGAGGAGGTGATATCAAGGAGTTCAAGAAGGAAGAAAATGTTTTGAAACTGATTTTGGTAGCCATTTGGTATCAAGCACATCAATACTGCTTGATGTGGGATGGTATGATGTCTGCTGGATTAGCTCCTAATAAAATGGTTTGGGGGCGAAAATAAAAGAACAAGAGGAAATGAAACTCATGAATGCACAAAGGCACTCAGCTCTTCTCTTTGGAAGCCGGTTCCCTCCACCTCTCCAAGCAGGGATCCCGGACGCCGTGCTGTGCTGGTGCTTCCTTCCTCCTGGAGGTGGGGTTGTGCTTCTGCTTCTGAATAGCCTTACGTTGTAATCAGCCAATGGAATGGCAAAACTGACCAATCCCCTCAATCAGAGTTTCGCACACCCTGTTTGCTTGGGCCATTCGGGAGTTGTTACAAAGACCTTGGGGCTGCTTACATAATTTCACTTTGCTGCCTTATCCAAGAAGACACAGCTGAAAACAGCTGCTCGGTGTTGGATGAGCCCCAGCTGTGACAAGGCGAAAGAACACTAACCCGATTTCCAACTCTAGGCACACAGTTTAGGGTCAACTGCAACATTAGAGGAAGTGGTATCCACCAACCCCGCCTCCCTTTTCACATTAAAAAAATCATTTTAATGGGGGCTCTTTCAACTCGTATCACAATCCATGCAGACAGCCCACTTTTCACATCAAGTGTGAGGGGTTCTTCAAACATCTTTAGGTTCAATAATTTGCTAGAAGGACTAAAAGAATCTAAAAGAATGCTATTCTACCCATGGAAACATTTTATAATAGAGAAATGGCGCGGCTTAAAATCAGCTAAGGAATGAAGTCCAAAAGGCAGCCCAGGAGACATACCAAACACATATCTCCCACTGTCTTCTCCATGGCTGTCAAGCTCCACTAATCTCATGTATGAATGTGTGGCCGTATGCATGCATTATTGCCAACCAGAGAAGCCCACCCACATCTTTGGTATCCAAAGTTTTATGAGGGTTCAGTTACACCACTGCGATTGACCTTTCTCTCTGTGTCTCCTAAAGATGAAGTTAATACTTTCAGTCTCCTGTTCCCTCTGGAGTAAGAACTGACATGCGTGGCCCAAAGGCCCCATGGGGTTAAACTGCCCAGTAGCCAAAGCCCTCGTGCACATAAAACTCACTGGCCTCAAGTTGCTGACAACTCAGAGTGGCCCTATAGATCAGGGTAGAACTGAGCCTGTGGGCTTCTGAAACTGTAGCTGTTTACAGGAGTAGAAGTCTCATCTTTCTCCTGTGGAGCGGTTGGTGGTTTTGAACTGCTGACCTCATGCTTGTTTCCACGACACCACCAGGGCTCCTTTGTGCACACCAAGAGACTCATATCTTGCAGGTCGTTCCAGAGACCCAGAGATCACCTCCCAGCAGCCAAGGGCAAAGGCAAAAATTCTCTTTTAGCGAGCTTAATTCTTTACTCAGCACTGCCTTATTCAAAAATCACACAGTTGATACTTGGTCATCCATGCTATCTCACAAATATATTTTTATTTAAATTCAGGTAAGTTTATATTACTTCTATTTGAATTTCAATATTTCTCATTTCATGCATTGAATTGTTATCTCACCCCCCCTTCTCCCACCCTCTGTGGCCAATGTCAACTTGGCCGGACTATGATTTTCAGTGAATTGGTATTTAGGCAACGATGTAATATGGCTGTTACAATGATTCCCCATGTAATTTGATATTGGGGTATGTGATAAACCAGTAAGAAGATTACTGATGCAGCACTGAGCCCTGATGCAAAGGTAAAGGGAGTCTGTGGCCTACAACACCTTTTGTTGTTAGGTGCAGTCGGTCCGTTCTCACTCACAGTGACCCCGTGTACAACAGAAGGGAACCCCGGCCATTCCTGCACCGCCCTACAACGGTTGGGTCTGAGCTCATTGTTGCAGCCACTGTGTCGATCCAGCTTACTGAGGGTCTTCCTCTTTTTTACTGCCCCTCTATCAAGCATGATGTACTTTTCCAGGGGCCGATTTCTCCTGATAACATGTCCACAGTATGTGAGACCAAGTCTCACCATCCTTGATTCTAATGAACAGTCTGGCTGCACTTTTTCCAAGACAGATTTAATTGTTCTTCAAGCAGTTCATTTTCTCTCCATATTCTTTGCTAACACTATAATTCAAAGGATCAAGTCTTCTGTGGTCTTTATTATTTATTGCCCAACTCTCGCATCCAGATGAGGCCATTGCAAATACCATGTCTTGGGCCAGGTGCACCTTAGTCCTCAAAGTGAGATCCTTGCTCTTTCACATGTTTCGTTGAAATCAAAGGAGAAAAAAGACGGCAGAGATGGGGGGTGGCCCACTACCATCAGAAAAGAAGAGTCAGAAGGAAGTGTGTCCTATTGATCTGGGGTCCTTGCATGCACTGTGAAAGTTCCCAGAGACAGAGAAGATTGATCCCAAGACACATGGAGAGACCGAAGGAATGTTGGGTCTACAGGTCCTGAAAGAAGGCAAAAGCTTTCCCCCAGAGTCAGCACAGAGAGAAGCCTTTTCCGGGGACTCTGAACAGCTGGCACTCTGAATGTGGACATTCGGCTTCCTGAATTGCGATGTCATAAACTTGTTTGTTAAAGCCACACTGAAAAAGCCCTCCAAACTCGCTGCCCCCGGGTTGGTCCTGGCTGTGGAGCTGCTGGCTCCGCAGGGCACAGCAGAACTGCCCTGTGCAACAGATGGCTCTTTCTCCCACGGAACCACTGGTGGCTTCACACTGCTGACCTTGTGTCACACACGATGCACCAGGAAAGCCACGGTCTGTTTCTCTGATAACAGCACTAGACTGAGACACCGGGTAGTTTCATTAAGTAAACGAGTAGAGTAATGCAAGTTGACATTGGGGGAGTTCTCTCTCTTCATCTGGACATGCCAAATAGGGAGATGTGGAACTTTTTTTCAAAATCATTTTATTGGGGGCTCATACAATTCTTAGGACAATCCACACATCCATCCATTGTGTCAAGCACATTTGTACATTTGTTGCCATCATCGTTCTCAAAACATTTTTTCTGCTTGAGCCCTTGGTATCAGCTCATTTTCCCCCTCCCTCCACGCTCCCCTCTCCCTCATGAGTCCTTGATAATTCATAAATTATTATTATTTTGTCATATCTTACCCACTCCCTTCACCCACTTTTCTCTTGCTCACCCCACAGGGAGGAGGCTATATGTAGATCCTTGTAATCGCCCCCACCTTTCCACCCCAACTCCCTCCACCCTTCCGGTATTGATGTGGCACTTTTATATAAGTTACAAACTTTTGTCATCATACTTTGCCAATGTCAATTACTTCATATATATCAAAATAGCAGTTCAGCAAAAACCCAAGTAATTGTTTCAGTCTTTTTCTTGCTTGCTTTTGTGTGTGTCTAAGGAACCATTCATCCAGTGACTGTCTCTATAGCCTCACCCATCCTGGACTTCATCTACCAGAAGATGTACAAAAAACAGGAAAACAAAGAAGCAAAGCAGCCAACGACCGTAACAAAATAAAATAGAGAAAAGCCTCAATAGAAAAGAAAGCGGAAAACACAAAAAACTAGCACAACTTTAAAATGAGTCTAAACCTGAGCAGTTAAACTTTGTCAGTAGATCCCCCGACGATGCAGGCTGCACCTGATCTGGTTTTCAGAATTTTCGGCATTTTTGGTTTGGATTGTTTTCTACAGTTTTCGCTTGTTCATTTTACAGTATATCTCAGAGGTGTTTTGTCAATGGAGGTCACCCGCTTGAAGCTGTATTTTTGGTATATGAAACCCAGGATTGATGAACCTATTATAGGGACAGCAAGTAGAATAAGGAGCTCGGTGGGGGGGGGGGTAGGGGAGGGATAAAGTGGTGGTGGGACTGCTGTCAAAGGGAGAAGATGTCAAGGAGTCCACATAGAAAAAGAATGGTTGGAAACTGATTGTGGTAGTAATTGTATAATTCTACTTGATATTCATATATTAAAAAACTGCTCTAGCATGTGTGTGCTGTAAACGAGATTCGGGGCTCCCTAATTCTAGTCAATGTCGGACACCTGCATCTTTCGTGTGTCACCCACAAACTATTTCCTCATCCAGTTTGCTGCAACAAGTTCCTCCTTAGTTAATGAAAATACACATTTATCTTTCTGTAAATCTACTGTTGTTGCTATAAAAAACAGACAAAACCCCCCAAGTGACGTAAAACACCAGCCATGGATTATCTCCGACTTCTGCATGCCAGATGTCTGACACGGGCTTCACGAGGCTTAAGTCAAGGTGTCAGAAAGGTTGCTCTCTGTTCTGCAGGTTCGAATGACTTTTTCAGCCTCTCAAGGCTGCACTTCTTCGGCTCGTGGTCCTTTTCTCCATTTTAAAAGCGGTAATGAAAGATGGAACCTTCTCACTACATCACTCTGACCCCTTTGATGGAGTCCTCTTTTACTTGTGATTACATTGGGCCCACATTGGCAATTCAAGATACAGGTAATCTCCTTATCCTACAGTAGCGTTGTGTGGCCACCCAAGACATAAATCCTATTGGTTACCCTGTTCTAAGCATCCATCTTGATTCTTTTCTCCTAATATCCTAAATTCCTGAGAAATATGGCAAGAATCAGAAGGGCGTACCCTAAGTATGCTACATCGGGGGCTCCCTCCCTCCCTCCACCTTATTATTATCCCCTAAACTAACCCCCTCACAATCACCCCAATCCATTCCATCATGCACCCCAGTTCTGTCTTCATATGGCCTTGGCTGGCCTTGACGAGTTCAAGTGCACCAGGGTGTCCACCAGGGCTGTGGGCAGGTAGCTCATGGGAAGGTAGAAGAGCTTAGCATCCCAGCCAGCTGAGTACCGGGCGCGGGGGTAGCAGGCAGTCAGGGCATGCTCCATGCAGTCGGTCACCAAGGACAGATTAGAGGAGCATTGTTTCTCTATATTTCCAGCGACTTTGACGTCTGTCCAGCATGTGAGAAAAAGAAAGAAACAAAGAATAGATTATACTTTCAACTCCCACTCCTTCTACCCCTTTCATCCTGAGACCAAAGAGGGGAGAAAAGTTCCCATAGCCCACAGCCACCTTCTATGCTTACTCTACCAGATAATCTTCACCCGGCCACTTCTCTAAGGAGCTGTTCCATAGCAGCCTGTCTGGGTTTCAGTCTGACAATGCAGTCTGGACCGCATGAATGAATGTTTTTACAGACCTTCGAAAGAGAGCATGAAAGCCCATTGTGTCTAACGCCAGGCTTGATAGGAGCCCATGGGTGTCTTCCCTCTCGGGCTTCAAAAGAATAGGTGGGTTCAGAGAAGTCATCCCTGGCCTAGCAAGGCTAAGCCCTTTCTGTGAGTTACCAATTGATGACGGAGGACCAGGGGAATGGTTTCCACTCTGCTGGAGATGCAAACACTGCAGGGCGGACCACATGATAGATATTATTACTATGTCACGAGCCAAGGCCTTCCAGGCAAGAGCTGGTTTCTCTTGGCCCTGTCCACAACTCACTCACAGGAAGCCAGGAAGTCCTCGCCATAGAGCTCCTGGATTTCAGGGTTGGCCTTTTTCCACAGTGTCCGGGAGTTCTGTATCATGGTCTCTTTGTTGGTGAGTCCAGTCTTGAAAAAACCAGGCTCTATCATAGCCACTTTCACTCCAAAGAAGGAGAGCTCTCTCCTGCAAGACAGACAGACACAGGGCAAAGTACCTCAGATGCTGTGAGAAACAGAAAAAAACAAAAACAAAAAACCTCCAGGACAGGGGTGGAATAGGCTGGAAGCTTGGGGAATTTTGAAAGGCATTAGTTAATAAGAGAATAATAATGACCATAGGATTGCCTCTGTAGAAGGAGCCTTGGAGGTGGTCTGAACCCACCAGTCGCTCTGATGGAGAATAATGAGGCTTTCTACTTCTGTAAAAATGTAGCTTCAGAAACCCAGTTCTGTTCTGTCCTATAGGGTCGCGATGAGTAGGAATTGACTTGAGGGAGTGGGTGAGAGGTTAAACAATTTAAAAAATAATTTTGTATTGTCAGCTCTTAATTCTACATGTGTTATACTGAAGCCCCAAAGGAATGCTGTCACTTCCCAATTCCTTTGTGCACAATCACCACTCAGCAAGCCTTGTCAGCTTGTTCTTCAGTCCCTTTCTTGTGCTCTGTTGTCCTAATAAGCCCCAGTGGAGCTCTTATACTGGCCTTCCTAGGAGCCTCTCTCTGCCTTCAGACTTCCCTCCCTGTACTCAAAATCATACTTTGAGACACACACACACCCCCCACTAAAAATCTGCTGCATGGGATCACATGGGTGCCCCATTTCTATTGTTCCCTGAAGGTGAGCCTCACAGTAGATACATGCGCGGGCACCCAGGAAACAACAAATAGCCATGCTTCAAGTCTGCCTCAGACAATTCCCGGATGGGAGCCTATTTCCATAGCAGGGAGAGGTTTTATTAAACTCTCTGGGCCTGCACCACTCCTTCCACTAAGGGCCTCGAAGGGTGGCTCCCCATTTAGAGAGGGGGATGAAAGAGTAAAGCAGGAGAAAGTCTCCAGGGAGGGGTGTACGTTGTGATCCAAATAACCCCCCAGGAAGAGGCTTCCATGGAAAACAGAAGCAAGAGGGCTGCGCCGAGGCCTCAGTCCCAGGTGCCTACCTGAGGGAGTCCGAGAAGGCCTCGACGCCATACTTGGAGACGCAGTAGCCTCCGCCAAAAAGGGACACCCTGCCCATGACACTGGTGACGTTGACCAGGCGGCCCCTCGCCTTCCTCACGAGGGGTAGCAGGCTCAGGGTCACCTCGATCAATCCCAGAAGATTCACGTCCAGTATCTTCATAAAGTCCTCTTTGGTCAACCACTCATTGGGTGCTGTGGGCTGTGAGACACCCGCATTATTCACCAGTCCCCAGAGACCTGTGGACAGGGGGAAATTAGAAAGGAGACACTCAGAGAGCAAGTTGAGTG
>NW_022103898.1:76539900-76551880 GCF_000313985.2 Echinops telfairi | reverse complement strand
TGGGGGGAGGTGTTAGGTGTCATTGAGTAAACACTTCCTAGTCCTGCGTCATCCTCCCACTTGTGATTACCTCTGAGCCCACTCTTGCAGCCACTGTGTCAACCCAGCCAATCAGGGGTCTTCACCTTTTCCAATGACCCTCTACTTTACCACGCGTGTGCGGTGTCCTTTACCAGGGACTGGTCTCTCCGGATAAACACGTCCAAAGTACGGGACAAAATCTCCCCATCCTTGCTTCTAAGGAGCATCTGGCTGTACTTCCTCCAAGACAGATTTATGTGTTTTTTTACCGGCAGAACACGGTATTTTAAATATTCTTCACCAACACCATAGTTCCCCCTCAAGCTGAACTTGCATGTGAGTACTTGGTGGTCTGTTCCACAGTTGGCCCCCAGCTTAGGTTTGGCTGAAATGTAGTCAATTTGATTCCAGTGTATTCCATCTGGTGAGGTCCTTATGTAAAGTTTATGTTGGGAAAAAAAGTATTTGCAATGAAGAAGTCATTGGTCTTTTTAAAAATTTTATTTTTTATGCTATTTTATTTTATTTTTTTAATAAATCAGGTTATTGGGGCTCTTACAGCTCTTATGACAATCCATACATCAGTTGTATCCAGCACATTTGTACATATGTTGCCATCATCATTTCCAAAACATTTTCTTTCCACTTGATCCCTTGGTATCAGCTTCTCTTTTTTCCCATTCCTCCCCCACCCTGCCAAGATCATTGGTCTTGAAAACTTCTGTCTTGAGATCTCCAACATCATGTCTATCACCAAGGCCATACTATCCAACTACTATTCTTTCCTCTTTGTTTCCAACTTGTACATTCCAATCACCAGTAATTATCAATGCACCTTGGTTGCATACTTGTTCAGTTTCAGAACGTAGCTGGTAGAACTTTTCAATTTCTTCATCATTGGCTTCAGTGGTTGGTGTGTACAACTGGATAACAGTTGCATTAACTGGTCTTCCTTGTAGGTGTATAGTAGTATCCTATCGCATACAGCATTATGCCTTATGATCTATCTTAAAATGTTCTTTTCGATGATGAATGCAACACTATTCCTCTTACATTGTCTATCCGAGCATGGTAGACCATATAACTTGTTCATTAATAGTCCATTACAGCTCACTATTTCTTAGATATTGATCTTTATGTGTTCCATTTCATTTTTGACAACTCCCAATTTTCCTCGATTCATATTTCCTACGTTTCACATTCTGATTATTAATGGATGTTCCCAGCTGTTTATTTTCATCTTGAGTTGTGCTCCATCTGCAAGTGAAGGTCTCAAAAGGTTTGCTCCATCCACTCAGTAAGGTTGACATTAGAGGAGGCAGCTTTTCCCCGGCCCTATTTTGAGTGTCTTTCAACCTGAAGAGCACATCTTTTGACACTATATACAATAATGTTCTTCCGATATTCATAAGGCTCGCATTACCTAACCCCTCAGAAATGTATTGTCTCTTGCTTCTTCCTACTTCAGTCGGGAAGCTTCACTGAAATTTGTTCACTAGGGTTGACTCTATTACCATTTGACATGCATAGCTTCCAGCATCTTAGTACCACGTAAGCCATCATAGGATAACAACACTGACAGACATGATAGCTGACAGCCGAGTGGTGGGCTAACAGATGAGTGGGGTTGTAGGGTAGAATAAATAACTACACGGTGTCTGCAGATATTACAGTTCCTATAACTTTGCCATTCGCCTCCTTTTGCTCTTCATGGCGCAGTTCAGTGCCTGGTAGATAATGGAGAATTCAAAAAAGATTTATATACGCAGGAAATAACATTAAAGAAACACAGCCTGTCCATTATCAATAGTCTAGAAACAGATAATAAAGTTTGGGGATTTTTGCTCATTAATGACAGTATACTCATTTACAATTTTGGATTGTTATGAGTATCTTATATTGTGAGTGCTCAATAGCTGAAGAAAGGAGAGAAAACAGGGAGAAAGGAAGAATGAGGATCAAGGTGAGTAAGAGAAAAGAGAACGAAGGAACAACAACAAAATCAAAGCTAGTATCTGGGCACAATTTGGTTGGAAATGACAGACTTGATACTCCCTCAATGCAAGAACTGTTCTATAGACTGACATTCCATGTTGCTCACCTTTCTGACACGATTGCTGAAGACAAAGTGAGTGCATAAGCAAATGTGGTGAAGAAAGCTGATGGTGCCCGGCTATCAAAAGATATAGCGTCTGGGGTCTTAAAGACTTGGAGATAAACAAGTGGCCATTTAGTTCAGAAGCAACAAAGTCCACATGGAAGAGGCACAGCAGCCTGTGTGATCACGAGGTGTCAATAGGATCAGGTATGTGGCATCAAAGAACATAAAATCACATCATTGTGAATGAGGGGGAGTGCGGAGTGGAGACCCAAAGCCAATCTGTAGGCAACTGGACATCCTCTAATAGAAGGTCCATGGGGATGAGACAAGCCAGTCAGAGTGCAGTATAGCACTGATGAAACATACAACTTTCCTCTAGTTCTTCAATGTTTCCTCCCCCTCACTATCATGATCCTAATTCTACCTTAAAAATCCTGCTAGACCAGAGGATGTACACTGGTAGAGATAGGAAACGGAAACACAGGGAATCCAGGACTGATAAACCCCTCAGGACCAATAAAGAGAGTAGTGATACAAGGAGGGTCAGGGGAAGGTTGGGGAGAAATGGGGAACCGATCACAATGATCTACATATACCCCCCTCCCTGGGGGACAGACAACAGAAAAGTGGGTGTAGGGAGATGTTGGACAGTGTAAGACATGACAAAATAATAATAATTTATAAGTTATCAAGGGCCCATGAGGGAGGGGAAGAATGAGGAGCTGATACCAAGGGCTCACGTAGAAAGCAAATATTTTCAGAATGATGATGCCAACAAATGTACAAATGTGCTTGACACAAAGGACGACTGTATGGCTTGTGATGAGTTGTACGTGTCCCCAATAAAATGATTTTTTTAAAAAGAAAAGCACAATGAGGAGCTGGCTAGTGGGAACTGGAGATCATTGTGAAGAATATAAGAACAACAGATTAAAAAACCAAAACTAACCCACTGCCATCACAGCAATTCCAACTCGGAGCAAGCCGACATCGGGTTTCTGGGACTGTAGCTCTGTGGGCGGGGACAGCTTCATTTTTCTGCTGGGCACTGGCTGCTGGGTGTGCTGCCTAGCCCACAGCCCTACCAGGGCTGAAATATTCACAGAAAACAAATGAATATTCAATGAGGGGTGGGGAGTGGGGGAAGGACAGACTGGAAATCCCAGTTTGGGGTGAGGTTGGAGAACAGCCCTGCATTTTAAAAAGAGGACTACCTTGAAGCCAATTTGCATAAAAACTGAGCAACGTCTATGCAGAGAGCAAGCTTTGCCTTCCATGCTGGGATGACCCCAAACCAGGCATGCTCACCCCATGCCCTAGTGCCCAGACTACATCCTCTGCTCCAGAACATGTCACTCTCTGCACCCCACCCCCAGTCCCCAGCTCAGATGACCACCTTAACCACCCTGTGTCCCTAGGCCACCCAGGTTTCAGAAAACCTTCTCTAGAAAGTGCTTGGGAGGAAAGACACACCGTAAGAACACTGAGACCAGCAGACTTAACTGCCAACTGACTTTAGAGCGGCAGAGCAGCCTTAAGCCGAGTTAGGGTTGAGGGTGGTGACTGTCCAGTTTGGAAGTACTGGACCAAAGAGATGAGTCCTTCTCCTGCTCAGAAACATGCCCTGCCCATATGGACATGAAAATGATTTTATTTGATGCATCTGATCAATGTATGTGTTTATAGATATTTAGTTTAAAAGTGATTTAAGACAATAAAATGGAAGAAACCATTCCAATAGCGAACCAAGTCCTGTTTAAAGGCGTAATGCCATAGTAAAAGAATACAGCGAAGAAAAGCCGATGGAGAAGTTCTGCTCTGGAACACATAGAGTTGTCCTGAGTTGGAACCATTTTGCTGGCAATGGGATGGGGGTAGAATAAAGGATGTTGTTATTGTTGTCTATTGTCAAGTCAATTCTGACTCATAGCAATAGAAAATTCTAAAGTATTAAGTTTCTGTAGAAGTTTTCATTATATTATAAAACTCATCGCTTAAAAATAGTTTTATTAGCATGTATTTCATGTATCATACAATTTAATGGTTTAATCATATTAAGAAGAGTCATGCAGTCATCACCACAATCAATTTTAGAACATTCTCTTTTCATTGCTAGCTCTCCATTTACCCCCATCTTCCCCTGCCATACCTCTAGGTAGTTATTAATCCAGTTACTGTCTCTATAGATCTACCTATCCTGAATTTCATATACAGAAAATCAGAGAAAACACAAACAGGAGCAAGCAAACAAATTAAAAACCAACAACAGAGATAGACAAAACAGAAAAACCTCAATCAAAGAGAAAGAAGAAAAATTAAAAACTTAAAAACAGAAACAACGTGAATATGGGTCAAATGGGAGATCAAATGATAAGGTATTACATCATGCATAATAATGTTACAACACCCTCTATCTAGTAAAAAAGCTATTGACCTCCCTCTACTATGGTTAGAGGGGATTCTTTGGAGGCTTAATCCATGTGAGGACCCTGGGGGTGGCTACATGCTTTCATGTCAACTTGAAGACATGTAAAAGTATAGGGGTGGAGTTTAGCCTGTCAATCAGGTCACAGCCTGATGGGGCCTCCTTATGGGGGTGGCCTTCTCATAAGGAGGGTCCTGGGAACCTCCCCTCTCTCTGCTTCTGCCTTCACCTTCCTGCTGGCTGACCCTGATTACTGCCAGGGCCACCACCACTGGATCCACACAAATTTCCACCCACCAGCCTGTTATCTTCCTGCATTTTGCATCATTGCAAGCGACTGTGTGGGTCTGAAGATTTATGGACTTGCGTACTAGTATTGGACTTAGGAATTTGAGTTGGACTGGGCTGGGATATTTTCTTTTTTTTTGGGGGGTGGATATTTTCTTGATGTATGATTGCTTCTTGATATAAAGCTCCTTTTTGCACATATCAGTGTCTCTGGGTTTGTTTCTCTAGTCAACCTGGGCTAACACACCCTGAAAATGGATTTTGGATTTCCACTATCAACCATAGCCTTCTGTAAACCAGATGTTTACAATTTAAGCTCTAATAGTCTTTCCTTTGGATTTGGATCTTATTATTTACAATCCTTGGATCATACAGGTGGGTGTGCTTTTCCATGTGGCTTGGTTGACGCCTCACTTAGAAGACAAACCTTTAAGACCATGGACACAATTTTTTTTCCTGATAGTCAGGCACCATCTGGTTTCTTTACCATACTTTGCTATAGTACCCATATCTTCAGTGACTGCTTCATGAAGGTGACTATCGAGTAGGGTCCTGTACTAAGAACAAATTGTTCTTAGATTTGTTAGCTAGAATTAATTCTAGCTAGAATTAAGTGTGAGCCCACAATCCACTGATATGTCTATGGTCTATATATGTCTCTAGTTCACTTTAGGGACATCATCATCATCATTTATGATAGAGAACATTATAAATCATCCCCTGGAGGTATAAGGTACTTCTATGGATAATGTCATTAATTTAGCGAATGGTGTAGATTTTAAACACAGTTGATAAGAGGAAATAAAAGTATAGGCTGGTTTGCTGACTTTATAGATTAAACTCTTAAGTGATTAGACACTATTTACACAACCATGGGGGTTGGTGATATGGTAAACTTTCAATAACACTCATTCACAAAGGCAGAACCATACGTACCAGATTAATACATGTCATAAGAAAGCAAGGCAGGGATGAAAATTGTAAATATATGGTAGTCTGGGGCACCCTCAAGGCAGGAGATAAAACCAAAGTCTAATGACCACCGATTACATAACATGGGGAGACAGTCATCTGCTTCTTCTCACATTAAGGAGTTCAGCCTTAAGTCCAAGGGAGGGTGTTGCTTCCTTAACTCACAATAGGTGAGTTTGAGGTAAAACCCAGTTCACTTAGTGGCTTTTCCACATCAAATCTTTCTGGTATAGCCTATGAAGGACGTTATGGGCCTAGAAATGAGAAAGTCTAAAGTCCCAGTAGTCGATAGCATGTGGCCTGGGTCAACAAGGGCTGAACAGAAACTAAGGCAAAAATATCTAATCAGGAATATAGTACCAGACATTCCTCATTACTCTTTAAATGAAAAGGATACAAAATATAACCCCGTAAATGTCATAATATCAACAGTTGTTATCTCTTGGTGATGAAATAGTGATCCAATTTCGTTTTGATCTTGACCTTTCTCAGCGATTCAGTATCCGACTGCTAATCTGGAGTCAATAGTTAGAACTCACCAGCTACTTACTACACTGGAAAAAGATGAACCAGTTGAATTTCACAAAGATTTACAGCATTGAAAACAATATGGCAGTTTACCCTGTCCTAGAAGGCCCTTCAGTCAAACCAAACTCATTGCTCTTGAGTTGGTGCCGAATCACAATGATCCCTATAGGACAGGGTAGACTGCCTATGTGAGTTTTATAGACTGTGACTGTTTACAGGAGTAGAAAATCCCTTCTTTCTCCCACTGAGCAGCTGGAGGAATTAGTGCCATATACTCATCTGAAAATGGAGCTTATCATCATTCTCTCCGTAGGTGACTCTGGTCTTCCAGAAGAACACAGTACTGAGAATATGAATCTGGCTCCAGCATGGCTCCTCAAACTCCCACTCAAAGCTTCTGACAGACAGAAAGTCAGCTTTGATCTTTAACTTGGAGCTCAGACTCAAATAAATCAAGAACCTTAGCTACAGGGGAAGGAGCGAGAAGAGATGTGAATTCTGAAAGACCAAATTCTCATCAGCACAAACTCACTAAAACTACCGAGCTCCAGGATTGAGATGGGAGAGAGAGTGGGAAAGAGAAGGGGTTCGGGCTGGCAGGGTGGTGATCTAGATGAACAAGTACGGATTCACCCTGAAGCACAGGAATTCAGCCATAGGCATCTCTCCAGGCAGCAGAAGAAAGGTCTCCCAGTCACACACTACAAGAATCAAAGAGACACAAACAACAGGAATCTGGAAGGTACCTCTGTCCCCCACACGGTCCTTCACCCACTGAGCGGCTGCTGCGATGCTCTCTGTCTGGGTGACGTCCAGGATCACCGTCTCCAGTCTGTCTGATGTCTTGGCTCTCAGCTGCTCGGCCCCCTGCTCCGTCAGACACCCAGCCAGCACCCTCAAGCCTCGCAGGTCAAGCTGCCTGGCCAGCTGGTTCCCGAAGCCCGAGTCGCAGCCCGTGATGAAGACATACTTGTCTTGAAGGTGGCTCACCACCTGCCTCTCCCGGTACCAGCGCAGAAGGTAATACAGGCCCATGAGAACTGCCAGGTAGAGCCACATGTCTTCAGGAGACAGAGACAGACAGGCTGGATCAGAAAAGAGTCCGAGCCTCCCAAATTCGGAGGGCTGTGCAGTCAGCTGGCCTTCAGCCTCTTTGGCACAGGATCCTCAGCTATCTTCCTGTTCAATTCCTCTCATAAGCATGACTGACCCTGGCCCCAACTCTGGTCTACTGATACCAACCCTAATGTCATTGGATTTCCCAAGGACCACCTTCCTAGCCACTTATCCGTCTGAGAAGCCTTTCTCTTCCCAGCCAATCTCTCAGTACGTCCACTCCTCCCTACTTCCCACCTAGAAGCAAACACATCCACACGCATCCACATAGATACACAGACATTGTACACACACAGGTGCACACACAGTCACATACACTGGAACCCCTTTGATTTAGAACTGTATGCATTTACTTTTATTTGCTGATCAAGTCCCAGATTTGGACTCTGACCAAAGTGAAGTTTTTACTGGGAGGATACAGTTTGAATCCAGAAACACCAGGTTTAAAAACTCAGCGTTGCTACCAATTGTCTACTAGCTGTGTGGCCATGGGTAGATTAGTTCCCCTTCTGAGCCTGGGTTTCTTCATCTACCACAGTTTCACGCCTGCAAAAATTAAGTCACTGTCACTCTCTCTGGGATTCAAAGAGAAGGCCAAAGAGTGTAGAGGACAGACAAAAATTGTTGATTTGGGAAATGTTTTGTCATACAGATTTTGCAAGTATTCATTAAAAAAAAGGAAGAGGCTAAAAACATACGAGGTAATGAATCCCCTTCTGATGGCGTCATTGAGGACAAGTTTCCAGGATCGGTAGTTGGCTCTCTATTGGTATCATTCATACCTTAAGATAGAGACTGGACTCTGAGCCTGTCTATCTGTCTGCTCTGCCCACTTTGAGTCTTTGGTTTCCTTGGGAATCACAGTACAGCTCCTCTTTCCACAGAAAGATGTATGGGATCACAAAGAGGGTGTTTGACCCCACACCAAAGTCATGGGAGGAGAAAGATAATGGCGCTAGAGCACTTGGTAAGGAGAGTTGCCAAGGAGGGTTGAGTAGAACAACTTACGCCAAATAGGTGTGGGAATTTTACCATGTCCCCTATTAAAAATGCTTTATCTCCACCCCCGGGGGCCTTTGCCCCTCCTGTCTAGCCACGAGTACAGAATCTGGCCTCTCAGCATTGACGCTCTAAAAACAGAAACCATCACCGCAGCCTTGCTTTCTAAGTGATGCTACCAGGACTCTGATCATCAAGGACAACAGGGGCAGTGTGTCCTAAACTCTCTTAAGTGGAGAGGAGCTATAAGCTCCAATCATTAAAAGGGACCAAGGGGCTTAGGGAAAGAAGTAAGGAGTTGCCCCTTAGAAAGCTAAAGAAAACACTAGTCAACACTGTTGACTCAGGAGGTCTGAAGCTCCAAGATGATTACTTCCACTTCAGGACCCAGGATGGAGCAAAGAGGAGCACAGAGCTAGGAGAGTGGGGCTGGGACAGGAGAAGGCAAGGTTTCTGTGCCCAGTGTGACACTCATCTAAGCTCCGTCCCAGAAATAAGGGGAAAGAGGAAATGCATGGCGTGGTGAAGAGAGGTTTCCCATGGAAAAGAGAGGCTCAAATGCCGGCAGAACAGACATACACGGGCACTGTTTCCGTATTAATGGGACCAGCAGAGTCAACTACTACTCCTGGAAAACTGACCTCCAAGTGGGAGGCTGAAACAGCACCGCAAAGGCTCTCAAAGAGAAAAGCTCACTGCTACTGAGTCCGTTCCAACTCACAGTGATCCTACAGGGCAGGGGAGAACGAAATCCCTTGGATTTCCGAGCCTAACTCTTTAGGGGAGGAGATAAGCCTCCTTTTTCTCCCATGGAGCAGCTGGTGGATTCAAACAACTGGCCTTATGGTTAGTAGCCCACTGGGTAACCGCTATGCCACCTGGGCTGCACAAATGAGCCTTTGTGCACTTCTTGGAGTACCTGCTAGGACCCTCCTTCTAGGGCATCTGAGAGGAATAAGAGGGAAAAGGCAGAAGCAGGAATAAAGGGCTGCCGAGATACTGAGCAGGCCAGGGTGGACATGAACTCCTAATCGGGCAAACCCTCTCATTTTCCCAAACCTGCTAAGGGAAGGATCTTCTTACTTACTTGGAACAAATTGGATTCCCCACCTCCCCAAGGACCACAATTGTTTTCGACCCAGGAATGTCTAAGGAGCCCCAAGGGGGCTTTCTTCGCATTGCTGATTCTCTCCTCGTTTTTTGAGCCCTTGTCTTCAGACTGGTCCTCAGCAAATGCAGGAGGTTCCAGCCAGTGTGCCTTGGACCTTTCCGCGGAACAGAGAGAAGGAGGAGAGCAACGGAAGAACTCCCTCACCTGGGAGCCGCGAAGGGGGAGGGGACGACGACGAGATTCCCGGTCGGGGACGCCACAGACGTGAGTCTACTGCACCTGAGTCTCTTGGGCACGGGGCGCTCAGACCCGGGCAGCGAGCACCGGGTTGGGCACTGGCTGCTCACCTGAGTCCCAAGCTGACCGGAGTGGAGGCGCGCGCCTCCTGGTGGCACGACGCGCGATGCAGGGGCGCGCGGGGCTGCTGAGACTCCCCTTGTCCCAGATTTTTCCAACAGGGGCAAGCGCTGGCACTACCTTGCATGCAGCGCCCTAGAAGTCTGGACACAGGTGGGGCATGTGGAGGGTGTAGAAACGAAGAAGGCATACACCTGGAGGCCTGTGGGAACCAAAGATGTGGGCTGTGGGAGGGAGGGAGAGCTGCCAGCGGGCACTCACAGACTCCATGCTGCTCAGAAAGGGTCAGATCAGCAAAGGAAAGGGTGGAAGGCAGCCTCCCTGGGCCTTACACCCTCTGCAGACTCTGCCTCCACTGGGCTCCAACCCTGCCCAGACCCACCACACACCCTGGCTCCCTCCCTAGTCAGAAGCCTGAAAAGAAGGGGAGGGGGACCTAAGCGGAGGGCCTGCTGTGAGGGCTGGGTGAGGACTGGCTTATACTGCACTTCTTTTACAGCGCCTTTCCTGCTGCCCCCAGCAAGTCAGCAGCCTGGAGTGGCAGCTCTGGACCATAATCTATGGTCTCATCAGGTGACCAGTGGCAAAGCCAGAGATTTCGACACTTCAGGAGGGGATAGCAGGAAGCAGAAACACAGCCAACCCACAGTTCTTAAACAGCCTCTGGGAAGAACGCCTGTAAGCGAGGCCACATCACTAGCACTGTCCCACAGGAGGGCACAAAATGAAACAGCAATTTTGTTGCTTGCTTGTTTAGTTGGTTGGTGTCCGTGTGTGTGTGTGTGTGTGTGTGTGTGTGTGTGTGTGTAAGAGTATCATTAAGGATGGAGAAGAGTATCTTAAGACATTTTCATTTTATGTGGAACAAAACTCAAAATCATGAGAGACCAGACTTGCTGCTCAGGTAATGACTGGTGGAGCATCCATAAGACCATGGCCTTTAGTCACCCTTCAGGTCTGGAAAAGAACTCACCCTCAGGTGAGAACAATGAGCCATTTAGAATCCATGGGGTAGCATTTCCCCAAAGACAAAGTGCAAACAGTTAGAGAAGGAGGAGTAGAAATAGGAAATGGAGGAATGAGGGTACACTGATTGCAACAGATGAGTTGAAACAAACTGTGTGTAAATTGTTGAATGTAAAACATGATCTGCTCTATAACGTTGACCCAATTCACAATAAAAACTTCTTTGTTTTAAGTTTCAGTTTAAACTTGTAGAGCTTGCTTTGCTTTGAGTGGATGAATAGGGATTGACCAGTTGGGTGAAATTAGGCACTGGTGGATTGCGAGTCCTTGAGGACAAGGTCCCGTCATCTTTATAAGTTTACTACACTCAATGCCTCATAGCCAATACTCACTACAAGTTCTAGAATCAATGGCACGATGCTATCTGACCTCAGTTACTTTGAAACCCAGAACTCTGTTGTTTCAACAGAGTTTTCTAAAGCCTTCATTTCCTAGTTTTTATAATAAAGGAGGGGGGCAAGCTGACTGGGGAGGTATCTTAACTATAGTTGGTGCAGGAAGTACAAGGTTTCTGCCACTACAGTATGCTGAGTCCATACTTAAACTAAACCCATCGCCATGAGTTTATTTTGACTCAGTGACCCAATATGGAAGAGTAGACAGCCATATAACTTTAGAAAATAAATTTATTTCCTTTTGAATGGGAGTTAGTATATCATATCATTCCATAGTTCAATCACATCAAGCAGTATTGTGTAATTGCTACCACAACTAGTTTCCCAGCATTCCTTTCCTTCCTGGACTCCTTGACATCATTTCCCTTTTATACCCTCCCATCACCACTATCCCCTGCACCCCCCAACAAAACCCTTATTCTACTTGCTGTCCCTATAGGTTCACCAATCCTGGGTTTTATATACCTCAAAACAGAAAAATATATAACACAACGACCAGAGGGTGACTCCCAATGAAATAACACATCTGAGATAAACCCTAATATGAACAAACAAAAATATAGAAAATGTTGAATACCAGATCAGGTCCAGCATGCATCAGAGGGAGGAACCAACTGACAGGCTTTAACTGTTCAAGTCAT
>NW_022103898.1:76536785-76538462 GCF_000313985.2 Echinops telfairi | reverse complement strand
ACCACTGGTCCTGAAGGGATCATCCGTCCTGGATTCCCTGTATTTCCAGTTCCTATCTGTACCAGTGTACATCCTCTGGTCTAGCCAGACTTGCTTGGAAAGCCCAGAACTACAGACTTTGAAAATGAACACAATCTGGGAATCATCCCAAGTAGCAGAAGAGAGGTCTCCCCTCTACACAGAGAGAAGAAACAAACTGACACAAACAGGAATGTGAGTGTGGCCTCTGTCACCCACATGTACTTTCATCCACTGAGTGGCTGTATCCAGGCCGGATTCAAGCATAAGAGGCCCTAAACACTGATAATCTGCTAGGTGCACCCTCTGCCCCAACTCCTCTACTTATGCCTATATTTCAAATAGATTATGTGAGTAATATATACACATAACCTTTCTATGTGTGTTAGTTATTCATAATGTAACTTCTTTTTAAATGTGACTATAATGTTAGCAATTCAATGCAAAAGTGGACTATGCCATTAAAGCAAAATAAGGGGAATTAGAGCATACAATTTAAATAAAAAACAACATTTTCTAGAAACCACTACTGTTCACAAAATGAATGTCATTATTTACAAAATTTAGGACATAACCTATGCAAACATTTCAGACAGTTCAAAGCACCTGGATTGGATTTACTGCAGTGGTGGACGTAGGCATGTCTCGTAGAATTTGCATGGTGTCTGGGACTGGACTGTCCATTGGTTTTCACCAGAACATCCCCAAGTGCAAACACCCATGTAAGTATCATGCTAAAGGGCATTGATAGTCTCCTGACTAGAATTCCTGGATCAGCAAGAGTGAAGTTACATGATGGTTTTCTCAAAGTGTCCCAGAGACTTGTACCTTAAGAATGCGAACCATCATGGCCCACGAATTGCTCATGTTTGGTCCAGTTACACAGTGAGTGAATGCAGCCTGAGTTCCACTCAGCAGTGCACTACTACCGCTTGTTTACTAGAAACAAACACTATACTCCCAAGAGACCTGTGGAGATAAGCTTCAATTACTTGAGAGGTGATGAAAGCGTAGGGATCTCATACTTAAACCACTTTGTGTGTGGGTGCTTTCATGACTGCATGAATTTCATTTCCTGTGGGCATAGTCTTATATGCTGGGGCTTTTAGCTACTTAATTTAGCACCTTACCATGGCACTACCTTTTCCTTGTGTACCATCTATTAGGCATCTATGGGTGTTTGTTTTGGACAACTGACGCCCTAAGCTTGTGTTTACCTTGCTTATTGGACTATCTGTCCCTGGCTGCCATGGTGTTATTTGATATCATTATGTCCAGGACACTGTATTTCCTTCATATTGATTCTCTTCTGGTTCTTGCAGGTGGATCCAGTTTGTGCATGTTCACTTAGCCATCTTCTGCTGTGAGCTTTGTTTCAATCTTGCAGTTTTGTAAAACAAACTGTTGCTGTTTCCCTTTCAGAAAACCAAAAACAAACAATCATATCCATACAAAGCCCATCTGTAAACATCCTCTTTCAGAAGGGTCACAGGAAGAGACAAATCAGCCAGGGTGTAGTATAGCATTGATGAAACACGTAAGATTCCTCTAGTTGCTTTTTGGGTTTTTAAAAATCATTTTATTGGGGGCTCATACAACTCTTATCACAATCCATACATCCATCCATTGTGTCAAGCACATTTGTTGCCATCATCATTC
>NW_022103898.1:76533763-76536056 GCF_000313985.2 Echinops telfairi | reverse complement strand
GCTTATGGAATGCCAGTTTAATAGAGCAAAGTATTCTTGCATTGAGGGAGTACTTGAGTGGAGGCCCAATGTCCACCTGCTACCTTAATACTAAACCTATAAATATATGCACATAGATCTGACTGCACAAAACTTAATGATAGTTACATAATTTGGTGTCAATTTGGGACTTGAGATGATTAAGAGTGAAGGGGTGCAGTCTAGTCTGTCAATCGGGTCATAGTCAATAAGGCCTCTGGATGGACATGGCCTTCTCCTGAAGTTTCTGGGAACTCCTGCATTTCCTCCTTGGAGCCAGGAGACACTCTCTCCCTCTCTTGGCTCACTCCCTGAGAGATGCTCTACTGACAAGACACATTGTACTATGCTGACAGACTCCGTGCCCTGGGAACTGGAGAAGCCACGTGGAGACCCCTGCCAGCACCGAGATGCTTACAATGCCGCTGGATACACAAGACTCCCTACCCACTGGCCTGTGAGCTCCCTGCATTTGGCATCACTGCATGTGCTTCATGAGTCTGAAGAGGACTTTATAGACTGGTATCAGACATATGGGTTAATATCGGACTGGGCTGGGATGTTTTCTCAATATTCAATTGCTCTTATATATAAATCTCTTTCTTATACACATATAAATGTGTCTATGAGTTTGTTTCTCTAGTCTACTCAGATTAACACAGTAGTGTATTGGAATGAATGGTGCCTGATGTTAAAATGAGGACACTGATTGGGAAGAAATGGGACCCTGAAGCTTGGGACGAAGACATATGGGCAGACAATCAGGAAGATGGGGACATTGAACCCCTAAACTGCCTTGAATCACTTCAGCCCACAGCACCATCCCTTTCATAGGAAGAAGGTAATCCATTTGTTTCTGGTTAGGTATATCCCTAGATATTTCCATTTATGGTAGGCTAAAGTGAAGGGTACTACCTTCTTGATCTCTTTTTCTGTAATCCCATCAGTTATATACTGCAATCCAATTGGCTTCTGCTTGTTGACCTTGTATCTACCATATTCCTGTATCGCTTTCAATATTCCTATTGTAGAGCCTTTGGGCTTCTCAATATATAAAATCATATCATCTTCAAATAACGGTAACTTCACTCCTTCTTTGCCCAGATGTATACCTTTGATATCCTTCTGTTGCCTTATATTAGCTAGGACCTCCTGGACAATGTTGACTAGAAGTGGGAATAAAGGGCATCCTTGTCTGGTTCCCTTTTTCAATGAGAATGTTTCATCTTTACTCCATTGTTTGTGCCATTGGCTGTTGGATTTTCACATATAGCTTTAATTATATTGAGGTATTTTCCTTCCAGTCCTATCTTCTTGAGTGTCTTAATTAGGAATGTGTGTTGAAGGTTATCAAATGCTTTTTCTGCATCTATTGATATATCATGTGGTTCTTGTCCTTTCCTTCTCAATGTGGTGGATAATGTTGATGGATTTTTGAAAGTTGAACCATCCCTGCATCCCTGGTATGAATCCCACGTGGTCATGATGGATTATTCTTTTTATATACTTTTGTACTCTATTGGCCAAGATTTTGTGAAGTATGTTTGCACCTATGTTCATTAGAGATAACTGCCTGCAGTTCTCTATTCTTGTCGGATTCTTGCCCAGCTTTTGTATCAGTGTTATACGAGCTTCACACAATGTGTTTGGGAGTTTACCGTCCATTTATATGTACTGGAAGAGCTTGTGTAGAATTGATGTAAGCTCTTCCCTGAATGCTTGGTAGAATTCTCTTGTGAAGTCATCTGGGCCATGGTTTTTTTTCAGTTGGTAGTTCCTTGATAACCTTATCTATTTCTTCTTTTGTTATGGGTCTATTCCAAGTTCTTGATGCCTGTATGAGATAATCTCTGGAAGGCTTGCTTTTCCAGGTATTCTTCCATATCTTCTGGGTGTTGTATTCTTTGGAGTACAATCCTTCACAGTACTGTGTAATTAGACGTGATCACCTCTCTAGATGACAGTACTACAGAGGGCAGCACTGAAGACACAGTTCGGGGAGGATGGTCCACCCACAATGGCAAATCAAGAGGGGAGTGCGACAGTCCAGCAAAGGGAGCAGAGCTCTGAAGTCTCTGAGGAATCTCAATTGTAGATGCCTTACTCGAGGGGCAGTGCTTAGCACCTCATCTGAACTGGTTGGGGGATATTCACAAGGGAGCCACACTGAAAGTCTAAAGGTGCAATAGGTTAGGATGGGGCACTAGACCACTCCATCCTTGATTGCAGGAAGAGCAATGGGGTCTTGTAGAAGTCACACCCCTCGGGCGCAAAC
>NW_022103898.1:76530316-76532982 GCF_000313985.2 Echinops telfairi | reverse complement strand
CAACTAAAGCACTTTCTTCCAGGTCTGATATAATTTGCCAATGCAGCTGCCATGAGGTTGGCCTTGTATTCCTCTGTCTCCATATTCCTACATATCCTGAGATAATCTAACAGCGTGCTCTGCTCCCTGTAGGGCCTCAAGGCATTTTAACAGTGCTTATTAGCAAAATCATAAGATAGCTTATGCACTAGGTCTCTTACTGTCTGGACATTCTTTACACACTTGGAAATAGCATCTTCCAGTCGGGACACAAAGTCAGCATAGGATTCATCATTCCGGTGTCTTATAGCCATGTAACTCGGCTTTCTCTCTCCTGATGGAAATATCTTTCCCCAGGCCCTTAGGCAAACTTCACGTATCTGTCCTATTGTCTGTTCATTAAACTGCATTTGAGACTCAACCGTAATATAATTCTCATCCCCTAGAAATTGATGAATTCCTATATCTATCCCATCCTCAGCATTCTTGAGCGCTCGTGAGAAGGCAGCTTCCTTCCACAACATTTGATATTGCAGATATTCTGAAGAGTAAAGACATATTTTTGCTAAAGCTCTCCAGTCAATAGGGGTCCAGCTCTCGGACCCTGATAGAGCCTTTATCATGCTAATTACAAAATGTGAGTCTGGGCCATAATCATTGACTGCCTGCTTGAGATATTTTAGCAACTTAAAGGGAAAGGCAGTATAACACCTTTCTTGATTCCCTTCTGGGTGCTGCTTGTCAGGCTCCCTGTCTATAATCCTAACGGGATACGCTATTCTGAATTCTAAATCTGCTTCTTGAGCTATACTCTTCTCCACCCGTGAGAGCAAAGGTGCTTTTCTGTTCCCTAACTCTTTGCTTCTCACTTTCTGAGCCTCACTTTCTAGTTTAAATCTCTCTATTGCGCTTCTTTGGATCTAACCTCCTCTCCTCCAGCACTGGCTTGCTTGATAGTATTGTGATTCTCTGTGCTATATTTTGGTGGGGCAGATGGTTCCACTCCTGATTCAAACTTCACCTTCTCAGCTACACCTAAAATCTTCTCATCTGCCTGAAACTCATTCTGCCTGCTTCTCACCTGATTTAAGTTTGCGTAGCTCAGGAGCTTCTCACTACTTTGCTGGTATTGTTTCTCTGCTTTCCCTACCATTGAAAGCAAGGGAGCTTCTTGGGATTGTTTAATAGCCTGGCTTTGGGTCTTGGAATCCATTGCCCCTAGTACTTTATCACCCTTAAATCTTTGGAGGCTCCAGTCCCCCGAGGACATATAGGCTATGGCCTTGAGGTTTCTTTTAGAATCAGAGGCCTCACATAACAAATCAATTCCTGCTTCAGTTTTTCCTAAAGTTTCATCACCTAAATCATGCTCAGTCACACATACTTTAGCTTCCTTTTCTAAATTTGAATAGCTCACACAAGACTTCCCACTAGACTGATAATTCTCACTCTTTTCCTCCTGAAAAAGTACTAAGACCATCTTAACTTGAACCCACAGAAACCACATCTCCATGGGGATACTCTCCCCATCTCTGTGTGCTTTCTTTAAGTTAATAATGACCTCCTCCCAGGTCTCTAGATCAAAAGTTCCTTCCTCCGGGAACCATGGATTATACCTTTTTACTACTTTTAAAAGAAAAGAGGATTGGATACATGGATTATAACAGGGCCTGCTTGCTGTTTAACAGGGGGATCCTCATCTATTCTCAGTCAGGACGACAGTTAGACTTGGAACTATTTGTATGGTCTCTCTATATATACTTTTTTTCTCTTGGTGTCTATCTATATAAAATAGGCATATATAAGCAATCCCAAGGAAGCAGTGACGGTTCCAGGGGGACATTGGAGAGGAGGAGACAGGGGGGAGGGGAGCAATGAGCAAATGATTACAGGGATAGGGGAATAGCAAGGGATCTAAAATTGATGGTGAGGAGGGAGTAGTGTTGCTGGTCATGTCTGATCTATTGAAATGTGTCTGAGTGGAATTACTGAGTAAACATGATAGTGGGGCAGGAGGAAAGGAACAAAAAGAGGAAAGAATAAAAAATTAACATTTAACATATATATAGGTAGAAATGTAAAATTATGTATATAAATTACAAAGATGGGTGTATTTGTCTATGTATATATATGTACATATGTAAAAACAGCAAGGAAGCAGATAGACTTTGGGCCTCTCCTTAAATCTTTCTTCAGTACAAGAATAGTTTGTTCTAATAATGTATGATACCTTTCCAACATGATCGCTGAAGACAAAATAGGTGCAAAAACAAATGTGGTAAAGAAATCTGATGGTGCCTGGCTACTAAAAGATATAGTGGGGTGTCAAAGGCTTGAAGTTAAACAAACGGCGATCTAGCTGAGAAGGAAAAAAGCTCACATAGAAGAAGTACACCAGCCTGTGTGATCATGAGGCATCAACGGGAATAGGTATCAGAAAACAAACAAATAAATTGATGTGAAGGAGCGTAGATAAAGTGGAGACCGAAAGCCCATCTGTAAAATAATTGGACAGTTCCTCACAGAAGGGCCACATGGAAGGGATGATATATCCAGGGTGCAGTATAACTATGCACTAGTTCTTTAATATTTCCTCCCCTTAATATTATGGGTTTTGTTTTACCTTATTAATGTTATGAGACCTATGTATTTTCATTTGTATAGTTAAGGCCGTGAGATGCATGAAG
>NW_022103898.1:76519988-76529385 GCF_000313985.2 Echinops telfairi | reverse complement strand
GAATTGTACATAAATGGATACATTGGATGGTGTAAGATACAGCAAATACACACACACACACAAATATATACAATATAAGGGTGGGGAAGGGAGGAGAGATAAAGAGGAGCTGATTGCAAAGAGTTCAAGAAGAAAGAAAATGTTTTGAAAATGATGGTGGCAGCAATTGTACAATTATGCCTGATCTAATTGAATTATGGATTATTAATATCTGTAAGAGCGCCTAGTGAAATGATTTTTAAAAGGAAATAAAAGTGGGATCCCAGGAGACTCCAAGAGATTTGTGCCTCCCATTTTCAAGCTGGAAATTTGGTTGTTTGTACCAATATCTTCCTGCAAAAGAGTCAGGGGTCAGATCAGGTGTTAACACTAAATTGGGCGTTCCCTTCCTCTGCCCTAATTTCATCCCCAACCTCTCCCACATCACACAGCACACCAATCCAGTCCACAAAGCACCCTAGTCCTGTCCTCACACCGCCTTAGCAGGCTTTGGGGAGTACAAGTACATTATAGTGTCCAGGAGGGCAGTGGGCATGTAGCTCATGGGAAGGTAGATGAGCTTGGCATCCCAGCCAGCTGAGTACCGGGTGCGGGGATGGCAGGAGGTCAGCGCATGTTCCATGCAGTCCGTCACCGAGGACAGATTAGATGAGTACAATTTCGGCATGTATCCAAGAAACTTCTTATCTGTCCAAAATGAAAAAGGACCCAAATTATGCTCTAACCTATCACCCACTCTGAGATCAGCTTTGGGAGAAAAGTTCCTAAAAATTCCTATAGCCACCAAGTCACATCTCCCAACTTACTCCTACCAGATTGAAATGGCCCAGCCTTTCCCCAAAGCAGTTGTCCTACACTGAGCTGCTGTGTCTCAGCTTAAGAGCACCTGGACAGCACGAAGGAAGGGCTAAGTTAACACTATCATCTATGCAAGGGAAGACGACCTCTCTTATTTGTCAGCTGACTTATTTGTGATGGGTTTCTTTCCTCTCTGGTTTCAGTTTCCTTCTCAAAACAACGAGGGTTCAGAGAAGAAACAGGAGCCAGAGAGGAAGAGAACTTATTGACTTATTACAAGGTCCAGATCATGGGACTGATAAAACTGGTGAAGGGCACAGTCTTCTAGACAAGGGTTTGCTTCTCTCTGCACAATTCATACCCCACTCACAGGTTTCCAGGAACTTCACTCCATAAACCTCCTTGACTTCTGGATTGGCCTTGTCCCACACTGCCAGGATGTTTCTTGAATAAACATCTTTGGAAGTCATGCCAGTCCTGAACCCACCAGGCTCAATGATAGCCACTTTCACCCCAAAGAAGGAGAGCTCCCTCCTGCAAAGCAGACAAATATAAGGAAAAAGACCTCAGATGAACTGGGAAAGAAAGGGGTAAAAAAAAAAAGATAGACAAAAGGTAGTCAAAAACTGGGTGGAATCGGCTGGAAGCTTGAGGAGTTGGGGACGGAAGCGGCCAGTAGGAGAGCAATAGGGACCATGGCAGTACTTCTGAGAAAGTTTAAGTAATTAAAACAATTTTTTTATACTATAAGGTCAGTAATTCTCAACCCTACCTCTTCTAGGGCGAGACATCACAGAAGTGCTGGCAACTCTTATTTTCCCCATGTGCAAGCATCACGAGGCCTTGTGTATTTTACCTCCTGCATTTTCTTTATCCCTTTCCTGCCTTGTCCTGCCCGAGTCAAGCCCAGGTTGTCTCTCAGCAGAACTCTTGCACCAGGATTCTAATGAGTGTTTCTCTGCCGTCAGACTTACCTCCTGGGGTTCAGAGTCATCCTCAGCACAGCCAATGGAGGGGTCTCCACAGGCTGACAGACCAAGTAGCTCTTCTGTTCTACTTCTTTCTATGGGCTTCCAGGGCCAAGAGCACATAATGCCCATGGTTCTTTAGGGCCCAAAGAATCTCCCCAGCCCAGCTTTGTCCAGCTTCTCAGGTACCTGAGCAGGCCCAGCTACGTGATTCCTCTCTGGCAGTTCCATGGTACAGGTAGAACATTCACCCTTAACCTATGCCTCTGTCAATGTGAATCCCTCAGGCAGATAGCCATTTCTGGAAGCCCTTTTTGACCCAGCTGTCAGGCTGATCCCTCTTCTTCCATCTTTACCTGAGACCCAGCTTCAGGATCCTTCCCTCAACCAGGTGACTGGGCTAATGGGTTCAAGTATTACAGAGAAGATAACACAGTGTTTCAGGATATAGTCCTGTAAACAGCTATGGGAGTCTGCAGGTTAAAAAATGCTCGGTAAATAATCTTCCGAATTAGGACACAAAGTACCTGTGTTCCAATTTGGTCTCAGACAATTTTCAACTCTGAGCCCTACTTGAGGGCAGGGACATGTTTTACTAAAATTTATGGGACTGGTATCCTCCTTCTACTCAGAACATTGAAAAGTGGCTCCCTGTGATAGGTCACCCAATTCAGGCAAATGAGCAATCTCCAAGGAAGGGGACCTACAGCAGTGATTATATGAATCCCCTTGTGGTAGTTTGGTCTTGTGTCAACTTGGCTGGGCCAGAATTCTCTGTGGTTTGGCATTTAAGGCTTAGTAATCCCCCATGATGCAACCTAATACAATACAATCAATTTCATAATGGCATCTGCTGTGAGTAGCCAATCCGTTGTAAGAATTAAAGGGGACTACACCCCCTTACTCAGGTCACCAGCTTGAAGGAACTTTCTTTGGTGATTTGATCCACTTCCTAAGGAAGGGGACACTGCGGAAGCACCTGTGAGCTTTTTGCTGGGTCTAGGTCCCATCATCAACTGCTGGTTCTCTTGATTTGTGCCAACAGCCTGACAAATTGCATCCTGACCTTAGGAGCTGGCAGCAGCCTGCCCCCTGACCTGCAGACCTCGATTCATCTGCCTCTGCAGTTCCAGCCTGTACTTTTCCTATTGCTCAAGGGTTTATCATTGTCCAAGGCTACACAACTCAAGAGAATCTCCAGTTTCACATCTGACCCATGGACTTGAACCTGCCTGGACTTGGGCTGGATTTGTCCACTTCTACAACCGTGTGAGCCACTTTGTGGATATAAATATCTCACTAGCTCTCTCACTGACTTGCCTTCTCTAGAGAGCTCAGCCTAAGACAGCCATGAAAACATTCCCACAAAAGAACAGGCACAGGAGAGCTAGGGAGAGGTCTCAAACTGAGTTCCATACCTTAGGGAATCGGAGAAGGCCTCAATGCCATACTTGGAGATGGAGTAGCCTCCACCAGTAACGGTCAGCCTGCCCATGACACTGGCAACATTGACCAGGCGGCCCCTTGCCTTCCTCACTAGGGCTAGCAGGCTCAGGGTCACCTCAACCACTCCCAAAAGGTTCACATTCAGTAGCTTCATAAAGTCCTGTTTGGTCAACCACTCATTTGGTGCCAAGGGCACTGAGACGCCAGCATTATTCACCAGTCCCCAGAGACCTGGTAACAGGGGGAAATTAGAGAAGAGACAGTGTGAGGGTATACTCAGTATGGACACAGTTATAGTCCAAATTCACATTCCTACTGGGTGCAGAAATTCAAAGAGGTGTTGAATAGGGGGTGTGGGGCATAATTAATAACCACAAAGTATGTGCTGGGCATGGGGGTTTGCAGAGCCTGTAATCTGTTGGAGGTAGTAACTATGTCTTCCTCTTCCTTTCATTGGTCACGGTTCAGCCCATACCTGGTAGGTAATGGGTAATGCCATATATTTAATGAATGTAAGCACTGGTATTAAAGAAATAGAGTGTGTCCATTAGTCTAGAAACACTGATAATAGTGCTTAGATTTTCTACACATTAATGACATCCTATCTTCCACCTAATGTTCAGATTGTAGGTAGTGTAGGTGGAGGTGTACATTTCACTCACCATATTTAGTGAGTTCCCAAGAGAAAGAAGAGAGCAAGACTTAGGAACAGAGAAAAAAAGAAAAGAGAAACGGAAAAAAGTAGAAAGTCAATATCCTAGCACAGCCCCACAGACCTGAAATCCCAGGGTGGGGGGACACTGGGGAACCGTCCTCTAGTGGACATCAAAGGACTGGCTTTAAACCTCTTGCATCATTACTGAGAAACACTCAATCGGGAAGCAAAGTTCACCCTCTGTGCTGGGAAGTCTGATAGGCTTACTTCATACCCCAGTGTCCGGAGGCCCTTCTCTGCCCCAGAAAATGCCACCATCTCTCCTTTCCTTCCTAGATGAGCGCCCTCACCACATCTCCCTCGGTCCCCAACCAACCAGCTTTCAGGAAACTTCTAGGGAAAATTCAGGTGGTGAGGGGAGGACCACGCCAAAGGGGGAAAAAAAATCAGAATACGCACTGATGACATATTTAACAACCGAGTTCAGAGCAGCAAGAGCAGGCTTAAGCTGAATTTTGGGGGTGAGGGGGTGGGGAGGGGAAGGCTACTGGCTTTGGAAGTATTGGTCTTGAGAGATGGAAGGACTCCACTTGCGGGCAACTGATATATGGGTAGATTAAAAAGATATCATTTGTGGTCACCTGGATCTGGCAGCTTGGTGATGAGGGATGCATTCGGAAATGAACTTCAGCCTCCCCTTCCCACATTGGATTCAGCATGGGGAAGAAACCAGGGAACTATAGTGTTCTAGAAAATCTGTTAAATGGTTTGAAGGTTACAGATTCCCAGGAATGTCAATCCTCTTGTTTCTAATCCCAACTATGGGCATTCTCAGAGCAAACTGCTCCAGGATGTTCGAGCCCAGCCCCAGGAAGACCTGGGAGAGGAGGAGTGCCTTCATTTGACAAGGAGCAAGCAGGAGGACATAGGCTGAGGACCAACCTTATGATGAGGGGAAGTCCTCTGAACTTGATGAAGAGTATGCAATAGAACTGGAAACACGTGTACGGTGAAGAGAAACAGAACAGAATAGAGATCACTGGACTGAAAGAGGAGGGAAATGAAAGGAGATTATGTAAAAGCTGAGCGTGCTTCTACAGGAATCTTCGCACATACCCCTACTGCTTCCAAACAGGTGTATTCTGTTTTAACTAGAGCTTCTGCAGGGATGAAGCAAAACAGGAAAGAGACTGCAGTGATGGCAGCAAGGCAATTCAGTTACATCAGGGCAACACTGAGGAGAACCAGGTGAAAGGGGAAGATAAAAGAGCAGGGTGAAACCTTGGAAGACTCTCCATCTATATTAGGAAAAGGCCCGTTAGTACATCAAGCAGGAGACGCTTCTATAGGATTACCTGAACAAACTGAAGAATGCCATGGAAAACGAAGGAAGGTAAACCGACGATCTTAGGAACTTGGTGCTCCAACATTGTGAGCTCTTCACAGAAAACTTCCTGATCAAGCAGGATTCCTCTACTGGCTCCTACCTCGTCAATTTTACCCAAATAGTAACAGCTATTAAGAGACAGCAAGAGCTTTAAAGAGCTGCATTAGGGAGTGTGTGCCACCAGCAAGAGGAAAGACCCTACCAGCGATTCATTCTAAGAACCATCTTGTCTCCAAGAAAGGCTACTCAATAGAGCTGTGTGTTCTCCCAACCTCTTGTTTTATGACAGGGGTGAAACGCATTGACAGGTGTAACGGGTTTAATTTTATTTCCATTTAAGGCAATGTCTGTATAACTGTTATTGGCCCTGGTTCTGGCTTCATGTCCTGTGTTTTATCCAGAATGTTTTGTCCGGAAGGAAGCCTATTCAGCAAGTCTGACCTCCCTGAAGCACACACACACAGCAGGTTACTGGTTCAAGCCTAGCCAGTCTCTCTTCAGCCAAGCGCACCTGTTGGTAGAGAGACTGATTGATGGGGTGTCCACCTAACTTCTCCCTTCCTGAGAACATATCAGGTGCTGCTGAGCCTACTCTCTACTTCTGCCTTCCTCTTATAGTAACACAGCTGTCTGTGCTGGGGGAGGGTGTTGTTTATGTTGGAGAGTTGATTCCAACTCATAGCAGTAGGAAATTCCAAATCAGTAGGCATTCGTTTCTGAAGAAATTCTCATTGTGTTCTAAGATTGCTCATCATTTTATAAGTGGAAAGGATACGCACTATGTACAAAATATAATTCCTTACTTGTCACAATATGAATAGTAGGTATCTTTCAGGGGTGAAGTTATGGGCCTTTTTTTATCGGGATGCTTTTTTGGGTTTCCCAAAGTTATTTTGATTTCCATTTATAATCAGATGGAAAAAGTTAATAGGGTTTTGTTTGGTTTTCTTTAAGCAACATGCCAAGTTCTAAAGAGCCTCAGTGGTTCACCGGTAAGTGTTTGGGTGATAACCCAAAGCTTGGGAGTTCAAAACCTACCAGCCACTCTGCAGAAGAGAGATGTATCAGTCAACTGCTGTAAAGATATCTATCTTTGAAAACCCTAGGTGGCTGTTCTACCAGGTTTGTAAGGTCACTATTGGTCAGAAACAAGCTGTCAGCAATGAGTTTGAGGTTCTGGAAAGCAAGTTGTGAAATTTCAGTATCCTCAGCTGAAAAGAGGGCTTAACCTTATTATTTCCACAGGTAACTTTGGAGCACCAGGAAGACTGGGGTAAAGTACTGAATCCGGCTCCAACATGGCTCCTCAAACTCCAACTCAATCCTCCAGTTTTTCAGACTTTAACCAGAAAGTCAGCTTTGATCTCTAACTCGGGGCCTCAGACTGAAATAAACCAAGAACTTTAGCTTCAGGGGAAAAGGAGAGAAGATATGTGAATTCTGAAAGACCAAATTCTCATCAGCACAAACTCACTAAAACTACCGAGCTCCAGGATTGAGATGGGAGAGAGAGTGGGAAAGAGAAGGGGTTCGGGCTGGCAGGGTGGTGATCTAGATGAACAAGTACGGATTCACCCTGAAGCACAGGAATTCAGCCATAGGCATCTCTCCAGGCAGCAGAAGAAAGGTCTCCCAGTCACACACAACAAGAATCAAAGAGACACAAACAACAGGAATCTGGAAGGTACCTCTGTCCCCCACACGGTCCTTCACCCACTGAGCAGCTGCTGTGATGCTCTCTGTCTGGGTGACGTCCAGGATCACCGTCTCCAGTCTGTCTGATGTCTTGGCTCTCAGCTGCTCAGCCCCCTGCTCCGTCAGACACCCAGCCAGCACCCTCAAGCCTCGCAGGTCAAGCTGCCTGGCCAGCTGGTTCCCGAAGCCCGAGTCGCAGCCCGTGATGAAGACATACTTGTCTCGCAGGTGACTCACCACCTGCCTCTCCCGGTACCAGCGCAGAAGGTAATACAGGCCCACGAGAACTGCCAGGTAGAGCCACATGTCTTCAGGAGAAAGAGACAGACAGGCTGAATCAGAAAAGAGTGCGAGTCTCCCAAATTCGGAGGGCTGTGCAGTCAGCTGGCCTTCAGCCTCTTTGGCACAGGATCCTCAGCTATCTTCCTGTTCAATTCCTCTCGTAAGTATGACTGACCCTGACCCCAACTTGTGGACTCTGGTCTACTGATACCAACTCTCATGTCATTGGATTTCCCAAGGACCGCCTTCCTAGCCACTTATCCATCCAACAACGCTTCCCTTTCTTAGCCAGTCTCTCTCAGTATGTCCACTCCTCATTCTCTACCTATAAACACACACACACACACACACACGCATGTTAAGCAATACCCAACACTTGGGCTCTTCAATTCAGAACTGTATGTACTTTTGTTTCTGACTTAAGCCCTGCAATCGGGTCTCTGTGACCATGAGGATTTCCTGGGAGGATGCACATTGATGCACACCTGGATACAAAACTCAGCAGTGCGACCAACTTGTGTGCCTGCGGGCAGACTATGAGCCTCTCTGAGCGTGGGTTTCTTCACCCAGCTTAGCACACCGAGCTTCGCCAGGGCACAATGAAGGCTCCATCGCTGGGATTACAAAGAGAAGGCAAAACTGTAAAGGGGCGAGTGCCCTCTTGACCCAGTAAATCTCTGGGGCACAAAGGTGTCAGAGATCAGTAAGAGGAGTTAGAGCAGTGGTTCTCAACCTTTGGCCCTTTAATACAGTTCCTCATGTTGTGGTAACAACCCCCCCCCATAACATTATTTTTGTTGTTACTTCATAACTGTAATTTTGCTACTGTTATGACTCGGATGACCCCTGTGAAAGGGCCGTTTGGCCCCCAAAGGGGTTGCCACCCACAGGTTGAGAACCGCTGAGTTAGAGAAAGCAAATAATTATAAAGGACATGAAAAATATTGTTGATTTGGCAAATATTTTGCCATGTAAATCATAATTTTTAGAAACCTCAAACTCACTGCCATTGAGTCAAATAAAAAAGTGTGAAAAAAGTGGAAAGGAATACGAGCCCTCCTGATGGGGCAGGGAGGTTTAAGGGATCAGGGTCTTCCCCAAAGAGAAAAGAGAGGGTGTGGTGCTAGAGCACCCAGTAAGGAGAGAGAGGGGTGGGGACAGGCAGGTTGACTGGAACAACTTGGGCAAAAGTACAACATAAAACCCACTGACGTCCAGTTGCTTGCAACTCATAGTGACCCTCTAGGACAGAGCTGAGCAGCTCTAGGGTTCCTGAGACTGTAATTCTTGAAGGGAGTAGACAGCTTCATCTTTTTTACTGGAGAGCAGCAAGGGGCTTGAATTGCCAACTTTATTATCAACAGCCCAACATCTAACCCACTAGAAGTATATGTAGAGGTTTTACTCCTTCACCTCCTAAAAATGCTTTCTAAAAAAAAAAAAAAGCTTTATCTCACTCCCTGGGTGCCTAGCCACATTGCCTCTGTTCCTCCACCATGCAGATTCTACACATGTAGAATCTGGCCCCTCAGTACTGAAATTCTAAAATAGGAACCATTCCCCCACAAGTGCAGAATCTGGCCCCAGGGTACTAAGATTCTAACATAGAAACCATCCCCCCAGCTTTATTTTTTGAGTAATGCCACCAGGACTCAGATCCACAAGGACAACAGGGACAGTTGTGTAAACTCTCTAAACCAACGGTTCTCAACCTGTGGGTCATGACCCCTTTGGGGGTTGAATGACCCTTTCACATGGGTCACTCGATTCATAATAGTGGCAAAATTACAGCGACGAAGTAGCAATGAAAATAATTTTATGATTGGGGGGGTCACCACAACATGAGGCATTAGGAAGGTTGAGAAGCACTGCTCTAAACTCTAGCAAGTGGAGAGGCTGGAAGCCCGAAAGGGATTCCATCAGTTGGGACCAAAGGCTGATGGAAAAGAGGAAGGAGCTACCCCTGAGGTCAGCCCCATAAACACGTAACTGAGGAGGTTTGAAGATGAGACTAAAGTCATCCCTACTTGAGAATGATGAGGGCAATGAATGTACAAATGTGCTTTACACAATGGATGTATGTATGGATTGTGATGAGTTGTATGAGCCCCTAATAAAATGATTAAAAAATAATAAGAAAATGAAAATAAATAAATAAAGTCATCC
>NW_022103898.1:76516794-76518789 GCF_000313985.2 Echinops telfairi | reverse complement strand
GGGGGCGGTTCTGCTCTGAGAGGGCCAGGAGGACCAAGGGAAGGGTGGGAGGCAGCCAGCCTCCTCCTGTCTACATTCCCCGGGGCCTCCCACTAGACTGAGCTCCATCCAGCCCCTGTCTGCACCCACCACATTTCTCTGGGCTTCTTTTTATCAGTGACTCTTGTTCAGTGGAGTCTCAGCCCTATCTCTGGACCACAGACAGGCCCAGCCTCCTTACTGTTACAACCCCCCACCTACCCCATACCCCCGCCCCCCCTCCACACATGCACACACATCCCGGGGAATGTCCAATATGGAGCTCAAGGATTCCTAACTGTCAGGAAGTGGTAGCTGCCAACAGGCAGTTAGTTCTTTGACACCATTTGTATACTTCTAGAGGTAAGTTTTCTATATCTTCCATATCTTGACGTTTTCTGTAGGAGACTAGAAAATGTAGCCAAAACTGTTTGATTTATTGGTGGGTTGGTAAATGTGTGTGCTAAAAAATGGTCATAAAACCGAAGAAGGTTCATTTAAACTTTTGCAAGTGATCTGAGTAGATAGTTCAACAAAGAACACATACAAATGACCAATAAACTCATGAAAAGATGCTAAAGGACATGCTCTGTCCCCATCTATTCTTTCTTGGTGGTATGGGGTCCTTGCTCCGCTCACTGCTCTCTATTTTATCTCTTTCAGGATGAAAGGTGATGCAGGCTACACCCCAGGGAAACTACCCTTACATCGTGCAGGGTTTATCAGGGTTAAGGGTGGTGATTTAAACAAGGGTGATGCATCTCATCCTAATCTTGCCTCATTAACGTAACTAATACAACCTATTCATAAGATTTTCAGTGGTGAATTCCTCAGACAGACAGCTTATTCCTTCTTCGTAGCCTATTCTTAATCTGGAAGTTCTGTTGAAACCATCAGTGACATAGCTTCCAGAATTAAAGCAATACATGCTATTACAATACGATAAACAGGTGATGACATGTGATCCAGAACAAATAGTACTGAAGGAAGAAGTCCAAGCTCTACTGAAAGCAATGAAAAATACCAACTGAAAAGTTTCAACAAGCTGATGAAGCATTGGAAGCACTCATCTATGACAAGAAGTTTGGAAGACAGCTACCTGCCCAATCGACTGGAAGGGATATCTTTTTGTACCCATTACAATGAAAGGCAACTCAACAATGCTCTAATTATAGAATAATATGATTGATATTACATGCAAGTAAAATATTACTGAAGGTTATTCAACAACGGTTGAAGCAATAAAATTCAAGCCAGATAGAGAAGAGGATGTGGAACAAGGAATATCATTGGGAGTGTCAGATGAATCTTGTCTGAAAACAGAGAATACCAGAAAGATATTTACTTGTGTTTTATTGACTATGCCAAGGCATGTCACTGTGTGGATCATAACAGCTAAGTCTTGAAAAGAATGAGAATTCCAGAACACTTCATTGTGCTCATGTGGAACCTGTACATGGATCAAGGAGTCATGTGAACAGAACAGGGGCGGGGGACGGGATACAGTGTGGTTTAAAATCAGGAAAAGTGTCTGTCCAAGTTGTAGCCTTACACCATACTTTTCAATATGTATGCTAAGCAAATCATCAGAAAAGCTGGTTTTTATAAAGAAAAATGTGGCATCAGGATTGGAGGAAGACTTATTAACAACCTTCAGTAATCAGATAATACAACCCTGCTTGCTGACAGTGAGGAAGACTTGGAGCACTTATTGATGAAGATCAAGGATTGTAGCCTTCAATATGAATTACATCTCAATCTAAAACCAAAATCTTCACAACTGGACTGACAGGTAACGCCACGATAAATGGAGTAAACCTTAAAGTTGTCAAAGATTTGTGTCTTGCTTGAATCCACAATCAATGCTCCTGGAAGCAGCATTGCTTCCAGGAATTAAATGATGCATTGCATTAGGTAAATCTGTTGCACAAGTGTTGAAGAGCAGGATGTCACTTTGAGAACTAAAGTGCACCTCAC
>NW_022103898.1:76515138-76516266 GCF_000313985.2 Echinops telfairi | reverse complement strand
GTGGGTTTCCACGTGGCTCCTCCAGCTCTAGGACTCTGGCTCCATCAGCGTAGCTCCATGTGGCTTGTCATCAGGAATATGAAGCAGAGAGAGTTTGTGTGTGGCCTCCAGTGAACTATTTATCTCCTTTGTGCCTCCAAATGAGGTCATACAGCTGCGACCTGATTGACAGGCTAGACTCTACCTCTTTGCAAGTTGAAAGGAGATTATGTAACTGCCACCATTACCTAACCTGCCTGGATTTCATATAACGAAAACCATAGATATATATAAAACAACAGAATAAAACACTGAGAAAGCACAATCCAAAGAAAGCATAACATAATAGAAACTATAACAAATTTAAATTGGGCCAAAAGGAAAAATAAATGGTAATATATTAAGTTTTAACATAGCTGTATCTGCAATAAGTCACTTTACAATACGCTATGTCTGAGGCAGGGCTATTCACACCCTAGTTTACAGTCTCAAGGAATTCAATAGAGGCTTAATCTACATGGGAACTCTGCAAATGGATTTGGGGCATTTATTGTCATCTGTAGCCTTTTGTAAACCTAGTGCTCAGAATTTAAATGCTAATACAACTCCCTCCTCTGATCTTGGATTTTACTGTTTATAATCCTCAGATCACATGGGCTGTTGTGCTTCTTCCATGTAAAGTTAGTTAACACCCCACTTATGGGTGCCTGTTTTAAGACAAGTCTTTAAGACCCTAGACACTATTCTATCTGATAGTTGGGCAGCATCTGATTTCTTCAACACACTTTGCTATAGTGTCTGTATCTTCAGTGATCATTTATTGAGGCTAAGTATGACCTCCATTGTTCTTGAATTAACCATTGCTATGAGGGGGTGGTAAAAAAAAATGTTGCCCCAAATCATGGTACACTTCATTCAATAAAAATATCAAGCTCACTTCCCAACACGATCATTGAAGACAAAATGGGTGCATAAGCTAATGTGAAGAAAGCGGATGGTGCCCAGTTATCAAAAGATAGAGCATCTGGGGTCTTAAAGGCTTGAAGATAAACATGCGGCCATCTAGCTGAGAAGCAACAAAGCCCACATGGAAGAAGCACACCAGCCTGTGTGATCATGAGGTGTCAATGGAATAAGGTATCAGGCATC
>NW_022103898.1:76512303-76513444 GCF_000313985.2 Echinops telfairi | reverse complement strand
AAACTAAACCGAAGGAAAAATGCTTCAACTGGGGGGAAAGTGGGACATTTTCAGAGAGAATGCCGGCAATGCCCATCCTCAAAGAGAACCACCATGAGTGGCCCAGGTCCGCTAGATTATAGAGAACCTGGGCTCTGCCCCCTTGTAAAAAGGGGAACCCCTGGGCCAGCCAGTGTCACTGTAAAATCACCAGCGAAGGGGTTCCATTAGCGAACACTGCCCAGCCAGGACACGGGGAGTGGGGCATGCTCTGAGCCCCACCCAGCTGAGCCCAGAGAGCTCAGTTTCAGTCCAACTGGATGTACAATCTTATCAATCAGCCTTATTACTTAGTCCCACCACCAGAGGGAACACAGCAGTAGATTTAACCAGCCAAGAAATTCCACTGGTTCCAGGGGGACCCCAGCAATTGTTAAGACCGGTGTCTTGGGACCCCACTAGAGGGAACAGTAGGTTTGTTATTAGGAAACTCTAGCCTAAAATCTCAAGGTGTTCAAATTGTTACTGTAGTTATTGATCAAAATGTTGAGTAAGGTAACCAAGAAAAATATGGCAAAGTGGAACAATCCAAAAATGTATAGAGACTAAAGAACAGTACAGTTTAATTAAGCCTATGGGAAAGAGATTGGTTACATGAATTAAATCAGAAAAAGCCCCCAAAATGGCCATTTTTTTGTTTTTTGGAATTCTCCTGTTTCCAAAAAGTTCAACATCGCCATCATGTGTCAGTAAAAGTTAAGATCCCTCTTCTCTGAGAGTGAATCACCGAAATGCTCATAAAATGCAGCCTGCCTGGTTTATTAGCTTTAAAAGGAAGCAAAATAGTTGGGATTACTCAAGCCACCTTAAAATCTCCATTACTAAAACGAAAGGGGGAGACAAAGAGAGGTTCTATATGTGACAAACTTCAGTGGGCTTTATTAACTCCATGGTTTTTTTTCTCTCTCTATCAAAAACTTTAAAAATATCTAGAGCAAAAAGATACTTTTCCACCCCTAAAGAGAAAACTGACCATGAGAAGATCTGGTGGAAGGATGAAAATCACGTTTGGGATCTGGGTTTGCTCAACTGCCCATGAGAGAAGCCATTTGTTTTTGTGTTTTCACTGGGGAGGGGGCATGCAAATGGGTCTCTCCAGTGA
>NW_022103898.1:76509023-76510496 GCF_000313985.2 Echinops telfairi | reverse complement strand
TCATCGTTGCTACATCGCACCCTGACTGGCTCGTCTCCTCCCCGAGACCCCTCTGCAAGGGGATCTCCATTGGCCTACTAAATACACATTCTCATGACTGAACACAGTCTCTCCAATAATCCCCCATGAAGGAATTGTCATCAAGGAGCTATCATAAAAGAAGTCTCATTCCTACATCTGTGAAATCACTATGTCTGTTATCCATATATAAGAGTAATGAGGTTCTGTTGACCAACCCATCATAAAATGTAGCAAACACTCTTCCGATGTCTCCTTCTGATATGGATCATAGAATGCTCCCCACGGAGAGGGCTCAGGGGTGTTTGAAGGTCAACTAGCACTGGGTCAAGACACTGAGCCATTTCATTGGCTGTTTCTTATGTTACCCACTTGTGATGTTAACCACTGACTATGTAATATGTTCGCTGTATTCTGTGTCTGCCTTTTGAAAGATTTGTAAGCGCCGTGATTATAAATACCCTCTGGAAAATGCATTCTCTCTCTTGGCCTTGACATAGGAACAAGGATTCCCTGTGCTCTGCTGTTTATCTGTCTGGAATATTTTTCCATAATCGCCAAGCCGCTGCTCAGGGCCCATTCTATTGTTGGGGACCTGCACCCTGCCAACCAGGATTCAAAATGTTCAACAAGGACAACTGTGAAAGTGTGGACTGAACTCTCAAGATGGGAGGGCTGCTCAAGGTCACAATGCTAGTTGGTGGCAGCTGAGTGTTAAATCCAGATGTACCTGGATTTGCTGTTGTTGTTGGGGCCCGCTGAATTGGTTTCTGCTTCCAGTAACTCTGTATACAACAGAATGATGCCTGGTGCTGGCCATCTTCACAATTATTGTTATATTTGAGCCCATTGTGGCAGCCACTGTGTCAATCCATTTCATTGAGTGTCCTCCTCTTTCCCCTGCTCTTCTCTTCTCCTTCACTCTTTTGCCTGCACTTTGGTAGCATAGTGGTTACATGTTGGGCTGGGATCTGCAAGGTCAGCAGTTTAAAACCACCAGGTGCTTGGAGAGAGAAAGATGGCACTTTCTAATGCCATAAACAGTTATAGTCTTGGAAACTCACAGGGGCCGTTCTACTTTGCCCTATAGGGTTGCTATGAGTCAACCTTGATTTGATGGCAGAAAGGATTTTGTTTTTTGTTTGGTAACTCCAGAGAGAGTGATAGAGTGAAACAATGTGTGCTATACTGAGTGAAAGGGATTCTGTCAATTGGCAGCAGGCTAAAGAAAGAACGGGAGACAAGACCCTCAGAAGGCTAAAGAAAGAGCTAGATAGTAAGCCTAATAAACACGATTGACTGAGGCCTCAGGGTGAGGCCTAAAATAATCACTACCTTGGATTGAAAAACATTGTGGTTGTTGAGGGGCAAAGTCGGATTCACTCCAAGTAAACATTGTCCTTCCCTTAGCTGGGTTGTATCCCGGATCAGATTTTAAGGGGACAAAAATTAGGG
>NW_022103898.1:76499407-76504932 GCF_000313985.2 Echinops telfairi | reverse complement strand
TCTGGTCTAGCCACATTTGTAAGGTAGAATTGGGATCATGATAGTGGTGGGGAGGAAGCATTTAAGAACTAGAGGAAAGTTGTATGTTTCATCATTGCTACACTGCATCCTGAGTGGCTCATCTCCCTGAGACCCTTCTGTAAGGGGATGTCCAGTTGCCTACAGATGGGTCTTGGGTCCCCAATCTGCACTCCCCCTCCTTCACAATTTGATTTTTTGTTCTTTGAGACTCGAACTTTTTACGAGAGTAGAAAGCCCCTCTTTTTGCCCAGGTGGTTTCCATCTTGCAGCACAACAAGTAACCACTACACCACCAGGGAGGGCTCTCTGCAGCCTTAGAGGGAGGTGAGAGGTGGGAACAGAAATCCAGTGATTCCTAAGGGGTGGGTGGACTGCATATTTCCGAGTCTCCGGCAGGGGGCGGCCCAACACAGGCACCCCTGCCTGGGCTGGGGAGAGACTCCTGCCAGGCTTAAAAATGCAAACCTGAGCTAATTCCAGGAACCCAAGAGGAAAGCGAATTTTGAGAATGATGAGGGCAACAAATGTATAAGTGGGCTTTGCACAACTGATGTATGTATGGATTGTGATGAATTGTATGAGTCCCAATAAAATAATTTTTTTTTAAAGATGCAAACCTGCATCTTGTGCAGCCTGGAGCTCAGAGCAGGGGGCCGCCCAACACAGGCAGCAGCCCTGCTGGGTCTGGGAAGAGACCCCGGCCAGCTTAAAGCTGCACACCTGCATCTCCTGCAGCCTGGAGCTCAGTACACGCCTCTGGTGGTGCGCTCAAGAATCTAGACCTGGACTTGGGCTGAGTTGTCTCTCATGGGAACCTCAGCTCAGCCTAATGGTGTCTCCTCTCTTTACCCTTTCCCCCTTCTCCATCCACGATGGGGCCTCTGACAACGCTGAGGCCCAGGAAAGTAAAATGGGAGGTCCTGAAAGCCGTCATTCAACCTTGAACTCACCACCATCGAGTGGATGCCAGCTGATAGCAACCCTATTGAACAGAGTAGAACTGCCCCCGGGCTTTCTGAGACTGTAACTCTGTTGTTGTTTTTAGGTGTCGTCTAGTCGGTCCCAGCTCTAGGGCACCCAATGCCACCTAACGCAAGGAAACACTTACTGGCCCTGCACCATCCTCACAATTGTTCACCCGTTTGAGCCCATCAATGCAGCGGCTGTGTCAATCCACCTTGTTGGTCCCCCTCTTTTTGGATGCCCCACTACTTTACCAAGTACTGGTACTGGTCTCTCTTTGCAGGAATAGAAAGCCTCATCTTTCTCCCATGGAGCACCTGGTGGTTTTCGAACAGCTAGCCTTTTGGGTAGTAACCCAATGGGCAGCCACTTGGTGGGGATTAATTGCACCAAACTATTTCCAGAAGTACCCTGCATGCAGCCCCCTAGAAGTCTGGACACAGGTGGGGCATGTGGAGGATGTAGAAACGAAGGAGGCATACACCGAGCCCTATGGGAACCAAAGATGTGGGCTGTGGGAGGGAGGGAGAGCTGCCAGCGGGCACTCACAGACTCCATGCTGCTCAGAAAGGGTCAGATCAGCAAAGGAAAGGGTGGAAGGCAGCCTCCCTGGGCCTTACACCCTCTGCAGACTCTGCCTCCACTGGGCTCCAACCCTGCCCAGATCCACCACACACCCTGGCTCCCTCCCTAGTCAGAAGCTTGGGAGGAGGGGGAGGAGGCCCTAAGCGGAGGGCCTGCTGTGAGGGCTGGGTGAGGACTGGCTTATACTGCACTTCTTTTACAGCGCCTTTCCTGCTGCCCCCCCAGCTAGTCAGCACCCTGGAGTGGCAGCTCTGGGTTAGACCATACATAGGCTGTTCACCCCCAGCAGCAAGGTCAGGGGTTCCTAAACTTCAAGAGGTAGTAGCATATAGAAGAGAGCCAGCCAACCAGAGTTCTCACACAGCCTCTGGGAAGAATGCCAGAAAGCATCCACATCTCTAGCACCTTCCCACAGAAGAACATAAAATGGAACAGCAATTTTGTTGCTCATTGTGTATGTGTGTGTTTGGGTCATTCTCTTATGTACATCTTGTAATCCTTCCTACCTTTGTGTCCAATCCAGTGATAACCAGCCTATTGGAGTAATCCTGGGAAAGAAACCATTGCCCCTCACCTCTGATGTCAGAAAATGCATAGTATTTAATTTAATTGTTTGATTTTGATCAGTAATATCAGAGAATGTGAGCATGCCTTTATTTACAGAGATCTTTACCAAGACATTATTTATGCCAGGTACACTCGGGAATAATTTCAGCAAGCAAAACTATAAGATTGCTTTAAAAAATATACTAGCTGTTCACAAACCGGAACATCATGTTTTGGAAGGGACTTAAAATGATTGCAGTGTACATGATCTAGAAAACAATTAACTCTGAGTGCTGCGAGTGGAGTGAATTATTCTTCCCTTGTCCTTTACTTTCTACAATGATTACATTCGTAATCTGAACAAAGACATCTACCTTTTCACAAAGAGAACAAACTGATTGTAAGATATCTGTGACTGACTTGGTTTTCTAAAAAAGCAAAACTAGACAGATAGACAGTTATGACAAGACAATGGCTCATACGATTGTAGCCATGGGTAAATCCAGTCCAGTAAAAGTCTGTGGGACAAATGTTAAACTGGAGGCTTTTCTTGACTCCAGTAGCTGCAGCAGCTGACAAGCCAAGAAGCAGGAAGATTGTAGGCTGGTGGCTGCAGAGGCAGATGAATCCAAGGTGGTGCAGGTCAGATGAGAGACCATTGATGGCTCCCATGGGCTTTAGACAATATTGTGGGTCATTGACTCAAATCAAGTCAGGTCAAGAACTGGAGCTTGATGAATCAGATGGAAGATCCAGACCCAGCAAGAAATAAACAAGCTCTTGACTGGGATTGCTTATATAGGCCACACCTTCAAGGACACCTCTTCAGGAGTCAGACCTAGGGGAGCTCACAGCAGAGCCCATCACGGACTCTGTTAGGAAACATCAGCCTATCTGCTGCCAGTCTTGTGGTCCTGCTGCCTCTGCCCCTCTGATTCTCTGCCACTGGGGCTTGCTGTCTCCTCTCTTCTCCAGTGTCACAGCGTTCTGTCTTCTGGATCAAGAAGGTTCAGCACATGAATCTTGGGTCCAAAGGACATACTGTATGTCGAGTATAAATTGACCCGAATATCAGCCGAGGCACCTAATTTTACCACAAAAACTGCAGTTTGTGTTTTTATTTTTGGCTTTTACCAGGATGCTCCTAAGAGCATGCCCTTGTTTTTATATCATGAAGAAGGACATTGCTAGCCCTCATGAAGAGATCACTGAAGATACGTGTGCTAAGCAAAGTGTGGCAAAGAAACAGATGGTTCCCAGCTACCAGAAAGAATAACATCTAGGGTCTTAAAGGCGTGTCCTCAAACAAGCAACTGTCTAAGTGAGATTCCAACTAAGTCCACATGGAAGCAACACACCAGCCTGTGGAATCCAAAGATTATAAATAATAAACCCCAAATCCTAAAGAGAGATTGGTATTAGAGCTTAAATTGTGGACACCCAGGTTTCAGAAGCTTATAGATGGCTATAGAAGCTCAAACTTCATCTGCAGGGTCCACACATGGATTAAGCCTCAGGAGGGTCTCTCTGGACATAGTCCAGGGATGTGAATAGCCTTGCTCTCAGACAGAAAGCATTGTAAAGCTGATAATGGCAGATGTAGTTAGATTACAGTGTAATATCTCATCATTTGATCTCCCCGTTAACCCATTTTAAAAGTGCTTCAGTTTTGAATATTTTGTACTTTCTCTTTGAGTGAAGTTTTCTCTGTCATTGTTGTTGGATATTTGTTATTTGTTTTCTGTTAGTGTTTTATAAGATTTTCTGTATGTGAAACCCAGGATAGGTAAATCTATTGAGGCAGTGCCTGGATTAATAATTACCCACAGACATGGAAGGGGAAGATGTGGGGAAACGGGGAGCTAACAACAATGAGTGCAAGAAGAAATTGATCTGAAATAAATTATTGTTGTGATTGTCCTCTTAAAAAGATTGAACGATTAAATTGTGATATGTGAAGTATATACCAGTAAAACTTTAAAAAGAAGAAGAAAGAAAGAAAATGTGCATATGGTGACACTGGAGCACGATGGAGGCTTCCACCACACAAGCCAAGCCTTCAGGTTGCATTCCAGACTGCCCCAGTCCTTTCAAGAGTCCGCCCTGAGTGAAGGTAGCTTTATCTAACATTGGTGGTCAGCTTCAGTCCCTTCAGAAGTTCTGCCTGGGCCCTCCAGGACTTCTACTATTGAAAGTTCAAACTTCAAGCACACAAAAATCTGATTTTCTTGGGAATTTCTCTAGGTAAGCAGAAGAAAGATCTCCACTTTACACAGAGAAAAGAACCAGACAAAGCCCTCTCCTTTACCCAGTGGGTGGCTGCAGGGGTGCTCACTGTCACTGTCGTTCGTCTGTCTGACACACCCCGTGCCTCAGATGCTCAGCCTCCTGCTCTGTCAGACAAGCACGCAGGACCCTCAAGACTCTCAGGTCAGCTGATTGACCATCAGATTCCCAAAGCCCAAAGCACAGTTCAGGATGACTTACTCTTCTCAGAGGTGGGTCACACCTTGCCTCTTCTGCATCCAGCACAGAAGGGGTCCATGAAGCCCTTGGGTGGGTGTGGGGGCCAGCGGTGGCACATGTCTTTGTTAGACACTGAAGGCTACATCTGGTATGGGATTCTAGTCACAGCCTTGTCTGCAGGATTGTGCTGCCCTACAGATTTGCTGTGGTGGAGTCTCAATAGTGTTCCAGTTTGTATCTGCTCTTGAATCTATTTTACGTCAGCTTGCCTACCCTGCTCTTTGGTTTGTTTGTGATTGCTCAGATACCATTGACTTTCCCCAGTCTCACTATTTCCCAGCCACTTCCCAGGTCCTTCTAGTGCCTAGTCCTGTACTCTCTTAGGACAACTCTAATCTAGATTTTCATAATTCAGAACTAGTGTTGTCACTTTCTCAGTAAATACATACAGAATGAATGGGGGGGGGGGATCAGCAAGTTATAAGGTATATGATATTGCAATACATTGGCCCCAAAGTTAAAATTCACTGGAGACCATATTACTCTTTTTTCCCAGGCTGGAGTTTTATTAAGATGACTGTGAGTACCTCCCATCTCCAACCAACACATAGCACAGGAATCATGATGAATTTCTGCACATGCTTTGAAGTCCAAGCAGCCTCATCTTTCTCCCCCAGAGTGCTTGGTGGGTTTGAACTTCCGACCTTACATTAGCAAGCCAATTCTTCACTCACCGAGCCAGTGTGCCTCCTATACCTATCATAGAGGAAGATAAAATAGCGAAAAGATTGAGAGCTCCAGTCCTAGGAAGTACGAGATAGTTCAAGGAAATTCCTGTTTGATACATAGAAGGTGCTCAACAAAGCTTAAGGTTATATGGAAGACTGAGGATCCAGACGTGACGTGTGTGTGTGTGTGTGTGTGTGTGTGTGTGTGTGTGTGTG
>NW_022103898.1:76493341-76498864 GCF_000313985.2 Echinops telfairi | reverse complement strand
GTCATCCCCGGGCCACCTGGCTCCGGAGAGGGCGCCGTGTCCCAGAGGGTCGCCCAGAGCTTCGGCCTCCGGCATCTCTCCAGCAGCCACTTCTTGCGTGAGAACATCGAGGCAAGCACGGGTTGGTAATATGACAAAGCAGTACATAGGGAAACTTCTTTGGGTTCCAGACCATGTAATTGCATGCCTAATGGCGTCGGAGCTGGAGAATGGGCGCAGCCAGCACTGGCTACTCGATGGTTTCCCTGGGACTTTAGTAGAGGCTGGAGCCCTGGACAAGAACCTCTGAGCTGCATCTAGTGATCACGCTGAACATTCCATTTGAAACGCTCCAAGACCGTCTCAGCCAGCGTTGGATTCACCCTCCTAGTGGAAGGGTATCTAACCTGGACTTCAATGCACCTCATGTACATGGCATTGAGGATATCACTGGTGAACCATTGGTCCAGCAGGAAGATGATAAACCTGAAGCAGCTGCTGCCAGGTTAGGACAGTACACGGACGTGGCTAAGCCAGTCATTGATCTATACAAGAGCCAGGGAGTGCTCCACCAGTTCTCTGGGATGGAGATGAGCAAAACCTGGCCCTATGTGTACACAAATAAGATCACACTTATTGAATCCAAAGAAGCCTACTGAGGCACCTGATGGAAGAACCGGGAAAATGTGATCATTCATTCAATTGTGGGTGAAGTCTTGGCGCCAGGCCCAAATTCGAAGCTCGCTCCTACAGCTTGCGCTGTCTTTCCTAGTGTACGTGGTGAACTGGTCTACAGAAACTAAGGAGTAGAAGGAATGAACAGAGAAGCTCTCCTTTGCCTTTCTGAAGGAGGCACGCCTGTCCATGTTGACGATGCCTCTGCACAGGTCTCAAACCCTTTGTGAAGAACCAGGTACAGATGGCATTTCAAATGGTGGATGATCTAAACTCTTGCCAATTTTGCCAGCCATGTTGTCGCTCTAGGAGCATACTCAATGGTGTTGGCTACTGGCTCTACCCTTCAAAGGCTGTGGATCTACAGCACCAGTAGGCCTGAGAACGGCAACAACTACAGCCCAGGCGGTGTCCCTGGTATGTGCTCTGCCGGTCACAGTGGGAGTGAAGCCAAATGCTCTCAAAGGTTGCTTCTCTGGTCTGCAGTGACTGGGCCCACCGTTTATTTTTTTTTTTGGTAGGAGTTTCACCTTTTTCCTGTATCCATGCTGCATGTCATCTCGGCTCTGCAGACCTCCTGGTATGAAATGATTTGGCTTTTACTAACCTTATTAGACGGCACTATTTGCACATCTCTTTTATCTCTTCGGAGGTGAATCCTGATGATTGTTGCTTTGATTCCTCTCAAATCTCCTTTTCTAAGAGCTGAGAGCAGGGAGACTATGTAGATCTCTTCCTACTCCAAGAAGTGAGCCACGCAGAGGATCTAAAACGACGGTCAGATTCTCATGGATTGACATGGCTCCTTTTATTGTGTGTGGGGAAAAAATAAAAGCCTCCAAAGTCTCCTAGACAATCTTCAAAAACCATAAATATTAAAAGACATCACTCATACCTGAAATATTAAGATCCTGTGAAAATACTGGACTAACAGACTGTTTTAGCTTTTTAGTCAAGACAACAAAATTGTGTTTTGAAAATGCTGCTAAATATGGGTGCCAACAGTGGTCTCCTGCAAGTAACCCAAGCATGTTATAAATAGCAAAGGGCAGGAAGCCTGTGGGGATTGAAGAAGATGTTGCCTGAGCTGTGCCTGATCGAGTATGACAGCTTTATGATTAGGGGAACCATATATATATATATTTTTTTTCTTTCAAAGATGCATTCTGTGGGGTGCCCATAAAATCTAGAAATAGAGATAATACTATTTTGTTGCACATGGTAATGTCATATATCAATAAACAATGTATTGAGTTGTCTGTCTTCCAGAAAAAAAATTATTATTTTCATATCTTACACCGACCGCTGTCTCCCTTCACCCACGGTTTTGTTGTTTGTCCCCCTTGTGTGCATATGGGGGGTGTTATGCGTCGATCATTGTAATAAGTTCCCCCTTCCTCCCCTTCTACCCCCACCTTCCCCCTCCCTTCCTGGTATCACTACTCCCACTTCTGTTCCTGAGGGGTTTATCTGACCTGGATTCTGTGTGTTCTGAGGTCTTATCTGTACCCGTGTACCTGCTCCGGTCTAGCCAGAGCTGAACGGCAGGACTGGGGTCATGATAGTGGGGGGTGAGGAAGCCTCAAACGACCAAAGGAATATTGTGTGTTTCATTGGTGCTATGCTATGCCCTGGTTGACTCATCCCTTCCTCCCTGTGAGGGGATGTCTTATTGTCTACAGATGGGTTTTGAGGCCCTGGATTTTTTTTGTTTTTGTTTTTGCCCTGGATTTTAAGAACTGAGTGCACCCCTTTTATAGATGAGTCAGCAAAGGCATGGAGGTCAGTGCCAAATCTAAGTCATTTAAGGGAGGGGAGGAGAGGAGACACAATTGTTGTCATGTCTGAGTTAATTGTTACAGCCACTGTGCCCATATATCTCCTTGAGGGTCATCTTCTTTTTTGCTGTCCCTCTACTTTACCAAGCATGGTATCCTTTTCCAAAGTCTGATCTATCCTGATAACATGTCCAAAGTACATGAAAGAAAGCCTATCCATCCTTGCTTCTGAGAAACATTCTGGCTGTACTTCTTCCAAGACAGATGTAGCATGTACATAATCTACTGCCAACTTGAGTGAAGGAGTGGAGTCTAGCCTGTCAATCAGTTCATAGGCAATAAGGCTTCTGTGTGGGCATGGTCTTCTGAGGATTCTGAGAACTCCTATCTTCCTCCCTGCAGGCAGGACACACTCTTTCCCTGTAAGACGTTCCTGTTGACAAGCCACATGGAGCTACCCTGATGGAGCCAGAGATGAGGATCAGACAGAGCTTCTGTCTCAGCATGTAGATTGAGTAAGCATTGTGAGAGAGAATCATCCTGACACACAGCTTTCCTTATTAAACCATGCGGTATTCCCTTGATATATTAGTTCAAAGGAAGTGTTGTGAAATTTCTATTCTTCCAAGGCTACCCATAGCTTGTTACGGTCCACGCAGTCAAATGTCTTGGCAGAGTCAATAAAACACAAATAAATATCTTTCTGATATTCTCTGCTTTCAGCCAAGATCCATCTGACATCAATGAGGGCTTCACAACCTCTTTGGAAGCCAGCTTGAATCTTTGCAGCTCCATGTCAGCGTACTGCTGCAGCTGTGGATGGGTGAGCTTCAGCAACACTTTACTTGCACGTGATATTGCTGATCTAGCTCTACAATTTATTTTGTATTCTGTTGGGTCACTTTTCTTTGGAATTGGTACAACTATGGCTCTTTTCCAGTTGGCCAAGTAGCTGCCTTCCAAATTTCATGATATAGATGAGTGAGTATTTCCAGGGCTTCATCAGCTTGTTGAAATGTTGCCATCGGTATTCCATCAATTCCTGAAGGCTTGGTTTTGGCTAATGCCTTCAGTTTGGCTTAGATTTCTTCCTTCAGTACCACTGGTTCTTTTTCATATGCTACCTCTTGAAAGGGTTGAATAAGCATAGTACACTTTATCTGAAAATCAGTGTAGATGTCTTTTTCACCCCAACAGGGTGTTTCCTGAAGCACTGCTATAAACACTCTGCTTCTTGGAGCTCAGAGCTCACTCTGGGCAGAAAAGATGAGAGCACTCTTGAAAATCATTGTCATGCAGATGAAAATCACTCAGAGCCATTTGAACAAAACATTAAGACACTCAATAGATCAATGTTGCGAAATAAGGGCATTCCAAAGTGCTTGTGTGTCCTGGAAAAGGTAGAAAGTCATCCACACGCCTAACCTAGAAGGCATGCTCAGGGACAAAAATGAAAGAAAGAAAAGATGATCCAAAGCTTTCCTCATGACTGATCTTAGGCTAAATATAAGGGGGAAATGAAGGATGAGGAAGCATTTTAAATGAACAAAGGCAAAACAAAACCAACTCACAGAGCTGCCCTATACAGGGTTTCTGAGGCTCTAAATCTTTACAGGAGCAGGTCACTTCATATTTCTGTAAAGGTGAAACTGAGGTACAGGGAGACAGACAGACATAACTGATAGGACAAGGGAGAGCAGAAACAAATAGCTTTATTAGGGGGTGCAGGTTTTTAAAGAGGTGGTGAGGAATGTATGGATATTATGGCAATTAGTGTATGGGGTCTGGAAACTCCAAGAATTGCTTGTTGACTCCATGTGTGCAGCTTTCTTTGAACCCAGAGCATCTGGTTTCATTGGTCATCTTATCTGGTGCCGTTTGCTGCTGACCTTTGGGATGTGCAGGGAAGCACGTGCAGGGCCCCAACCTGCTTCAGCTTAGTCCAAACAGGGCTGCCTAGTTCTGACCCAGCCCAAACAATTTCACCTTGAGAGCGGCTTGTGGGTTTGAATAGTTGAGCAGACCAACACTTACTCAACAGAGCCACCAGGGCTCTTTGTAAATGAGTGACCTCGCTGGAAGGTAAAAGAGTATCACTGCACATTGCCAAGCCAAACAACTGGGTCCAGTGTTTTGTGTTGAAGTTCCAGGAGATTCTAGAAAAGCTAAGTCTTCAACAGTCAAGAAGAGCAAATCCCAGGGAAGGGATTTTTGTTTGCAGTGTTGTTACCTCATTCAGATGTTGGGATGTCCAGTTTTACACACACACACACACACACACACACCCCACAATAAAGAAAATATGACTCATCTGGAGGAGGAAAAAGCAGACAAGAAACCATCCAAATATTGGATTTACTAGGCCAAAAAGTTATTTATTTTTGCTACCAAATAATGAAATCTTTATTAAACAAAAATACTAAAATATGAAGTTATTGTTTCTTGATATGTCCTCCAGCTAAGTCTACAACTCTTCTTTTTTTAATTGTGATTTGAGTGAAGATTTAGAGTCAGTTGGCTTTCCACATACCGGTTCACACACATCTTGTTTCGTGACCTTGATGGCAGTTTCACAATGGAACAGCACTCTCCCCACTTGTTTGCCGTGTTTACTGTTGCCATGCGTGCTCCTTTTCCAGGGTCCCATGCCTGCCTTCTGATGTCTATCCCTTTTGATAGAGTAAGGTTGATGGTTCTGAAGAGAGGTACCCCCATGCAGGGGTAAGTTTACTGGGCAAAATTTTTAAATAAACTGACTTAAATATGCTGAAAAGGGTAAAGGGCCCTACAAGACATCACAAGAAAACTTCGAACTAATATCCCTTATGACTACAGATGCACAAATTTTGAACAACATCCTACTGTATCAATCTGTTAGGTTTCTGGAGCAATTTACCCTAGTTGTTGCTTTGCTGAAGGAATTTATTTGACAGAAGCACATTTGCAAATCCAAGTGATTTTGTATGATTTAAAAAAAAATCATTTTCTTAGGGGCTCAAACAACTCTTTTTTTAATCGTTTTATTAGGGGCTCATACAACTCTTATCACAATCCATACATACATCAATTGTGTAAAGCACATTTGTACATT
>NW_022103898.1:76480250-76491022 GCF_000313985.2 Echinops telfairi | reverse complement strand
GCCAGTACACACTCCTTTTGCAATAGAGAGTTATTCATCCTCCAATTGTTTGCTCTTGTTTTCTTCATCTTCCTTTGGTTTATTTTCAGCCTCACGGCACAGTGGTCAGAGAGTGAGGTCTGTATGATATCAATGTGCTTAAATTTATGTAGATTCGCCTTATGCCCCAGCATCTGGGCAATCTTCAAATATGTGCCATATGGGCTTGAAAATAATGTGAATGTTTTTGTATTTGGATGAAAAGCTCTGTAAATATCTATCAGGTCAAATTGTCTAATTGTAGTGTTTAGACCTCTAGCCTCCTTGTTGAGTTTCTTTCCCTGTGCTTTCCCCAGCCTCAGGCGACAGCTGCACAGGGTGGAGCTCACCTAACTGGGTGGGGGCAGGTGTAAATGCCCTAGGCTAAGGGGAGTGGTCTGGTCGGCAGTGGCATGTGAGAGAACAGAGAAGAGACAAAGAGGGGAGAAAGAAACACCCTCACTTGCAGAGCACATCAGCACAAGAGAAAGTAAAAAGAGATTTTATCCCCTCCTAGTCCCATGGTTGGGGAGGCATGGTTGAGGGTATTGGCTGACCTTATTGGCTGAGTTAAGGCACACTTGTATGATGTCATGTCACTGGTACCTAGCTTTGTGTGTCTGCCCAGGTTGGATTTTCCTATAGGTGTCTAATTAGTGTGACTTACTTCTTTCCAAAACTTTGATTGTGGCAGATCAGCTAATTTTTGCCAGGGCAGGCAGTCAGGAAGACAACCTCCCTTTATCCGTAATCTAGCAACCTGTCAAATACAACAGTATATTAAAGAGACTTGACACAACAACCAAGCGCAATTTAACCCAGGGATATATCACATTAATAGAATGATGGGGGATAAAATTATTCCAATTGCAGAAAAAGCACTTGACCAAATCCAATGCCCTTTTCTGGCTAAAAATAAAAAAGCTTAATAAACCAAGAATAGAAGGAAACTTCCTCAATATGATAAAACCCATATATGAAATAAAGATCAATGTTGCCAGAATGAAAGTTTTCCCCTAAGATATGGAAGAATACTGTATGTCCACTTTTGCAACATCTATCTGTTCAACGAATACTAGAAGTTCTAATTGTAGAATTAGATAAGAAAATAAATAAAAGTCATTCACATTGAAATAAAGAAGACTATTACTGTTCACATATAACATCATTTTAGATCTAGAAAACTTCACACAAAAAAACACATGCAAAAAGTATTAGAACTAAGAAACAAATTTAGCAAAGATGTCGGCTATAAAACCAATGTAAAAATCAGCTGTATTAGCCATGAAAATCCAAAGAGGAAATTAAGAAAACATTTGCATTTGCAACAGCATTGAAATAACAAAATGCTTAACAATAAATTTAACCAAGGAGACATTTACAGAATGAAAAAGTAGATAAACAGATAAGCACTCCATGTTCATGGGTTCAAAGACTTACTATTGATAAGATGCAATACTACCTATTTTAGTCAGCGTTCTCGGGAGAAACAACATGAGTGATTGGTATATAGAGAGAGACAGAGAGAAATTTGCTTCAAGATGTTGGTTAATACAATTGTGAGGATTGGCAGACCAAACTTCCACTGGTCAGGTGACAGTAGAGATCCCTGTTGGTTTGTTTACAGGATTGAGGGACAGGGTGGTGGCAAATCTACAATCTTTAGGTCAAATAACAGGCAAGAGACTTCTGCAGCCTTGGATCCTAATATATGTGGTAATAGAAATAAGGCAAATTCTGCAATAACAACAACAAAAATTTATAGACATGAGGCAAAACACACTAAAATAAACAAACAGGCATTAATAATCACCAAGGGTGGAAGGGAAGTCACCAGCCAGAGGGTAAAAACACCCAAATGTTAACTTGGGTGAAGTGGAAGGCAATAGTCAGCAAGAGGGAAATGAGCAAAAAAATGATGGAAACAGGACAATAGGAGGTTTGATGGGCTGGTGACCATGAAACTGATGGTCTGCTCTGTCTGTAAATCTGCACCCGATTCACTGGAGAACACACACACACACACACACACACACACACACACACACACACCCCTCTCTAAGGCAATGGTTCTCAACCCCAGGCAATTCACAAGCCTCATTCAGTGGTTCTTAACCTTTCTAATGCCACCACCCTTTAATACAGTTCCTCATGTTGTGGTGACCCCAAACCATAAAATTATTTTCCTTGCTACTTCATAACTGTAATTTTGCTACTGTTATGAATCGGGCGACCCCTGTGAAAGGGTCGTTTTGCCCCCCCCCCCCCCAAGGCGTCGTGACCCACAGTTGAGAACCGAACCACTGCCCTAATTGAATTCAGGCAGATTAAAAGTGACCTGGGCAGTTACAGAGACCATCCCAAACAGGAGAGACCTTTTAGCACCTCACTCTAGCCTATGACTTGTCTTGGAAGGACAAAAGAGCAAAAGCGTTGGGCTCAGGAGGACACAGGGAAAGATATTAGGGATGCAGGCATTGACCACCGTAGCTAACCAACACCAGTCCACTGCCTCCCAGGTTCCAAGACCCCTGCACTGGGTACACAGTTCTATGTGTGTGTGGCATTTTGTGCCAGGGGGTAAAGGTTGCCCTAGCAGAAACAGGTCTCCCCAAGGGCCATGCTATCGGTGCAAATAAACTGGCCCCTGGCAGTGCTCTGTCCTATGGGGAGACTCCAGAGGAGAGCGATCTGCTGGCCAGTCTGCTCCTGCTACCTGGACGAAGCAGCCCAGCCAGACAGCACCAGCAGGAAAGGATTGCTCTTTCTGGTCTGGAACCCTGGGTGTGCATGGATGTTGGAAGATGGGCCAATACATATTCTCTTAGTTAGTGTTGCCTGCTCTGTCCTTCCCTCCTTCCCCAGACCCCTAGTACCACAGTCACCGGTGTCATTGCAACCAGACCCCTCAGAAGTGGAACACACAGACAAGCACACCTGTGAGCTGCTGGACGGCCTTAAGCTAGTGTTACACAGCCACCCAGGATGGATGAGCGCTCCACAGAAACCCTCCCGCAGACCCACCACAGTCTTTAATGCTTTCACACAATTCCTGCATTTAAAGTCAACTGGCACCCATGCCTGTCAGTTCTAAGTTTTCTTTCCTAAACTTCCAGTGACACTAACCCACACTTCCAAGGGCACTGCTTCACCCCAACCTCATCCATCGTGTGCCCCTAAGTGGACAACCCCTCCCAACAGAGTAGGTAGGGTGTGGACCCCAAAGCCCCATGTTGTGCCCCTTGCCAGCAGGAAGCAGCCAGAGACGTCATTGCCCGGTACCAAAAGGTTTGGGTTCATACTCCTTCAGTGGGGAAATGTCAGGTAGTCAGATAGGGACAGGGATTGTCCCGCCCATGCCTGCACAGACCACCCTACAGGAAATTGGGAGGAAAATCAGACAAGCATTACCCACCCATCAAGACTTTAACTGGGCATGCTCCAACTCAGGCCCCCCAAGCCAGGTGGGTGTTACACCTACTTGGCCCAAATTAGGCCCAGGGTCATGACCCCACCCAGGTGGGCTTAATTCAGCCAATGGGGTTGACCAATACCTTCCACCACGCCTCCTCAACCAGAGGTTTAAAATACCGCTGTTGAGAAGGTGGTCTCTTGGACCCCGGCTCCAGCTCAGTGGCAGGTTGGAAAGGATGCTCTCCTCTCTTTCTACCCTGCTCCTGCGCCTGCTCCGCTATGCCACTCGCTCTCTGGCTTCAGGTCACCACGTGTGGGTGAGCAGTCCCACAAGGCTGCCTGCATTCCGTTGTGGGTCCTAGGGAAGCTTCTGTGTGGGTTGACAGCTTCCCTGAAATAGCGTGTGCTCTTTTGAGACTGTAAAACTTGAAACTTCTCCTGTTCTTGATGAAAACGCACTTGGATTACAAACCAGGCTTTGCTGTGAATTCTTTCTCCCGCAAAGCCAAGAACCTGAGGTATTACCCACCTGAGAAACCTCACCCTGCGATAAAGACAGACATACCATCCATCAGAATAAAGAACCCACGAATATAAAAGCTCACCTACGTGGTTGATTGGCTTTGGACAATCATACTAAGCAGGCAACAGGAAAACAATAAGATTCTTCAAGAAATGGTGCACGTGAAAACCAATAAAGTTTAGACCTTAATTTATACCATATTTTTAAAATGCATCAAATTTCAAACCATGAAACCACAAGAGTCTTAAAAGAAAATCTAGAGGCACATCTATAAAATCTTAGATTTGGTGATGGTTTGGTGAAACGTGGCACCAAAACTCAGGCAACAGAAGAAAGAAGAAAAGAAAAAACCGGAGCAGCAGATGACCTTGATGGCCTGCACGGAGAAAAGGCAGGGATGACTCGTGCTGAGAAGGTTTTCCCAGGGCAGCGGCTCTCCAGTTCTCTAAGGAGCATGCGGGCTGCACTTCCTCCAAGACAAATGTGTGTGTTCCTCTGACAGTTCATGGTACTTTCAGTATTCTGCACCAATTCACATGCATATTCATCCATATTTCACATCCATATTTATTGTTGAGTTTCACATGCATATGATGGGCAGGCCTGTCATCAGGACTTGCCTAGACAAGTCCTTCATGGAAATTAGGGTGCCAGAGCCCTACGGTCATGAGTCAAACCCTAACCAAGATGGTTCAAGAGCCCCAGAACCAATCCTGTAAACTGTTATAATTTGCAATAGATCCTGGTCCCGTTTCTGCTTTCCCAATCCCACCTGTGACACTGATGAATTTGTTATATTTCTCAGGTGGGAAATACCTTGGTTCTTGGCTTCCCACATGAAAGAATTCACACCGAAACCTGGTTTATGATCCAAGGAGGTTTTTATAAAGGACGGAAGTTTCAGGTTTTACAGTCGCTAGTCACTGAACACGGGCAACCTCGTGGGAGTGTGCACCCATACGTGGTAGCCTGAGGCCAAAGAGACCGCCGCCGCACAGCCGAGCGCAAGTTCAAAGGAGAAGAAGAAGAAGAGGATCCCAGGCAGTCTCGTGGTCCAGGTAGAAGCCTGTGGCTGGGAGGCGTGGTTGAAGGTATTGGTTGACCCCATTGGCTGAATTAAGCCCACCTGGGCCTAGTTTGGGTCGCCCAGGTGTACCGCCCATCTGGCTCAGGCTTGAATGAGTGCATGCTCTATAGTCTTCATGGCTGGCTAAGGGGTTGCCTGATTCTCTTCCAACCTCCTATAGGGCCTCCAGGCATGGAGAGGGACAACCCCTCGTGCCTATTTCTCACCACCTACCATTCTCCCACTGAAGGAGTATGGACCCAAATCTTTGGGGTACTGGGTGATGACGTCTCTAGCTTCTTCCTGCTGTCAAAAGCGGGCACGAAGTGGGGCTTTGGGTCCCCACCCTTCCTACTCTTGGGAGGGGTTGTCCACTCAGGGTCCACGATGGACGAGGTTGGGGTGACCCAGGAGCTGGTGGTCCTGGGGTTGGCACCCTTGGCTCAGAGACATTGGTATCCTGAGGACTTCTGGAGGAAGCAAAACAGGTGGACAGTTTAGGTACGGCAGGGGCAGAGCTGTGAGATGGCAGTGCCCTTGGAGGTGGGGGTCAGTGTCACCGGAAGTTTAGAAAAGAAATCTTAGGACTGAGGCATGGGGGCCAGTTGGCTTTAAACACAGGAATGGTGTACAAGCATTTCCTGGCTTAAAGACTGTGGTGGGTCTGAGGTAGGGTGTTCTGTGGAGCCCTTATCTGTCCTGGGGTGGCGGGGAAACACTGCCAACAGCTCTCAGGGGCGCTTGTCTATATGCTCCGCTTCTGCGGGGTCTGGGTGCAACGGTTTCCACAGTGTCACCCGTGAGTGGTGCCCAGGGTCAGGGAAGAAGGTGAGGACAGGATACAACGGGGACAGACCCTCCAATCCCCATCTAGAAAGCAAAACCACAGAGAAGTCAGGAGGGCTCGGGCCTCAGGTCAGTGACTGCAGTTTCAGCACGCGCCACTAGGGTGCCTTGAAGCAGGGGCCTCAAGCAGGTGCCCCTGCCCAAGGGAGGGGCCCGGGACCCAGTACTTTGCCAGCAAACTAGGTCCCGACTGTTTTCTAGACAGCAAGCAATGCCCACCAGCTTGGGGGACCGTCCAGGGCCTCCGGAGGGAACTACTGGCACGAGGACTTCACCAGACCTCCGAGGGCGAGACCAGTGCTTGGAGTGGCCTTCCAAAGCAACCTCTGGCAAGAGCGGCCTTGCGCAACCTTTGAAGGGGAGAAAGGCCCGTCAATTGGCTCAGGGAACATTCTAGGGACCTTGGGATCCTTGGCTGTGCACATACTGTCACAGCAGAACTGTGATGCTGAAAAGCCTTTGAAGACAAAAGTTAGCAGTTACTCAGGGGCCTGGCTTTCGAATGCCTTTGACAGAGGAACCAGGTAGGTCAGCCCACTAAATACCGCCTCCCCACCCCCCACCCATGGTTGGAGCGCTGGGCGCCAGCTTGTCCAAGGTCACGTGCTCAGCTGTCCCACAGCAAAAATGGGGTGGACACTGCGTGGCATCATCTTGCTGGGGAGTGCAGAGTCACGCAGTTGGGAAAATGGAGGTGGCTGCATGCGGCCTGGGCAACGGGAATCAGAATGCTGCAGAGACCAACAGGGTTTACACATATGCTCCCAGCTGTCTTGCAGGCTGGGACCCAAAGGGGACCCCTGAAAATCAGAAAGGCTTTGGGGACTGAAATTCCCCAGCACTGCAGGCTGCAGTGTTTCGATCACATTCCAGGAAGCGAGGCAGGGGAAACCATGCAGGGCCCCTGAGGTACAGAAAGGCAGCCCCACATAAAAACAGGAAGCACAGGCAGACACGAGGGGGACAGGACTCCTGCCATACGTTACACGTGGCCCCGTAGCAGGTCTAGGGGATATCCACTGCCGTGTCTTGAGGTGTAGTCCAAAAGTTTTATCTCTGAGTCATGCACACCCCAATATTAGATTTCTCACTACCTGACAAATTGATCTGCACCCATCATAATTTTGTGATGAGTTTCCTTTGATTTCCAGGTCCGATAGTAATGTGGCCATGAATCCTTTGGGCACAAGAATGGCCTGTTGCTAATGGTCTCTGTCATCATAATGATTTGTTTTTGTCTTTGTCCTTTTTAAGATTTACTGAAAGGATCTCTGTAAAGCACACTTGAATTTTAATTTGGGGGCCTTTCCCATACTAGCACAAGGTTTAAATTACAAGAAACCTCATATCTTCTTTTTATGAGGTGGGCCTTGAACTAAGCTGTCTAAAAAGAGTATTTATTAGAGCTGTCAGTTTGTCGCAGGCTGCAGTATTAGTAGAAGTCCTAATAAAATGAGGGAGGAAAGACTTAGCCTGCTGTGAGTCAAAATACTAGAAATATAACAATTTAAGATTCAGTTTCCTGGAAATCCAACATGTAACAGCTCCTTCACTTGCAGTAAACATCCATTTCAAGCTTAATCAGTCTGCGATTCTAACTCAGAAAGGTGATAAGCAAGGCCATGATGAGAATTAGCCAGTTAAGTGGAGGGCAACTGTTTTGAGAATGACGAGGGCAATGAATGTACAAATGTGCTTTACACAATTGATGTATGTATGGATTGTGATAAGAGTCGTATGAGCCCCTAATAAAACGATTTTAAAAAGAGAGAGAGAGGATTAGCCAGGCACAAAGCATTCCCCATCTAGATAGATCATGGAGCAGTTGGCCTCGGAGTGATGGTCCGGTAACCCCTGGAGAAATGGAGGTATAGTTAAGTGTTTCCAGTGATCATTGCAAAACCTGCCTTTGCCACATTGTTTATAGTATCAATTATTTCCTGTGATTATTGTAAAATCTGCTTTTCTGTCACACAGTTTTGGGGACATGACCTGCTTGATTTTCACTGGAATTCTGAAGCACTTTGGAGGTGGCAAACCCCACTGTTTCCTGCTGTGTTGTGTAATAAGTGTAGCATTTTTCCAGATCAACCTGGTTTCTGTCTGTGGCTGAAACAGTGACAGGAAATCTTTGGCCCTTGTTGACAGCAACATGACTTTTATGCTGAGTCTTGGCAAAAATTCTGCTTTCATTGGTGTCTGACCATGTTTGTCAGTGATACGGCATTTTTGCTTGCAGGCAGAGTGTATTTCAAAATAGAATACTCATACGAGGTCAGGCTTGGGAGGGGCAGTTTTGCCCTTTGGAAACTTGCTTGGGCAGGTCCCTCGTGATGTTGCAACATGAGCAGCATGTCATCTGAAGAGCAGAGGTGCCAGAGGTGTCAGTGGCAATGAATCAGGGCCATGTGGTCATGTCTTGTACCCCAAATACCATGCAGCCAAGTCATGAAAGGTAGCTAGATTTAGGGTCGAGTGGGGTTGTCTTTCCCAAATGCCTGCGTTAGCAGAAATCTCCTGGCAGGGCCACATACAGTGATTGGAAAAAGACCAGGCACTAATTGGACAACCATGGGCTGACCCTAACTGAGCATGTACAGACTAGGACCCCCTAGGCCAGCGGTTCTTAACCTTCCTAATACCTCAACCCTTTCATATGGTTCCTCATGTGTGGTGACCCCCCAACCATAAAATTATTTTCGTTGCTACTTCATCACTGTCATTTTGCTACTGTTATGAATTGGGCAACCCCTGTGAAAGGCGCCCAGGTAAAACCAATACCTTGGGCACACCCACATCATACAGGTGGGCCTGAACTCAGTCAAAGGGTCAACCAATACTTTCAACCATGCCTCCCCAGCCAGAGATGTTAAATCCACTCCCACTCCACCTGCTGCCCCACGCAGCTTCGGGAAGGCCAGGTCTCTTTAACTCTGCTCCTGTTCAGTGGTGGGGTATCTCTCTTCTGGCCTACTCGGGGGCCCCACATATTCTTAGACTCTTTGTCCCTGGGGATTCCCCAGTTCCCCATGAGTGGGTGTTTTTTTCCACCTGGTTTTTCATTCTCATTTGTGAACCCCAGTGTGGCTTCCGCGTGGCTTGACACACTCTCCAGAAATGGAGTACACCCTTTTGAGACAGTAAAACCTGAAGCTTTTCCTATCCTTCATAAAAACTCACTTGGATTACAGAAGTGCTTCTGCTGAAAGATGTGCCTTCTTTCAGCACCAGAGAGCAACAACCAAGGTTTACCCGACTCCAGAAACCTAACAGTCATAACGATCCAACCTCATAACTCATGATCCCCTGGTGATCTCAAGAAAGAATTGTTAGGTAGACTAGCATAGGACGGGGGAATGTCCGTTAACGCATGCCCAGAGGGCCAAGGTATGGGCACTGCACATGCCCAGGGGCTTAGGTTTCCCTGCCGGTAGGCAGGGGTGGGCGTGAACCTGAATTGGCCCACCTAGGCCAGGTGAATTCAATTCAGCCAATAGGGTCATCCACCAGCCTCCCAGTGGAAACCTTGAAAAGGCAGGAGCTAGGAGAATTCTGAGAGAACTTTGGCGCAGAGAGCTTTGGCAGAACTTTGGAGGAACGTTGGGACACTTTTTGCATAATGTCGAGCAGCTTCCAGCCAGGCTGCATGCTCGGGAGGAGGCCCTCGGGTGCCGTGTAAACCTGAAACTTCTAACTCACTTGGATCATGAACCAGGCTTTGGCGTGAATTCCTTCTTGTGCAGAGCAAAGGACCAAGGTATATCTAGTTCCAGAGAGATCTAACAGAATGACTGATCAGATCAGAAAGCCCATCAGCTTCAGGAGAGATGCTGGAGTTTGCATTAGATAATGAGAACCCCAATAAAAATTCCAGGCACTGAAGGTCTATGGGCCTCCTGGTTGCTAAAAATCATTCAAGGACATGAAAGGGCAGCACACCACTTTTGGGGACAAGGACACTTTGCTTTGGGAACCCTCCCTGACCTCATCCTTTGTGCTAGGGAGACATATGGGGCAGTGGGACAAAGGGAACAATAGAAGTACAGAGGAAGATGTCCATACATTTTCCTTATCAATAGATTCGCAGCACAAAAGGAGGTGGAGGTACAAAAAGGCACATTTCCTGTATCAGTACTTTTCAACAGGGAAGGACTTCCCAACAAAAGAAGGAGGGGGAGGCAGTAAAGGGTTGGGCTTTGCTTAAGATAAATAGGACATGCCCCCCCAACTTCCACAAATGAATTGAAGAGAGTCAGGAAGAATCCAGTCAAGGTCCTGGCAGGACCATAAGGACACAACGTGAACTTGAAGGTACGGTACGAAAAGCCAGCCAATAACAGAAGGTCCACCATCAGCAGTATAGCAATCTTTTTTCATTGTGGACATTGGACTCATGTGGCTTCCCATTCTCCCGTGAATCACCTCTGTCTCTTGCATCTGTAAGACCAATTTGGGAAGGTGTGCCCTCAGAGCTGACAAGGGTTTGCAGGTTGTTACAGGATTGTAGAATGGACTCTTATGTACTTTATCTGCCACTACCTGTGCAAAGGCCAAATTCATGGGTTGATCGCCATAAAACCATTCCACCATGGTTTGCATAAGTAGCACATCAGCTTTAGTGGTCCCTTGGGCATTCAGAGGGGAAGACACACAAGTCCAATGTATTATCATCCCAAAGCTTATCAATAAAATCTTGAAGATGGCTAAGGTTAGCTTGGGGGAATATGGAGGTGCAAGAGTTGATGGGATTGAAGTGAAAATTCAGATGCTCGTTGGAAAATGTAAGCAGATATTGTGTGAAGTAGTTGAATCTCTCTTATCTGAATATGTTTTTTATTGCGGTATATAGTTCATTAATTTAGTACTTTAGTCTCTCAATACTTAGAAAGTTCATTTTATTTGCAT
>NW_022103898.1:76477129-76478689 GCF_000313985.2 Echinops telfairi | reverse complement strand
GTGTGTATGGATTGTGATAAGAGTTGTATGAGCCCCTAATAAAACGATTTAAAAAAAAAAAAGAAAGTTCATTTAAAAATTACTCTCCCATTAGTTTTTGTTGTTTGCTGCTGAGTTGTGGACTGTTGAGTCGGCGCCGACCCAATGCATAACAGAACAAAACACTGCCCAGTCCTGCTCTACCCTCACAACGATTCCTGTGCTCGAATCCATTGTTGTAGTCACTGGTCAATCCACCTCTTTAAGGATCTTCCTCTTTTTCACCGTCCTTCGATTTTACCAAGCATAATGTCCTTCTCCAGGGACCGGTCTCTCCTGACATGTCCAAAGTCTGTGAGATGACGTCTCATCATCCTTGCCTCTGGCCGTACTTCTTCCAAGACAGATTTGTTTGTCCTTTTAGCAGTCCGTGGTGCTCCGTGTGTTCTTCTCTAGCACCGCCACTCAAATGCATCGGTGCTTTCGTGTTTGATATGGTGTATAGTGACATTAATACAACATAAGTTTGAAACCAATGTTCTTTCACTATGAACTTAAAACTCCTAAAGTATAGTTGTGGATTAGGGCTCGGTAATGACCGAATGCTTGTGTAAAGTAGTTCAAAGCCACATAGATTGACAGACTTAGAAATGCATTTTCAATATGCTAATCACTACATTTTTTGCTATACATACTTGCCCTATAATAGTGTGTAAATTATTCTCTCAAATTAAAAATAATAGGATGAATGCATTCCATCTGCATTTCAACATAACTCTTTAAGATGAAAATGTTTTCCCTGTTTATTAAATCTGTTTAATAAGAGATGGATTACAATATTTTCTGCACTATAGGTACAATTTTTTCACCCTAAGATTCTCACTACAATCAATTTTGCAGTAAGACCTCCAGTGTTTTGTTAATTACTGAATTCAATTATTAGATTTTTAAATCTGCAGTTGACAATAAATCCTTCTTAAGACAATAAATTATCTAATGAAGTCACAAAAACACATCCATTCATCAACACCCTTGAGATTCATGAATTATTGCAAACTATTGATAAGACAAAAACGTGCATGTAATTCAAACACAAGCAGTAGGGAAATTAAATTCCAAACACAAATTCACTGCCATCAAGTTGATTCTGACTCATAGCAACCCTGTAGGGCAGGTCGAACTGCCCCTGAGAGTTCCTGAGACGGTAACTCTTCACAGGAGTGGAATGTCCCATCTTTCCCCCTATGAGCAGCGAGCAGCAGTGGATTCTAAATGCTGACCTTGCGGTTAGCAGCCCGAAGCATGACCACTGTGCCACCATGGCTCCAGAATTTGGAAAAATACTCTAAAAAGCAAATACTACATTATGTTTCCAACTCAATCTAAATACTGCCCTAAATGCTTGGGTGAAAAGATTCATATTCCTCAAAAGAATTAAACTATTTTAAAGACTTTTCCAATTAGCTGAACAATTTTACAAAACAAAGGTACGAGATTATGCCAATACATTTTTCCTGCAGTGTAATGCAATTGATAATATTGAGGTATAATCTGTAAGCAATTGATAAAAATAGATCGGCA
>NW_022103898.1:76473907-76475163 GCF_000313985.2 Echinops telfairi | reverse complement strand
ATGAAATCCAGGATGGGTCAGTCTATAGAGACAGTCACTGGATGAATGGTTTCTTGTGGTGTTGGCAAGGGAGGCTGGGAGGAAATGGGGAGCTAGTAACAAGGAGTACAAGAAAGAAGAAAATGTCCTAAAATTAATTGCGGTAATGAATGTTCTTGATATGATTGAACTTTGAGTTTTATGATATGTGGACTATGTCCCAATAAAACTGTTTTAAAAAGCAAAACAAAATCAGAAAAGAGAGTATCAACATAAATAAAAAGAGTTACAGTCTTACAGAACCCACGTGGGCATGACTTGAGGACAGGGAGTTTTCATTTTCTCAAAGAGGACTGCAGCTCCATAGAGGATTGGGACTCTTGATAATTAGTTAATACGTTTGTCCTTGGGTCTCCTATATATTGCTTTCAAATTTCTCAGGTGACAATTCTGCATGAGAATGTCTCGCACCAGCTCAGGCTGTAAATCTGGGTGGCATGCCTACTCAGCCTGACCTCAGAACTGAGCCATTTACCAGGCTTATTCTCTCAGGGCCCATGGTTCGTTTTCCTGGCGGGAGGAATGCGCAAGCAGAATATTCATTCCTAGCAAGCAGGGGGTCCATTCTCTTGGCAGGAAGAAGCCCCTGTTCTGTCCCTGTCACTTCTAAGTGAAAGCAGTTTGGGAAGTGTGTAAAGGAAATTGAGAAGAGGTGGGCCAAGGTGGTTTCCAGTACAAACATCATGTATGTGCTTATCGTCATCATCCTCTTATATGTAATAGCCCACAATTAAAGAAAGGTAAATCCTTTTCAATCATGCTGAACAAGAATGGGCTTTATATAGCATAGCAAGATTATTTAGCTAACACTTCATTTAAAATTTAAAATTCAGATATGCATACAGTTACATATGCATATAAAAATAGAATTTTATACTTTCTTATATAATTTCTTAAAAATTAACAGTCAAAAAAACTATGCATGCACTACAGAATTTTCTAGAACATCTAAACTCACATTGGGTAAATCTGCTGCACAAGATCTCTTTCAGGTGCCGAAGAGCTGAGGTTTACCTAACCCAAACCATGGTATTTTCAATTGCCTCATATGCATATGAAAGTTGCACAGTGAATAAGAAAGACCAAAGAAGAACTGAAGCATCTGAAAGGTGGTGCCAGCGAACAAAAATGAAAATATCATGGACTGCCAATAGAAGAAGCATATCTGTCTTGGAAGAAGTACAACCAGAATGCTCCTTAGAGGTAAGGATGGTGAG
>NW_022103898.1:76471396-76472831 GCF_000313985.2 Echinops telfairi | reverse complement strand
CACACTCACTCTCTCACTCACTTTTTCTCATTCACTCACTCATGAAAAAAGAAGAAAAAAATAAAATAAAATAAGCCTCCAAATAGCAGTGTATTCAATATGTAGATAACTATAGTCCTTAGAATAAATGAAGAGTGGGAAGAGATGAGCAAGTCAGGGTGCAGTATAGCACCGATGAAACGGACAACTTTCCTCTAGTTCTTTAATGCGTCCTCCCCCCACTATCATGACCTCAGTTCTACATTACAAATCAGACTAGACCAGAACATGTACACTGCTACAAATAAGAGCCCAGGGAATCGAGGATAGATAAACTCCTCAAAAAAACCCAAAAAACAACCTATACTAATTAATGAAGCTACAATATGGGTACATGGCGTGTCTAAACTTACATATGTGTGTGTGTACACACAGTATTATATACATTATCTAATTAATATCAAATTAATTAGGAGTCCTGGTGGCACAGTGGGTAATGCATTGGGTTGCTAGCCACAAGGTCAATAGTTTGCAATCGCCAGCTGCTTCACAAGAGAAAGATGAAACGTTCTACTCCCATAGTTACCATCTCAGAAACCACAGGGGCAATTCTACCATGGGTGCCTGGAAGTTGGAATCAACGCAATGGCAGTGAATTTTGAGCTCTTGTGTCCAGTACATTTTGGATGATTCCTTTCATACTTCACTTCCCTCAGAAACTGAGTTTTATACTACCTCTTCTAAAACTGGTACAATCAGGTTATCCTTGGACATCAAATTATATTTCATCACAAATTTAGTAAACCGGTGACACAAAAATGTTTCATTTTCATATTCATCAACTATGCTGGTGATGAGAATAAAGATGTGAAAATATTGTATGAACACTACAGCATAGTTATTTCAGCTTTGCTACAGATTAGTCCTCTATGCCAACACTGCTAGGAAAACATTTACTGCTATTCAGAAGACAGGAAGCACCATCAAGTGTGTGCCTGATGTAGTCTATAGCAGGACACTCTTTTGGAGTTTTGTGAGCTACACAAGGAAAGTTCATTGCTCAATTGCTATCCTCTGGGTCCATGTATATGTCTGGCACACACTCTGAAGTCTGACAGCAAGTCCATTAGCTCTAGATAGTTGCCTTAAAGGGTTCATACCTTCCGTTGGCTTTCCAGTGGTTCAAGAATTTTGTCAATATTGGAGCAATCTGCCCTTATGTTTTGCTGAATACATACTGAATATATCAGCCCATATACTGCCTGATTCATCAAAAGATTCATCGGGCCAATAAAGGAAATCCTGAGCCTTGGTGCCCAGTCTATTCCTCCTTAGCACAGCCATCCCGTCCCTACTGCCATGATCACAGTGCTAGTTTCACTTAAAAGTATTAGTGGTATGAATTCTGTATAATTGGGGAACACGGCCTCTCAATATCATAAAACTGAAAACTTAT
>NW_022103898.1:76467977-76470375 GCF_000313985.2 Echinops telfairi | reverse complement strand
ACATCAATTGTGTAAAGCACATTTGTGCATTCATTACCCTCATCATTCTCAAAACATTTGCTTTCCACGTACGTTCCTCGTTTTTCCTCCTCCCTCCCCACTCCCTTCACCTATAATGTCTTAGGTGTTGTTCAAGGACAGCTCTAATTTAAAAGTGGTGACCACCATTACACGGGTATTATGCTAAGGCAGAAAGAATTGATACTAGGTTTCCAGTTCATACATGTATAGGTTTATTCCAAACAAAATTTATGTAAATGTCTCTCTGCATTAACCCATCACTCGTGCTGGTTTTCCACACTGTGGTGGTTTGCATGTTGCTGTAATAGTAGAAGGCTATGCCAACAGTATTTCCAATACCAGAAGGGTCACCCATAGTAGAGAGAATTTGATAGAGCTTCCACAGTAAACACAAATTGGGAAGAAAGAGTAGGCTACTCCTGTGAGATTAGCCACTGGAAACGTTAGGAATAGCATCAGAACACAATCAAATATAGTGCCAGAAGATATCCCCTAAGGTTGAAAGCTTATCAAAATACGACTGAGAAAGCACTGCCTCTTAGAAATAGAATCAACTTTAATGACATGGATGGAATACAATTTTCAAGACCTTCATTGGTTCATGGAACATTACTCAAAATGAAAAGAAACAGCTGCAAATATCCATTAATAATCAGAATGTGAAATGTGCAAAATACGAATCTAGCAAAGTTGGAAGTCCTCAAAAATGAAATAGAACACATAAAGATTGATATCCTAGACACTAGTAACCTGAAGTAGACTAGTTTTGGCCAATGTAAATTGGACAGTCATATAATTAACTATTCTAGGAATGACAAATTCAAGAGGAATGATGATGCATTTATTGTTGAAAATAACATTTCAAAATCTATGTTGATGGAGGGCTAGCTTTATCTGGCTTTACCACTTATTATACAGATCAAAACATTTTGGTATTGGTATAATGACAGATACTCAGAACAACGGAAAAGAATTGGAAACCCAGAAATAAAATCACGCAAAAAATATCAAATGGGAAGCGGATGCCTCTTCAACAAGTGGTGCTAAAAAATGGATATCTACCTGCAGAAAAATGAAGCAAGACCCTTACCTCACTCTATGCACAAGAATAAACTCAAGGTGGATCACAGACCTTGAAGTAAAACCCCTAATTATTAGACCCATCAATGAGGGAATTGGGACAAACCTGAGAACTTTAGCGCAGGGAATACATAGGCTATCAGAAATAGGGAAGCACACAAACACAGAGGAGGCACAAATTGACAAGTGGGATATACTGAAGACAAAACACCTATGTACATCGAAAGAATTCACCAACAGAGTAATAAGAGCCTGCAGATTGTGAAAACATCTTTAGCAATGCCTCATCAAACAAAGACCTTATTACTGAAATGTACAATACTCTGCAAGCTTACAATAATTTTTTAAAACCTAATTGCCATCTGAGGAGGTGGGCAAAGGACTTGAACAGAAGTTTCACAGGGGCAGAAATCCAAATGGCCAATAAACATGAGAAAATGTTCCCGATCACTAGCCATATGAGAAATGTGAATTAAAACTACTATGAGATACCACCAAACACCCTCAAAGGTAGCCCAATTCAAAAAAATCAGAAAGTAACAAGTGTTAAAGGGGCTGTGGAGAGATAGTGCTCGATCACTGCTGGTGGACCTGTAGGTATGTACAGCCACTACGGAATTCGATTTGGTGATATCTAAAACAGATGGAGACTGAGCTGCCATATGACTCAGCAAGCCCCTTACTAGGCATATACCCAGAAGAGGCAAGAAACAAACCACGGCCAGACATCTGTGCTCCAATATTCATCGTGGCACAGTTCACAATTGCAATGAGTTGGAAACAACCCAAATTTCCATCAATAGGCAAATGGATTTTTAAAAGGTGGTACATACATACAATGGGGTACTACACATCGCTAAAAAGCAGTGATGAATGCATGAAGCACATCACCACATGGGAAGAAATGGAGGGAATTGTGCTTATGTAAGCCAAGCACAAGAGGACAAGCACAACACGAGTCCACTGAGGTGAGCTTAAAGAACAAAAGGGGCAGAGGGGGAAAGCTACTATATGCATACATTCCTGTGGTGAGGTCCATAGAGAATTGTGCCTGATCTGACCCCACCACACCAGAGCAAAACACTAAGGGCGTGCATCAGAACAGCAAGGGGTGCAAAGCTATTAGTCCCCAGGGAGTACCTAAACTAGACTTTGGGGCCCCTAAGAACTTTGTATGGCACCCCATCAGACTCGACCAGAAAACACCATAAAGTTCAACAAACAGACCTGGACCTATTGTGGGCTTTTCTTTTTTGTTGTTGGTTTTTGTTGCTGTTGTTTTGTTTGTTTTGTGCGT
>NW_022103898.1:76456850-76457576 GCF_000313985.2 Echinops telfairi | reverse complement strand
AACCAATGTACATATTTTAAAAGAAGAAAAGCATTGAAATAATTATTATCTATTAAAACATTTGCTCTATCAAGGGAAAAGTTGTGTCATATTTCAACAGATAATAATGATTTTTTTAAAAGTATCAATTTCTCTTCGGTGTGTCTACCTGGAGCAGCTTGTCTCCAGAGATTCCTACAAGGACAGTCTCGGTCAGAGACCGAGCGATTTCTCCCAAGACTCCTGAACACATGTTTCTGGCCAGACTGGCAGCGCTTGTTATTTCATCTAAATTAAGTGCAGATCACTCTTATTGGGGGCACATGCCTCACAAAAATTGTTAAAATAGCGTTTTCCAGGACCTGTGGCTTTCATTAATAACATTCAGTGAACTCCAGGACCGTGGGAAGATGAAAAAAAAAAAAGTCCCTTTCTCAACAAGAAAGGATGTACCTTGAACTTTACTTGGGTTATAACGCTTATCCATTGTGTGTGAAATCTGCAAAAGGTTGTCTTAAGGCTAAAATGCAAGTGTAAATGTCTCGGTTATCTGCCAATTGGACTAATTATAGATTTTTCTCCTTAGCAGGTGTAACTTTGGCTAAATATAAAAATAACACTGCACAGCTTGGCAAAGAAAATAATACATTTTATAAAGTTTTCACTCATGAAATTGTACAAAAGGAGTGGCGTTGATTGCGCTGTCAAAGGTCACATTGAAAAATATTGTTAATAATTCTGTCCCTA
>NW_022103898.1:76453404-76454656 GCF_000313985.2 Echinops telfairi | reverse complement strand
TTCCTGGAAACGTGGTTTTCTTGCTTTTTTGACCATACCACCTGCTTTTCTACTTATATGTTTAACAACTAGGTATTGCAGGTTCCCCAGTCACAGGTATCTCTGCACTCGTCGCCCATAGCCATGACTTAAAAGGCCTCTCCAGTATAATTAATGTAAATATTAATGGTTAAAAGCTACTGATTAATGGATTAAAACTGTCAGTACAAATTAAGTCCTTAGCCAAAGTAGCCTAGCAGAATAGACGAGGTCTGAATTTGTTATTCCTTAAACATGGTCAACTGAAATTCTTAATTGGGCCATGCATTATTAATGCATTAGTAGAATTCATCCCAAACCATATAGGGCTGTTAAATTTATTATATTAAAAACTCAATATACAGCCCTAAATCCAGAAAAAGATGCTGACGAATCAAATACTTGATTCCCAAAGATGAACAGCAGGGAATGAGACCGACTAACACTAGCCACTGTAACGCCATCTTGTCGACTGCTGAATGACCTGCCTCCTCTCATCTCAGAAAGTCCCACTAGTGATTGGTTTTAGAATGTACTCTCATGTTCTCAACATCAGAACATCGTCATTAATAATATCGTTCCTTTTGATGTTGTAAGCAGGATATTACTATTCTTATTTTATTAACCAGGATGTTATAATCAATGCTGTGCCCTGTAACGCTCACTAACTCTAAAGAGTAATAACATTAATTTGCTTTCTTCTTTTGTCAAAGCTGCTTCCTTTATTGGAAAGTCCATAATAAATGATAAATGAGTTTTTTGGCTTTATAAACTCACTGAGATGTTGTGTTGGTCTGGGTAGACTAGTGAAACAAATCCATGGACACACATATGTGTATGAAAAACAGATTTATATACAAGAGCAATTGAACATTGAGACAATACCCAAGCCCAGTCCAGATCAAGTCCATAAGCCCAATATTAGCCTCTGTGTCCGATACCAATCTATAAAGTCCTCTTAAGACTCATGAAATACATGCAATGAAGCCAAATGTACAAGACCACAGGCCAGTGGGTAGAAAGTCTTTGGATCCAGTGTCATTGGAAACATCTCAGCATTGGCTGGGGTCTCTGCATCCAGGTGGGTCCATGTGTCTTGTCAGCTGCTATGTCTCCCAGGGTTTGAGCAGAGAGTCTCCCACCTCCAAGAAGGAAGTACCAGATTTCCCAGAATTCTCAGAAGGCCGTGTCCACACAAAGGCCTCATTGGCTTTTGACAAGCTAGACTCCACCC
>NW_022103898.1:76450881-76452053 GCF_000313985.2 Echinops telfairi | reverse complement strand
AAGGATATTTTTGATACTTTCAAAGATAGACTTAAGACATCCCCTAGCTCTGAGGAGATTAAACAATTGGTGGGTAGCTTGGAGGGGTTGGACCTGTGTGCTTGGGTTCAAAATATTTCACATAGCTAAAGTTCCAGGCTGACTGTGCTGTTTATCATCATAATTTTGATGCTTGCAGTGTCGTGCTGTTTCTATAGGAAGCTAAGAGGTATGAAAAAAGACCATGTTGCCTCTATGACTCTATTAAAGTTTAAACATAATACAGAAGGGGGGGATGTGGGAGACTAACACTGAGGGAAATATGACTGGGACTATATTCCCTAACTTAGAGGGAACCCGGAAAACTAGTATTCCACGGTAGAAAAGCCACCACTTTGAAGTTAGAGATAAAGTCTATGTACGTTATCCTGCTTTTAATATTATTCCCACAGATTCTCCCCTAACAGCTATGCTACTTAAAAATGAACGCATGGTTGATTCTGTCTCCCTGTAGAAGCCAACATTCTTGTTATCTCCTTCTGTCTCGGCACCCATCTCCCCTCGTCTTCCCCCAACGCAGGTATTAGGTTTCCACTGAGCTCAGGGACTTTACTGTGATTACCATCCACCTTGTGATGTATCTAACTACTGAATGTGTATGTCTTATAGCTACCTATAAATATACAGAGACAGTAAAGACTATCTCTCTGCGCTGACCTGGCTGCTGAGATCATGGCTGTGAGGATGTTACTATGAAATATGTCTCTCCTATCTTCCATGACTTTACTATGATTTTTATACATTATAACCAAACAATTGCACCTTCGGGCCCTTGGTTGTTAGAGTCTGGTTTACTCTGACAGGGACTGCAATCAAAGAGTCACTTTTAGATCCTCCCAGTCCAGTTATAGCCGAATGAAAGACTCTTCTGAATTTCAAGACATTATAATGGCTGTCATTTATTTGAGTCTGCAACAATCAATACAAGCGAAGGCATATGAATAAGAACTGATGATACAGAAGGAAGAGGTCCAAACTGCATTGAAGGCATTCACGAAAAATAAGGCTCTGGGAATTGAAGAGCTACCAATCAAAATGTGTCACCATCCTAATACAGCACTAGAAACACTCACTTGGCCAACCAACTGGAAGAGACCCTTATTTAATCGTTTTATTAGGGGCTCATACAACTC
>NW_022103898.1:76438570-76449515 GCF_000313985.2 Echinops telfairi | reverse complement strand
AGACAGTGTTTACTTGTGTTGACTATGCAAAGTCATTCAACTGTGTGGCTCATAACAAAGGTAACATTCAAAGAAAAGGAATTCCGGAACACCTCATTGTACTTGTGTGGAACCTGCACATGGACCAAGAGGCAGTTTGAACAGAGCGGAAATCTACATGGTTTAACATCAGGAAAAGTGTGAGTCAAGGTTGTATGCTTTCACCATATGTAATCATTCAGTCTGTGTACTGAACAAATGAACTGAAAAGCTCTATCAAGAACTTGGCATCAGGATTTGAGGAGGTCTTATTAGCAACTTGCAGTATGCACATGACACAACCTTGCTTACTGAAAACAAGGAGGACTTGAAGTACTTGCTGATGAAAATCAAAGACTGCAGCCTTCAGAATGGATTGCAATTCACTAGAAAGATAAACAAAATCCTCCTAATTAGGCAAATCGGCATGATAAGTTGGGCAAAGATCAAAGTTGTCAAGTATTTCATTTTCCTTGGATTCACAACTAATATCGTGGAAACGGTAAGGAATCAAATGACCTATTGTGTTGGGGGAAATCTGCGGCATAAGATCGCTTACAGCGTTAAGGAGCGAAGATGGCACCTTGTGGACTAAAGTGCAGTAGAGACTAAGGTGTAGGCCCAAGCCATGGTGCTTTTGATCACCTCGGAAGCATACGAAAGATGGACAATGAATAAGGAAGACAGAAGAGCGATGGATGGAAGTGAATTCTGGTGCTGGTGAAGCACGGTGAAAGAATGCTGCACTGCCAGAAGAACAAACCAGTCTGGGGAGAAACACAGTCAGAAGGCTCCGCAGATGTGAGCATGGCAAGAGTTTGTCTCACATGCTTTGGGCATATGATCAGGAGCAACATTGCAGTCCCTGGGAAAGTACATCATGCTTAACAGAGGGTCAGCCAAAAAAGGGGAAACCCTTGAGGAGATAGATTGGCACACTGGTTGCACAACAGGCTCAAATGTAATAATTGTGACAGGCACAGGACCGGACAAGGTTTTATTCTAGTGCACGGAAGATCGCTGTGAATCAGAACTGCCTCCGTAGCACCTAACAGTAACAAGTGCAACCAGTGGGTGGCTGCAGGCCAGCTGTCTCATTAGAGTGTCTTTGGGGAAAAAGGTGCAAACAAAAGAGTGAGTTCTGAGTGCGGGGCCAATTAAATCCGCGACACAGCAATCATATCAGCAGGTTATGGAGACTGGGTTTTTTGTTGTTTGTTCATTTTTAGCATTCCAAATGGGTGATCTTGATAGATTTGCTCAAAGCACATAGGCTGATGGGATGTGGGGCCTTGTTTTAAAGAAATTTTAAGAAAATTGAAAATTTATTAGGGAGGAAAAAATGAAAGGTCAGGAAATTGAGCTGAGGAATTGTCTTTCCTTCATCACAATCCAGCTGTTCATCAAGAGTTTCCAGCGCTGCCCTAAGTTTTCATGGGGAAAACTTACCCCATCCAGCCTACAGCCTTAATCTTGCCCCTTCAGATATCTGTTTGTCACCAAAACAAAAAGAACATTTAAAAGGAACATAATTTGAGTCCCTTAAGAAGGTCAAACTGTTATTTTGATGTGATGTAAATAAAAAGGCCCAGAAAGGGCTAGAGATATAGATAGAAACTCCACCTTCAGAAGAATTTAGACCTAGCTGGAGTATAGGCCAAGAAACAATAGTTTCTATAATTTTCTAGCAATGCTGCTTTTTTTTTTTAACTCCCTCCCCCCTATAGTTTCATAATAAAAAGCAATGATTTGTACCAGAATAAAGTACTGGGGGAATATAGGGTGATACAATGTCCATAAGGAGGTAGCCTATTTTCCCTGGAACCATCGAGAAGTGGCCAGAGCCCAGTGCCACCTAGAGAGTACCTGACAAACAACTTTCTGCTTAGCTCACAGATGGCAGTTCCAGGATAGATGGGCAGCTTTTGATGTTAAAATCTGTTATATTAGCCCAGAAGGCAGAATGATAATAACTGAAGATATCTATAGGTTAGTTCGATAAACTGAACTACACACTGTCTTTGTAGCTGTGGTAAAAGAATTATGCAATAGCTGGTAGTAGCTCAAACGTTTAGATTTTTATGAATTCATGAACAATGATAAGTGGAGTGGCCTGGCTATATCATCAGGATATTCCCCCTACTTTACAAGTGCCCCAGCCCAGCACCTCCAGAGCTGCCTTGGGAAATATCTCCCAGCCATTCTGCCTTCAGTAATGGGTCAAGGGTGGTGGAGAGAAGGCAGAGGATATGACTCAAAGTTTGAGAAGTATTCCCATGGGCAGAGGCTCTTCCAGTTCTGCAGGAGAAAGATGAGGCCCAGTGGTTGGCTGGCCCTGGAAATGGCTTAGTGCTGCCCTTACCCCGGACTGCTCCTGACCAGCACCTCTAAGATCATTCTACTGAGGGTTGGCCAAGTACTGTTCCCTAGGCCCAAGCATCCAACATGAGAAAATTCAGTCTACATATTGATAGGGGAGGTAGGAGTTTCATCTATAAGATTCTTCCTCTGAGGGCTGGGCAGACTCCTACTCTCGTGTAACAGGCCTCTCGACTAGGATGGGACGTGAAGAGGACAGGAATGCAGGCCCCTTCGCCATTCTCTCTCCATGTGCACAGGTATCATCAGAGTAGGAGTGCCTACACCTCCCCCAGGCCATTTTTACTCTGTGGATGGTACAGACAGGCCACCCACCTTGCAGGTCATGAGGAGATGGACAGGATGCACAGAAGATGAGAACTGAGCTTCCCCCCTTCTCACACACTCCCCCAAATGGAATTTATCAGGGGGCAGGAAGACCCAGGAGGCTCAGATAGTCAGTGGCGACCCAAAACAACAGAGCACCAATAAGTGCTATTGAGTCCCTTTTCAAACTGGAAATCTTGGTTCTTTATGCGAATATCGTCAAGTTCTGAAGATGAGCAGGAACCCATGTTAAATGGAAGCACCCTCCCTCAAAGAAAAAGCACCCTATTGTTCTTTGACCCATCCCCCCCTCACCCAGCACGCCAATCTAGCCCACCAAGCCCGCCAGTCCTGTCCTCACAAGGCCTTAGCAGGCTTTGGGCTGAGCAAAGACATTATGGTGTCCACCAGGGCAGTGGGCATGTAGCTCATGGGAAGGTAGATGAGCTTGGCATCCCAGCCAGCTGAGTACCGGGTGCGGGGATGGCAGGAGGTCAGCGCATGTTCCATGCAGTCTGTCACTAAGGACAGATTAGATGAGCACTTTGTATTCATCTTCTGAATAGTTTTCAAGTCTGTCCGGAATAAAAAGAGACATAGATTATACTCTCACCTGCCACTTCTCCAACCCTGGGACTAGCTTTGGGAGAAAAGTTCTTAAGAATCCCAGTGGCCCCCAAACCGTATCTCTCACTTTATGCCAACCAGATTGTACTAGGCCAGCCCTCCCTTGGAACAGTGGTCGCACAATACCTGCCTGGGTCTCAGCCTGAGAATACATAGACAGCCAACAATCATCGAAGTCGGTGAAAACCAGCTCTCTCAGTTTGGGAGAAATGCCTGGGTTTCTCCCCTCTCTGGCTCCAGTCAAAATACTGAGGGGGTTCACAGAAGGAAATTGAAGGCAGAAGGGAAGAACTCCCTGTACTTCTAGAACAATCCCAAACTCATGGGTCCTTTCTGTGGGTTACCTATTGGCCATAGAGGACAATGGGGATAGAGCTGAAGATCTCCACTCTGTTGAGAAGGCAGAGTTGAAGGACAGAACGTTTGATTGAGTAAATGAGGGGCCCGGCCTTCTAGACAGGAGTTTGCTTCTCGCTACTCTGTTGACAGTCCACTCACAGGACTCCAGGAGCTTCTCTCCATAGGCCTCCTTGACCTCTTGACTGGACTGGTTCCACATCTCCAGCATCTTTCTTGAAAAGATATTATTGGAAGCCATGCCAGTCAAGAATGCACCAGGCTCGATCACGGCCACTTTCACTCCGAAGGGAGAGAGATCTCTCCTGCAAGGCAGAAAGACATGGGGCAGAGGATCTCAGAGGTTTAGGGAGTATAAAATAAAGACAATAGAATCCCAAATTTTGGCAAAATAAGCTGGGGAGCTGGGAAGGGTAGCAGCCAGTGCAAAAATAAGAAGGACCATGCCATTACCTCTGTCTGGTAAAAAAGAATATAAATATTCTTTCAAAATAATTTCACATTATGAGTTCATCAGCTCTCAAGCCGACCTGTCCTGGAGCAAGTTGACTAAAATGTTGTCACCTTTTATTTTCCCCTTAGTGCAAATATCACTAAGCCTTGTGGATTTTACCTCTTGCATTTTCTTTATCCCCTTCCTGCCTTAACCTGCCCGAGTCAAGCCCAGGTTGTCTGTCAGCAGAACTCTTTCACCAGTACTCCAATGGGTGTCTCTCTGCCGTCAGACCTACTCAACACGGCCAATGGAGGTCCCCGGAGGGTGACATCACCAAGTAGCTCTCCTGTTCTACTTCTTTCCATGGGCATCCAGGGCCAAGAGCACATAGTGCCAATGGCACTAAAGGGCCCAAAGAATCTCCCCAGCCCAGCTTGGCCCACCTTCCCAGTTACCTGCCAGGTACTTCCTCCTGGAGCACAGGCAGCATGTTCACCTTCAACCTAGCTTCTGCTGGGCTGAGGATATCTAGATAGCCAGAGCTGGAAGCCCTTCTTTGTCCAGGACAAGGCTTCTCTTCGTCCTTCACCCCTTGGCTTAGACTCCCACGCCAGGATACTTACCTCAACCACAGGCTATAAGGCTATTTTGGTCCCAAGCATTACAGAGAAGACAATGCAATGTTTTACAATATACTGTCCTGTAATCAGCTTGAGAGCCTATAAAGCGCACCGTTAATAACTGATTAATCAGGACACAAAGTATCTGAGTTCCAATGCTGCTTCAGACAATCCCCAGTCGTGAACTCTACTTGCAGGCAGGGGCATGTTTCACTAAACATTATAGGACTGGGCCCCTACTTACACTCTGGATGTTGAAAGGTGGTTCCCAGTAAATGCTCATTCAATTCAGAGAGGGAGGAATACAACCATGCAAGAAGGAGATCACCAAGAGGGATCTACAGCTGTGATTCAATGAACCTGCAGAACAGGTTCCCACAGAAGAACAGAAGCAAGAGAGCCAGTTCCATACCTTAGGGAATCAGAGAAGGCCTCGACGCCATACTTGGAGATGGAGTAGCCTCCACCCATAAAGCTCAGTCTGCCCATGATACTGGCAACGTTGACCAGGCGGCCCCTTGCCTTCCTCACTAGGGCTAGCAGGCTCAGGGTCATCTCGATCAGTCCCAGAAGATTCACATCCAGTATCTTCATAAAGTCCTCTTTGGTCAACCACTCATTGGGTGCCGAGGGAACCGAGACACCCGCATTATTCACCAGTCCCCAGAGACCTGGTAACGGGGGTGGGGTGGGGTGGGGGATTAGAGAAGAGACAGTGTGAGGGTATACCCAATATGGATACAGTTGGAGTCCAAATTCACATTTAAAAAATCATTTTATTTGTGGGCTTTTACAGCTCTTATAACATTCCATACATCAATTGTATCAAGCATATTGGTATATACGTTGCTATCATTTCCAAAACATTTTCTACTTGAGCCATGGGTATAAGCTCCTCTTTTCCCCTCCCTATCCCACTCTCTGGCCCTCATGAATCCTTGATCAATGACATATTGTTATTATTTCTTACCTTACACTGTCCATTGTCTCCCACTACCCACATTTCAGTTATTCATCCCTTTGGGGGGGCTATATATCCAAACTTTGTATTGGTTCCTCCTTTCTCCCTCTTCCCGACCACCCCTCTGCCCTCATGATTATCACTACTCCCATTACGGTTCCTGAGGGGTTCTTTGTCCTGAATTCTATTTGTTAAGAGCTATGATCTGTACCAATGTATGTTTTCCTTCTAGCCAGATTTGTAAGATAGAATGGGGTCATGATAGTAGGGAGGTGGGGGTGGGTGGGGAGCATTCAGGAACTAGAGGAATGATGTGTGTTTCATAGGTGCTATACTGCACCTTGGTTGAATCATCCCCTTCCTTGTAACCCTTCTGTGGAGGGAATATCTGATTGTCCACAGATGGACTTCGCAACTCCACTCCAACCCACCTCATTTGCATCACAAATTCACATTTTTTTTTGAGTGCAGAGGTCTAACTAGATGTTGGATAAGAGGAATAGGACAGAACAAATAGCCACACAACACATGCTGGGTATGGAGGGTCTGCAGATCCTACAATCTGCTGAAGGGTAGTAACTAACTATGTCTCCCTCTTCCTTTCATTCTTCATGGTTCAGCCCATGCCTGATAGATAGTGGGTAATCGCCTCTATTTAATGAACGTAACAACTACTATTAAAGAAATAGAGTGTGTCCACTAGTCTAAAAACACAGATAATCGTGTTTGGATTTTCTACACATACAAGAGGGCACACACAAAAAACAAAGCAGGAAAAGCTCTGCTGGGTGGAGCTTTCATAGTACGAGTTTCACCCCTGCTAGGCGAGCACCTCTTTCGCCGAGTTAGTGCACACAGTGGCTTCACCTGAGAAGGTTCTCTGGTCACAGTGAATTTTTTCATAAAAGCAGTTTTCCTTGAACCTTACTTTATGTGATAGGTTTATTTTTTTGTGATAGATTTAAGAGAACAGCATACAGCTGTGAACTTTTGTTACCTGCTCAGGAAAAAAATGCCACAGAAACTGTTGTGTGATGTTGAACAGGATTTACAAGGACAGCACTATGGAAAAACTCAAGTGGATGAGTGGTTTTCTCATTTCAAAAAAGGGGAAATGTCCATTGATGACAAACATCATTCTGGATGCCTGTCAACTCCCCAAATGGACAAAAATGTTGACTCATAGTGCATATGGAGTTCATTCCATTAGGTTAATCAACCTTTCTCTTTAGAGGTTCTAAAAAGATAGCCTAACAGTGTGCCACAAAAAAGGCTTGATTTGTGGAAGATAGTGGACTGGTTTTGCCACCATGACAATGCATCTGCTCACGCAGCCATCTTAGTGCACCAGTTTTGAGCAAAAAAAAAAAAAAAGAGCATGCCTCTCTTACCCCCTGCACCTTACTCATGTGACCTTGCTCCATGTGACTTCTTTTTGTTCCCACTAATGAAAAGAGACATGAAAGGACAGTGATTTGATGACATAGAAGAGGGGGGGAGGGGGGGGAGCTGCTGTCAGCCATCCAAACGGAGGAGTTTGGAAAATGTTTCCAAGCATGGAATCACAGATTCCATGTAACAGAGAGTACTTTAAAGGTGATAAGGTTGTTTTGTAAAAAAATGTAAATTCATAGCTTTAAACAAAATTCCAGTTTGGAGGGGTGGCCCCTCATATGCCCACCTACATTTTTGTATTGTTTTGGACACCTTATTTACGAGTGCCCAAGACAAACAAGGAAGCAAGACTGAGGAAGAGAGAGAAAAAGAAGAGGGGGGAAAGAAGAAACACCTGTGGGATCAATTGAAGGGTGGAGAGATAAATGGATCTGTCAGTCTCAACTTTCTAGTTCTCCAGTCTCTTGCTTTCTCAAGGTCGGACTAGGGTGCAGCTGCCTTAGCCAGTCCCCTGCTTCAGTTTGCAAGGCTGACTTCCTGCAAGACATCCCTGAGGAGAAGCCACATGGACCTACCCCGATGCAGCCCTGGGTGCTGGAGCAGCAGTGGTGGAGACCTGCCAGAGCTGAGATGCTTACAAGTTCACTGATTCAGGTTTCCTCCTGCAGTCGGCGTCATTGTGTGTGCTTTGTGAGATTGAGGAGGACTTTGTAGGTCGGTGTCAGACCTATGGACTAATTTCGGACTTAGGGGCTTGGGCAGCACTGGACTGGGATGCTTTCTTAATGTACATTTACATTTTATATAAAACTCTCTCGTGTGTGTGTGTGTGTGTGTGTGTGTGTGTGTGTGTGTGTTTCTGTGGATTTGTTTTCCTAGACTAACACATTATGGTACTAGGAGTACCAGAAATCAATATCCTAGTAGAGCTTGGCTGGAAAAAAACAGACCTGAAATCCCAAGGTGGGGGGACTTTGCATAACAGTCCTCTATTTGACATCAGAAGACCAGCCTTGAAACCTCTTGCTTCAATACTGAGCAACACCCACTGGGAAAGCAAAGTTCACCCTCTGTGCTGGAAAGTTTAAAGACAGGGTTACCGTATATACTCGAGTATAAGCCAAGGCCCCCAATTTTACCGCAAAAACTGCATTAAAAATGTGCTGGAAAAACTCGGCCTATGCACAAGTATATACGGTACTTCACAGCCCAGTGTCAGGAGTGTACCCCAGAAAAATGTCACCATCTCTCCCTTCCTAGATGAGCACCATCACCACAACTCCCTCGGTCCCCAGGCAACCAGCTTTCAGGAAACCTCTAGGGAAAATTCAGGGGGAACTAAGAGCTAACAACCAAGTGAGTGCAGTGCGGCAAGAGCAGGTTTAAGCGGATGTAGGGCACGAGGCAGGGATGGCTACGCACTTTCGAAGTATTGGTCCAGAAACATGAGTCTTCACCCTGCTCAGACACATGGTCTACCTTTAAAAGAAATGCAAATTCTCTGGCCCAGATACATTCTTTCTTTCTTTATATTAATTTGTCATTTTACTGGGAGCTCTTGCAGACGTCATAACATTCCATAATTCAAATAATTCAAGCATAATTGTGTAATTGCTACTACAATCATTTCAAAACATTTTCTTTCTTCAGCTCCTCTTTATCCCCTCCTTCTACCTCATTTCCCCCCAGGAACCCTTGTTATTATTATTACATTATTATTATTGTTATATATTATTATCTTCTATTATTATTATATGTATATATATTTTCCTCCTACAATTCTGTTATTTGCTTCCCTTGAGTGGAATTCTATTGCTATCAGCTCCCTCTTTTCCCTTCTCCTGCCCCCATCTTCCCATATCCTCAGGTTAATATTACTCCTGTTGCTGTTTCTGTAAGGTCATCCATCCTGGCATTCCTGCATCGAACAATCTTACTTATATGCCTGAATGTACGTAGGTCTGACAGCATTGATGAGGTAAAACATAAGCCTTAATAGTAAGGGGAGGAAATATTAAAGAACCAGAGGATGCTTATGAGTTTCATCAGTGCTATGTCACAGCCTGACTTCCTCATCCTCCCCCCTCCCCCCCACCTGCGGCTCCTCTGCGAGGGCCTGTCCAATTGTCTTGCAGGTGGGTTTGGGGTCTCCACTTTGTCCACACTCCTTCACATCCATTTGATTGCTTATTTTTGAACTTCTGATACCTAGTACTGTTGATGCCTCATGATCATCCAGGGTGGTGTGCTTCTTCCATGTGGGTATTGTTGCTTCCCTGCTAGATAGCCACTTGTTTGACTACAAACCTTTAAGACCCCAAACTGTGTATTTTTTAATAGCAGGAACCATCAGCTTTCTTCACCACATATGCTAAAGTACCCATTTTGTCTTCAGCGATTGTGCCGGGAAGGTATCATACAGTGCCACATAACTAGAACAAACCATTCTTGTACTTAGGTGAGCTTTTAGTAGAGGCCCAAAGTCCAACCAGATACATTATTTCTAAAGATTCGATCAAAATGCATGTTCATAAAGATTAAAAATGTATCTCAAAAGAGATGTATGGCAATAAATTTAGGAAATCATTTCACTATCAAAAATAAGATGATATTTAAATAAGTAATGGCATAACCAAATATTACAGTCAAGAAAACTCTACAGAGCAGTTTTACTCTGTAACAACATCATGACTAACAATCCACTTGCTGACAACTAGCATAAGGGTAGAGTAAAAAGTTCTTGTTGTTTTTGTGTGTGCTGTAGAGTAGACTGGGACTCATAGAAGTAGGATATTCCAAACCAGTAGGCATTATATTTCTGAAGAAATTTTCATTGTGGTGTAAATGTGTCCATCATTTTGTAAGTGAAAAATATACAAGCTATGTAGAAAAATATAATTCTTTATTTGGCACAGTATTAACAGGTGTTTTGATTCAGTATTGAATTTGTGGGTCTGGTTTGTAAATCTTGATTTTTTTCCCCGTGTTTCCCACGACAATCAGATGTTTATAATCAGATGCTAGAACTTATGGTCTTTTCTTGATTTTAGCGAAATGACTTTTAGGGATTCTTGCTGGTTCCGTGTTTAAGCAGATCGGCACTAAGTGAAAGGTTGGTGGTTCAAATCCACTAGCCACTCTTCAGGAGAAAGATGTATCCATCTATTTCTGTAAGATTTCTATCCTTGAAAACCCTAAGGGGCAGTTCTACCAATTCCTTCAGGCCTCACTGCCAAGAGTCGGAAACAACCTGTCAGCCAGGAGTTTGGTGTTCTGAAGTCAGTATCTTCAGATGAAAATGGGGTTCATCTTCATCTCACCACAGGTAACTGTGGGGCACCAGGAAGATGGGGTGAAGTACTAAATGTGGCCCCAGCATGGCTCCTCAAACCCCACTCAATCCTCCAGTTTTTCAGACTTCAACCTGAAAGTCAGCTTTGATCTTTAACTCGGGGCCTCAGACTGAAATAAACCAAGAACCTTCGCTTCATTCAGGGGAAGGAGAGAGGATAGATGTGAATTCCGAAAGACCAAATTCTCATCAGCACAAACTCACTAAAACTACCGAGCTCCAGGATTGAGATGGGAGAGAGAGTGGGAAAGAGAAGGGGTTCGGGCTGGCAGGGTGGCGATCTAGATGAACAAGTACGGATTCACCCTGAAGCACAGGAATTCAGCCATAGGCATCTCTCCAGGCAGCAGAAGAAAGGTCTCCCAGTCACACACTACAAGAATCAAAGAGACACAAACAACAGGAATCTGGAAGGTACCTCTGTCCCCCACACGGTCCTTCACCCACTGAGCGGCTGCTGCGATGCTCTCTGTCTGGGTGACGTCCAGGATCAC
>NW_022103898.1:76435728-76437408 GCF_000313985.2 Echinops telfairi | reverse complement strand
ATAGGAGGGTTGACTGGAACAACTTGGAAAAAAGTACAACATAAAACCCACTGCCGTCCAGTTGTTTGCAACTCATAGCGACCCTCTAGGGCAGAGCCGAGAGGCTCTAGGGTTCCTGAGACTGTAAATCTTGAAGGGAGCAGACAGCCTCATCTGGTGGGCTTGAACTACCAACCTTACAGCCAACAGTCCAACAGTTAACCTATTGCAAGTACATGTGGGGATTTTACCCCTTCACCTCCTAAAAACACTATCTCCTTCCCTGGGTGCCTAGTCGCATTGCCTTCTGCCCTTCTACCCAGCCACAGTGCACAATCTGTCCCCTCAGTACTAGGATTCTAAAAGTAGAAACCATCAGAAACAGTGTGTCCTAAACTTGTCTCAATTATTAGGATTTACCATCATCCCCACTTGGGAGAGTTTAGAGTTTACAACCCTCCCCTAAAAACTGAAAGGGACTTCATCAGTTGGAACCAGGAACTATGGAAAGGAGGAAGGAGCTGCCCCATAGTAGGCTAAAAAATAGCTAGAGACATCCCTGTAAACACTGAGTCAAGAGGTCTCAAGGGAGATGTTGGTGGAGGGGAAGTTTCCCATGGAAACCAGAGGCTTAATAGCAGGCAGAGCTGACACACAGGCAGGCACAGATTCCAGGTTCTGCCTCAAAGTGTTAAGGATAGCAGGTGCAGGAAGTCTGCCTTCAAGATAGGAGGCTGAAGCAGCAGGGCAAAGGTCCATCCTGAACAAATCAGCCTTTTACTACTTCCAGGGCCCTGCTATGGAGTCCTGGTGGTGTAGTGGTTATACGTTGGGCTGCAATCTGCTTTGTCGTTAGTTTGAAACCACCACTTTCTATGCTCGTAAACCTATGGGTGGTGGGGTGATCACTATGAGTTGACATCGACTCTACTGCAGTGGATTTGGTTTTGGGGGGGCCTGCTAGGATCCTCCTCCCAGGGCCTCAGAGAAAGGTGAAGCAGGAAGGAAAGAGCTCTAGTAATTCTGCACAGGCTAAGGGGATTTGCAAATCCTAAGGTGGACCCCAACCTACTAAAAGAAGGGTCTTGTTTACTTGAAACAAATTGGATTTTGCCCCTTAACCACAATTGTTCTCTCCACAGACTACCCACCGGTCCCCTATATTCCCCTTCCTCCATATTTGCTGGGTCCTTCTTGTTTATGTTCCCGTACTGGAGTTCTGGGCCTTCAGAGTCCTAGAGTCTGTAATAAGTCTGTCCAGGATGATCCCAGCGATGTGTCCTTCACACTTGCTGATTGTCTTCGTCGTTGTTCAGGCGTCCTTGCTGGGCCTCCAGGGTGCTTTCTCCAGGCTGTAGAGCGTCCAGGAAGATCCCTAGAACGCCGCCTCCGGCCTGTCCGCGGGCCAGGAAAGGAGGAGAGAACTTCGACCGATCGCACTCGCCGGAAACCACTGCGGGGACGCACAGAGCCTGCGCACGGCTCCTCGCGAAGCGCCCCGCCCGGGCGGTGGGCGGGGCCGGCCCGGGAACGCCCCCTGCGTCCCGCGCGCGTGCGCGGCGGGGGCGGCGCCTCCCGGCGGGGCGATGGCCGCGCGCTGCAGCATCGTTGGGAAAGTGGCCAGGGCTTCGTCGAGGAGCTTCCGCTCGGCCGTGGTGGGTGACGCTCCCTCCAGGGCCAGGGTGTCCGCACCCAGCCCCC
>NW_022103898.1:76430830-76433836 GCF_000313985.2 Echinops telfairi | reverse complement strand
AACTCCAGGTTGCTGGAGGAAACCCTACAAAAGGAAGCACCTGTCCCTCATCTCTGTATAAAATAGAGTGGCAAGAAGACGGGCAAGCAAAATCCACCTTCCCCCTCACTTTTCCCCATAGCTCATCACCCCCCTCCCTCCTTGTCCTCAAGGCACCCAGCTCTTTTGTAAGAATGTCTTGCTGTCTTACAACTTGCCCTGACTTTGGAGTCTGTGTTTCTGTTTGCCAGGTATGCAGTGATGTCAGCCTTCTCTTCGGACTCATCATCACCAGCCATTCCTGCTTTGATGGCCATGTTCTTCAAACGAGCTCTTTACCCGCCGCACTCAAAGTCCAACACCCTGTTTCCTTTGTCCCCAACTATTTGGTTGACTCCCTACTGCTTACCCTCTTGGTGACAAAGGGAGCCTCTACCCTAAATAATATGAAATAGCCATACGCACCATTCCTGACTTTCCACAGGTGAGTGGGACAGCATCTCATTAGTTAAAACAGTTCACCTCCAAGGGCAGGACACCGCATGTCAGGCCTAGTGACGTCTTGGCTGCAAAGACACACTTAGGAAATTTAGAGAACTGGCGTACATTTAAGAATGTGGGACAAGCCTTTTAAAAATCTCCATTGGTTCTCAGGCACCATCTGCCCACCAGCAAAGTTCACCCTCTGACCTGAGGAATTTCAACTCTCACCTTGTACAAATGCTAAAGTAAAGATTGCCGGTAGATGAGATCACCCCACCCCCACCCTGAAATAACATACCAGTGGGCAGGCTCCAGCCTGTGCTCTAAAAAATTTCACCCTTTCCTGACACCCTCACCTTATTTCCTTAATTCCCAACATAGCTTTGTGGAAAATATACAACAAAAGAACACACTGTCCAGGATTTTTAATGGAGTTATCTACTCACCAAGCTCAGATCATCAGAGGCAGGATTTCAGGTAGAGAAAAGTTGCTTAGTGTCAGATACAGTATTGGAAACCATTCCGAAGAGACTAGACCCTGCAAGACTCCTCCCTCCCCTGCCTAGAACCTTCTGTTATCTTAAAGAAACACATGTGGCTTTATTGTTTTTCATGAGTAATATCACTGAGAACATAAACAAGGCAGTATTCACAGAACGCTAAAGCATTACTATGTCCATCAAACTAGGAAACAGTTTCAGCATCCAATAATACAGGATTGCCTATGTAAATTATCTAGTATCAACATGTTAGATTAAGACATTGGATATCATGTTTGGGAAGGGAGTTGATGAATACGCTGATCCTGATTACATAATATAGAGACTAAATCTAGTGAGAGTAGAATAAATATTGTTCTCTCTTTGGTGCATTTGCCATGATGAACATGTTTTCTATTTATGTTTTAACTATATAATTTAAAAGCAAAGCAAAAAAGCAGTGGTCCACTTGATGTTTCTTTCACCTGAGTCGCCTTAAGTGGAGATGATCATTAAAGGGGTGTTGCATGAAACATGAATAAGCAAATGTGCATCTGGGGGTAGAAGAGCAGGGTCCAGCCAGGCCCAGACCCCACTACCCTGGGTCAACCCTCCAGGTGGAGATCCATGCCTCCTCCTCCTGCACAAAGTTTGCCCTGGACATAGGGGCTCTCTGTACATTAGTGCTCAGCATTAATCACTCCAGAAGTTCGTCCTTGAAACTCCAGAGCTTCTGTCCTGGAAACTACGAAATTCAAGCCCTGTGATAATCAAAACATCTTGTGAATCGTCTTGGGAGCAGAAGAAAGACCTCTTTATGTGGAGAGAAGAAACAAGACTCCAGGTGGCACCTCTCTACCACGTGCTTTTTCACGCACTGGTTGGCTGCAGCAGTGCTGTCTTGGTGACATTCAGCATCTTCTCCAGCCTATCTGATGAGCGATTAGCACCTTAGCTGCTCAGCCACTTGCTCTGTGCTACACCAAGCAGCACCCTCAGGCCTCCCTGCACCAGCTGCCTGGCTAGCAGATTCTCCAAGTTCAGGTTACAGGCAATGATGAAGATAGATCTGTCTTAGGGGAGGCTTACCACTTGCCTCTCCTGTGTCCAGCACAGAAGGTAACACGTGTCTGTGAGGCCCACCAGGTCCAGCCACATATCTTTTGCCAGAACAGAGCCTGAAAGCTATTGTTGGAATGGAACTCTGGCCTCTCCTTTGTTGGCAGGACTATGTTGTGGAGTCTCCATACTTTTTCTATTTATATTCATTCTTGGTTTTTTGTTTTTTTTCTTTCAGTCCAATCATAATGCTCTTCGGCCCATCTTGATCACTCTCAGAGATGCCTTTGATACACTAGTCCCACCACTTCTCAACCAGCTCCCAGGTCCGTCTTTTCCCTTTGCCCAGCCCTATACACAATGGGCATCCTTAATCTAGATTTTATACTTCAGTGCTCATGTTGTCCCTTGGTCTATAACTATTTAGGCAACAATTGGATAAATCAATGATTTATAAAGTATATTGTAATATAGTGTTCAAAAGTTTAAAATTTCCTGAAGACCCAATGTCCTGTTCTGATAAGGTCAATGTGGTACTAAAATGAGTCGAATGTACTTCCCGTTCTCCAACTGGAGTTCATCAGACGAAGCACTAGGTAATTCAAGAGAATTCCTTTCAGCGTACAGTAGGTGTTCAACAAAAGTTAGTAGAATGGTAAAGACTGGGGACCCAGACGTGGCTCTCACTTCATTCACACAGGTATGTGGGGACAGGTTATGAGCTTGGAAGATGAGGGCGGGCAGAGGATGGAAGTGTGGTGACTCATGGAACAGACTACAGGGAGGATGGTAGTGAAATAAGACGCTTGGATCCCCTCAGGAAAGGAATCTGAGGCCCTGCCAATCCCTTCTGGACCTTTCCTGGTTTTCCATCTTAAGTGTTCAAAGTTTTTGTTAGGGCGTAATCGCCTATAATCTGCAAGGTTGACCTTTCTTCTCTAGCTCCTCCAAATTTCAGAATAATTCCTTCAACTTCCGGTTCTTTCTGGCAACAGAACCTCTCTTT
>NW_022103898.1:76427926-76429589 GCF_000313985.2 Echinops telfairi | reverse complement strand
CTTCCATGTGGGCTTTGTTGCTTCTCAACTAGATGGCCGCTTGTTTAACTCCAAGCCTTTAAGACCCCAGACGCTATATCTTTTGCTAGCTGGGTACCATCAGCTTTCTTCAACACATTTGCTTATGCACTGATTTTGTATTCAGTGATCCTTTCAGGAAAGTGAGTATCATGGAATGCCAGGGTATTAGAACAAAGTATTCTTGCATTGAAGGAGTACTTGAGGAGAGGCCCAGTGTCCATCTGCTACCTTAATACTTAGCACATAAATATATGTACATAGATCTATTTCCCTATCATTATATATAAATATATATGTACATGCCTGCATTTAGACCTCTATAAATGCCATTTGCCTCCTAGTTCTTTCCTCTATTAAGGAAGGACGTTTTTGAAGACTGGGGAGCTCAGTCTGTTAGGTACGCTAGTGTAGGACTGGGATGTCCGTTAATGCATGCCCAGAGGGCCAAGCTACGGAAACAAAGGAGTGGCACACTGCAAATGCTCAAAGGTTCAGGTTTCCCGCCGGGTGGGCATGGGTGGGCGCTGCACCTGCCTTGGCCCACCTAGGCCAGGTGAATTCAATTCAGCCAATGGGGTCGACCAGGGGTCGTCCACCAGGCCTCCCTGCGGAATCCTTGAAAACGCAGGAGCCCGGAGTCGAGCAGGACACTTTTGCATGACGCTGCGAGCAGCTTCCAAGCAAGCTGTACATTTGGGAGGAGCCCTACAGGTGCCCATGTAAACCTGAAACTTCTAATGCTCATAAAACTCACTTGGATCACAAACCAGGCTTCGGTGTGGATTCTTTCTCGCGCAGAGCCAAGGACCGAGGTATATCTATCCGCAGAGAGAGATCTAACAAGTCCATGTCCCAAATCTACTCCATTCTCCCTAGCAGTGCCCTAGCCCTTACACAAAAGCAGTTCATCACAAAGTCAACTCTGGGTCACATCCAGAAAACACTTGGACGGCACAAATGAAGGTCTCTGTTAACATTTGTTATCTAAACACTTAAAGCCAGCTGTTTCTAACACCAGCTTGCTAGGAGGCCCCAGGTGCCTCCCCTCTCTGGCTTCAGTTGGCACCTCAAAATAATTATGGGGTTCATATAAATGGTCCCAGGTTTAATCAGGGTAGGCCTTTTCTTGGGATTACCAGTTGACCAGATGGGACCATATGAGCAAGGCTGACTCGCTCCTCCCCCAAGAAGAATTTACTTTAGGGGACAGCACTGAAGATAACAGCTCTGGGAGAGGGACGTGCCTGATCAGAGAACACGGGAGCAAATGAAGGGGAGGAAGCGAGAGTAGAGAACATCCTGGCACACCAAGCGTTAAGGATGATATCCCTGCTCAGAGCAGCCAATGCACAGAGAGGACCATATGGCCGGCCCCACTATGAGACATGACATCCCTCCCTGACCCCAAAGCCGTACAGGGGACAACACTGGAGACACAGTGTGGGAATTGTACCCGATCTGACCCCACCACATCAAGGCAAAACACTAAGGGCCTGCAACAGAACAAGGGAGCAGAGCAAGGAAGTCCCGAAGGAGTAACAGAAATAGACTTTGGGGCCAGGACGTGGCTCCCTGTTAAACTGGAAAACACTCCTAAAGGTCAACAAACAGACCTTGAACTATTTACAGGCTTTTTTTTTTT
>NW_022103898.1:76412026-76426000 GCF_000313985.2 Echinops telfairi | reverse complement strand
ACAAATGTGCTTGACACAATGGATGGATGGATGCATTGTGATAAGAGTTGTATGAGCCCCTAATAAAATGATTAAAAAAAAGAGCAAGGCTGACTATCTCCACTCTGGCAGGGCCAACGCCTGGAGGACAGACCCAGACACAGGTGGCAGGTCAAGGTTTCCCGGACCAGAATTTGCTTCTGTCTGCTCTGTGCACAGTCCACTCACGTGAAGCCAGGAACTCCTCGCCATAGGCCTCCTTGACCTCAGGGCAGGCCTGGTCCCACACCTCCAGGATGCTTTTTGAAACCTTTTTACTGCAGGTCATGCCAGTCTTGAAAAACCCTGGCTCAATTACAGTCACCTTCACCCCAAAGGAGTAGAGTTCTCTCCTGAAAGGCAGACAGACACATGGCAAAAGATTTCAGAAAACCCAAGCAAGCAAACTACTATCCGGGACTGAGATGAGACAGGCTGGATAGCTCAGCAACTCAGGAAGTGTAGCCGTATTTTTTCCCAATACTTCTACATAATTAGCTCATTAACGCTAAATCTTATTAACCTACAGTGAAGTACCACTGACATATTATCTCATCATATCTTCCCAAAAGCCATTAACACTAAGCCTTGGCCACTTGACCTCCTAGGAACTCATCTGTCTACTCCCTGTCCTCTCCTGCCCTACTAAAACCCTGGTCATCTCTCAGCTGAGCTCCGGAACCTACCTGTCTTCTAAAGGATATCTCTCTGCTTTCAGACTTACCTCTCCATATAAAGCAGCTTGAGGGATCTTCTGAAGCTGGTTTGACCAAGGAAAGTAGTTCTCCTGATTACCTACTTCTATGGGTTTCCACGGCCAACAGCATGAAGTGCTAGTCCTCTCCAGGACCCACACGCTCTCCTGTGCCCACATCCCCAGATCTCGCAACCAAGCCAGCCTTGTCATTTCTCCAGGGAGGCCCCTCAGCACAAATAAGATGCTCATCCACTGCCTGGGCCTCCGCTGGTGTAAGGCCCCCAGCCAGGAAGCCCTACTTAGAAGCCTTTCTTCACCTGGCTGCCAGGCTAATGCCTCTTTGAAGGCTCCATTCCAATTTAGAGCCCTCCTTTCAATCCAGGGTCTTCCAGTGCTAATTTAGCCTTAAGAATTAAAAGAGAAGACACCAATAGTTCAGTATTACTTATCTTGACCTCAGCTGTGAGTCTTTTAAGGTCATTGTCTAAATATTGCTGTCCTAAGACACACAGTGCACTTCCAGAAATCCTCAGGAAATATCTACTCCATATCTACTTTGTATCACAGGATGTATGAAAATGTGCTCAGGAGCCAAATTATTCAGGGCCCCTTCTTCCACACAGAACACTGAACATTGGTCCCCAGAGAGTGCTCACTCACCTAAGTGCAGAAAGAAGGGGAGACTACAGTGCAGTGTATGGGGGCGTCTGGTAGACCCTCTCCAGCTTTCGTTAAACAGACTCTCGAGAAGAGAAAGCACATCAGGGAAACGGAGAAGGGACCTCAGGTAGCCCCATACCTGAGGGAGTCTGAGAAGGCCTCCACACCGTATTTGGAGATGGAGTAGCCTCCACCACATAGGGACACCCGGCCAGCAATACTGGAGAAGTTGACCACACGGCCCCTCGCCTTCCTCACTAGAGACAGCAAGTTCAGCGTCACTTCGATCATCCCCAGCAGGTTCACATCCAGAATCGTCACAAAGTCCTGTTTGGTCAGCCACTCATTGGGTGCTGTGGGCACAGCTGTGCCAGCGTTATTCACCAGACCCCAGAGACCTGAGGAAATGGGAAGTAGAGAGAGATCCTGAGATGGGCTTCAAATCAGACACAGTTATAGCCCACACTCACATTCAAATTGAGTTGATTAATGGACTCAACAATCCGGAACTAAGTAAAAGGTGTGGAGTTGAAATAAGGGCTTGTCTGCAAGCTGTTACAGTTTTCCTATCTATGGAAAGGAGCTATGGGAGGGCATCTTTGTACCTCAGTGTTTGGCACCCGCCAGCCACTAACACGGTTTGGTTGGTTTTTTTTAATACTTTTATTGGGGCTTTTACATCTCATCACAATCCATAGATTAATCCTGTGTGTCGAGCACATTTGCACATATGCCACCATCATAATTTTCAACGCATTCTCTTCCCACTTGATCCCCTGATATCAGCTCCCCATTTCTTGCCCCCCTCCCCTGCCAGCCCTTCCTCACGAACCCTTGATAAGTTATAGATGATTATTTCCATATCTTACATCGTCCTCCGTCACCCCTCACCCACTTTTCCTTTATTCGTCCCCCTGGGAGGGGGTTCTAGATTGATCTTTGTGATCAATTACCCCTTTCTCCCCCCCACCCTCCTCTAATCCTCCTGGTGTCTCTACTCTCACTGTTGGCCCTGAGGGGTTTATCTATCCTGGATTCCCTGCGCTGCAGGCTCTTATCTCTAACAGTGTGCATGTTCTGTTCTAATCCAATTTGTAAAGTAGAACTGAAGCCATGCGTGGGATGAAGAAGCACCAAAGAACTAGAGGAAAGTTGTGTGTTTCATCAGTGCTACATTGCTTTTAATGCATTGCAAATGTTTGAGAAAATGCAGTCAATGCTCAACAAATATCTCTTGGGAGAGGAGAGAGAGGACAGTAAGAATGGGGTTAGGAGATATAAAGGAATAAGAAAGAAGAGATAAAAAAGGAAAGGGTGGGGGAGAAAAAGAAGAGAAAATAAATTTATTACAGTCCACACCTTGGGCACTTACAGAACTGGTCTGTGTTTTAACTTCAGAGTCAGACCTCCAAATCACTTGCTCCAATTCTCAGGCAATATCTACTTCTGGAGTTTTGTTCACTCTTTGACCTAAGGAATCTAAACCCTCACCTTGGTGTGCATACCCAGGGCATAACTGGGGAGCAGGGGAGGCTGCCCACATCTTCCCACAATGAACAGACTGGAGTTTATGCTCCCAAAGAGTCAACCTCCCCTCATACACTCTTCTCATCCCTCCTGATATCTAGTACACACAGCTTCGGGAAGGTTCCCTGTTAGTGTGGGGAGCAGAGAACAAGAAGAAGGTGTACCTGCTAGGGGGGTAGGGTGTCACGGCTGGAAGGGAGAACAAAAGGATAATGTCTGCCTCTATAGTTACAGCTACCGGCTACACAGCAATCAGTCGTGTGCTGTTAAGAGATAACGTTAAGGGAACACTATTATGGGAGCGTATAGCGGGGAACAATATTAATTATGAGAATGTGATTGGGACTTACCTCCAACTCACAAGGGTGAAGGCCTCCCTCCATCCCAGAAACCCAGCCTGCCAGGCTCCTTAATATATGAGATTAAAGGTTTCATCCATATACACTCTCTTCCTGTTCTCCACTCCCCACATGTTAGATGAAGGGCAAAAAGGACACAAGACCCATGATTTGAAATGGAAGTGCTATCCCACAGAACGCATGTCAGCAGAGGCCGGGTTTTAGGGGAGTTCGGGGTGGGTAGCGTTTTCGCTTGAAATGATTGAGAAGAGAACAAGGTCTCCCAGACCCCTGCTCCTTTCAGAGCTGCATAGTCTTTCATACAGCCTCATCTGCTTCCCTAAAGAATATTGCTGAGGAAGCAAACTAGTTAATAGCCAGAGAGTTTTTCTTACAGAGATGCTGTGTGTGCCAGTACCAACAAGTCACTATTTTTTCCATTCCATTTTTCCAGGAACTTTTTGAAACCTTTTCCTATGTAAGTCTGCTTAAGTAAAGTATCATGGGCCAACATGCCAGAATATAAAAGACCTTGAATACTACCACTGTCGGAGGGGATTTGGTGATGAAAATGCTGATACCAGGATATGCCTAACAGAGTTATTAGCTCTAGTGGTTTGAACGGAGAGAACGCTCTTCTCTCCTTGCTTGTTTTCGTTTCTGCAAAGTGCAAATCTATAACCAGAAAAAAGAATCTAATCATCGAATTGTTATGTTACCTACCATCTCTTCTCCATACCTAAATCACCTGAAATCGAGTGGGCAGATCTTAAGGTCCTAGAGAGGGAGGGCTGGGCAGCACAAATACGAACGTGGACCCTGGGTGAGACTCGAGCAGGATTCAGGTGAGCCCAAGCCCTGTCGCCCTAGGCCTCCCTCAAGATTGAGCTGTAGGCTTGACTTCTCCTCCAGCCTGTCCTGGACAAAGGCTGCACTACCGCATGTGAATGGTTAACAACCATGGTTTCAAAAGTCCTGCATGAAAACTCTGGAGCATAGGTCCCCCAAATTATCTGACCTACCGTGCCTTTTCAGGGAAAAAAATAAATTACTCAGCACCTGCCTGGCAATGAAAACTTTTGTATGATAGCTTTTGTATTGTATTAGCCCACAATCCAAGATTGAGTGGAGGTATCTGCTCTTGCAGCACCCCACCCCTCCCCTAATCGGTCCAGGATCCCTTGGGGGTGGGAGTAGGAAGTGCTCTGGAGCTTCTGTTCAGGAAACTCCAAAGTTCAAACCTGTGAAAATCAAAATATCTGTGGGACCTTCCTGGGTAGCAGGAGAAAAATGTACCCTTCACAGACACGAGAATAAAATAGGCACAAACAGAATGTGGGTAGTACCTTTGTCCCCCACGCGCTCCTTCACCCACTGGGTGGCTGCAACAATGCTGTTCGTCTGAGTGACATCCATGATCACTGTTTCCAGCCTCTCGGATGTCTGGCTCCTCAGCTGCGTGGCGCTTTGTTCCGACCTACATGCAGCCAGCACCTTGAAGCCTCGAACATCCAGCTGCCTGGCCAACAGGTTCCCAAAGCCGGAGCCACAGCCCGTGATGAAGACGTACTTCTCTTGAAGGTGGCTCACCACTTGCCTCTCCCAATACCCACGCAGAAGGTAGTATAGGCCCAAGAAACCCACCACGTAGAGCCACATGGCTTCCCCAGAGAAGGCGACAAGGACACTTGAGCGAGGCTAAGATTCTAACCACTCCTTCGTCTGCAACACTGCGTGCTGCTCCCAGTTTCTCTGTGGTGGAGTCTCTGTGCTTTTCCTGTTTATAGTCACTCTTGGATATTGTTGATTCCAATCCAATGAACTTGCATAGATGCCATTGACCCTCCCAAGTCCCACGTCACCACATGCCTTCCTATGTCTTTCTCACATGCCGTGACAAAGTCCATTCCACACCTGTGCTGGCTCAGAACAGATGTCATGTTCTGTGTCTATAAGAATCTGTCAGGGCCTCTGATCATTGACCTGGGATGTGAATAGCCTTGCTGTCAAATAGGGTGCATTAGAAAATGGATTAATGCAGATGTGGTTGCATTAAAATTTAAGATCAAGGGGTCCGTATTGAAAAAGAATGTTTGAAAACTGATTGTGGTAACAAATGTGCAATTCTGCTGTGAGTGATTGAACTATGGAATGATTTAACATGTATTAATCCCAATCAATAAAATTTTTAAAAAAGAATAATAGTAATAACTACTATGAAAAATGTACCTCCAAAAAAATTAATACCTTATCATTCATCTCAATTTTGACCATATAAAATTTGTTCACGTTTGTATTATTTTCTGCTTCCTTTTGTTTTTGTTTTTTAAATAATTTTATTAGGGGCTCTTACCGATATTATACCAATCTATAAATCAATTATATCAAGCAAACTTGTACCTGGGTTGCCATTATCATTTTCAAAACATTATCTTTCTATTTCAGCCTTAGTATCAGCTTCTCTTTTTACCCTCCCTCCCCTTCTCCCCGCCTCGGGAATCCTCGGGAATTATATATTATTATTTTCTCATACCTTACACTGTCCGCTGTGTCCCTTCACCCATGTTGCTGTTGTTCATCCCCCTTGGGGTTGGGTTATACATCCATCATTGCTATTGGTTCCCCCTTTCACCCCTTTTCCCCACCTCCCCTACCCTCAGGATATCTCTATTCCAATTACTGTTTCTGAGGGGTTTATCTGTCCTGGCTTCTGTGTGTTGAAAGCTCTTATCTGTACCAATGTACATATTCCAATCTAGCAACATTTGTGAGATAAAACTGGGGTCATGATAGTAGGGGGGAGGAAGCATTAAAGAATCAGAGAAATGTTGTGTGTTTCATCAGTGTTATACTGCACTCTGGCTGAATTGTCCCTTCCTTGTGACCCTTCTGTTTGGGGATGTCCAGTTGTCTACGGATGGGTTTTGGGTCTCCACTCTGACCCCTCTCCTTCACATTGATATACTTTTTAAAAATCTTCTGATACCTGATCCCATTAATATTTCATGATCACACAGGCTGATGTGCTTCTTCCATGTGGGTGTTGTTGTTTTCCTGCAAGATGGCCACTTGTTTAACTTCAAGCCTTTAGGACCCCAGATGCTATATCTTTTGTTTTTTTAATCATTTCACTGGGGGCTCTTACAGCTCTTATCACAATCCATACATACATCCATTGTGTCAAGCACATTTGTATATATGTTGCCATCATCATTTTCAAAACATTTTCTTTTTACTTGAGTCATTGGTATCAGCATATTTCCCCCTCCCCTCCCCTCCCTCATGAACCCTTGATAATTTATCATTTTTCCATGTCTTAAACCGATCCCTGTCTCCCTTCACCCACTTTTCTGTTGTCCATCCCCCTGGGAGGGGGTTATATATAGATCATTGTGATCAGTTCCCCCTTTCTCCCCCCACCTTCCCCTTCCCCTTCTGGTATCGCTACTCTCATTATTGGCTGAGGGGCTTATCTGTCCTGGATTCCCTATGTTTAGAGCTCTTATCCCTATGTACCAGTGTACATTCTCTAGCTTAGCCTGATTTGTAAGGTTGAACTGTGATCATGATTGTGGTGGTGGTGGGGGATGCTAAAGAACTAGAGGACACCAAATACAGGAAGATCACAGGCCATTGGGTAGGAAGCCTTGTGGATCCAGTGGTGTTGTAAGCATCTCAGTGCTGGCAGGAGTCTCATGGCTTCTGCAGGTCAAGGGCTCTCGCTGCGGTCAGCATAGCTTCATGTGTCTTGTCAGTAAAGAGTCTTTCAGAGAGTGAGCAGAGAGAGAGTGTGTCTCCTGCCTCCAAGGAGGAAAATCCAGGAATTCCCAGAATTCTCAGGATAAGGCCATGCCCATTGGCTATGATCTGATTGACAGACTAGACTCCACCCCTTCACTCTTAATCCTCTCAAGTTCCAAATTGACACCAGATTATGTAACTACCACATACATCAATAAAATTCTCACAGAGTTGAAAACAGAGATCAGGAGACTTCAACACACCACTTTTGGGTTTTATTGATAAATCATTTTATTGGGGGATCATACAATTCTTATCACAATCCATACATCCATCCATCAACACACCACTCTTTAAGAAAGATAGATCATCAGGAAAAAACTTAAAAACAAAGCAGAAGAGCTAAACAACACAACCAACCAGCTTGCCCTCCAGACATATACAGAGCACTCCATCCAATAAAAGTACAGTAAGCATTCTTATTTTACACACACAGTACATATTCCAGAATAAACTGCATGTTAGACCACAAAGCAAATTTCAACAAATTCAAAAACATTGAGATCCGACAATCTATTTTTTCAGATCAAAACACTAATAGAACTGGAAATCAACAATAGTAATATCAAGAACATAAAGACAAACACATGGATGCTGAAAAACATACTATTTACAAATGACTGGATAATCAGCCAAATAAGGGATTAAATTAAGAAATTTCTTGAAACAAATGAAAACAATAACACAACTTATCAAAACCTTGCAGATACAGAAAAAATTTTGTCATAGGACAATTTATAGGCATCAGCACAGATATGAAAAAAGAATACAAATCCAAAATCAATCCTAACACAGCACCTCCAACAACTAGAACAAAGGCAATAAAATAAATAAAAAAGATTAAAGCAGAAATAAATTAGCTGGAAAACAAAAAAATCGATGGAAAAATCAACAAGATTAACAAAATTGATTAATTGCTCGCAAAGTTAACAAAGGAAAAGAAGGAGAAGATGCAAATATTATGGGTTCCTGGGCCAATAGTCTTAACAGTCTTGTGGAGCATCTGCACTATTAAAGAAGATCTGTTGGGTTTTGGGTTTTTTTCTCTCTCGTCTTTTTCTTTTTCCTTTTCTTCAACCATATTTGTTTTCTTATTGTTCGGACTACGACATGGATGGTTTGCCTAATTATATGGGTTGGACCATGGGAGGGAAGCCCTGGGAGAAGGCAATGGGACCAATGGCCCCAGAAGGTAGAGGGGGAAGAAGAAGGTGGGGAGAAGGGTGTGGTGAGCAGACGGGCCTTGGGCCTCAGCTCATACCTTCCCTCAATACAAGAACACTTCATTCTAACAAATCGGCATTCTGTGATGCTCACCCCACCACACACACACACACACACACACACACACACACACACACACTATCGCTGAAGACAAAATGGTGCATAAGCAGATGTGGTGAAGACAGAGGATGGGGCCCGGCTATTAAAAGATACAGTGTCTGGGTCTTAATGGCTTGAAGTTAAACAAGCAGCCATCCAACAGTGAAGCAACAAGCCCACATGGAAGAAGCACACCAGCTGGTGCTAACATGAGGTGTCATTGAGACTGGGCAACAGGCATCAGAAGATTCACAACAAACAGTAAACAAGCAAACAAAAATGCATTGGTGAGAATGGAGGGGGGTTGGAGCAGAGACCCAAAGCTCATCTGTGGACAATGGAACATCCCCCCACAGAGGGGTCACAGGGAGGGGTTGAGTCAATCAGGGTGCAGTAGAGCACCGATGGATCACGCAATAGACCTCTGATCCCTTGAGGCCTCCTCACCCCCCATCCCCCACCCCACCCCTGTTATCATGACCCCAGTGCTGCATCCCAATCCAGACTAGACGGGAGCATGTACATAGGTATTGGCAAGAGATAAAACTCACAACACAGGGACCCAGGAACAGGAAGGGGAACAGAGATCCCAAAAGGGTAGGGGGAAGGGGGGAGAGGTGGGGAGGGAGGCGGGCACCGATCATAATGAATGATATATTCATTATGAATATATATATTCACACCCTCATCCAGGGGGAAAATCAACAGAAACCAGAGGATAAGGAGACAGCAGTTGGTGTGAGATTTGAAAATAATTAACAATCTATCAAGGGGCCACTAGGATTTGGTGCGTGTAGAAGGGAGGGAGAAAAAGAGGAGCTGATTTCAAGGGCTCAATGGAAAGTAAATGTCTAGAAACGAATGATGGAATATATGTACAAATATGTCAGATACGATTGATGTATGGATTGTAACAAGAGGTCTAAGACCCACCCCCAATAAAATGATTATTTTTTAAAAAGATAGATAAGGGGGCACAGGGGACTCAACTTTATCCTCAAGGAAAGTGAGAAGGGGGAGAAAAATCTCCAGTTTACTCACCAAAGGGTTTTTGTAGGTCTTGAGGCATGCAAGCCTCTTGTCAATCATATACATCAAACAAATGGGCAATGCACTAATCTTGATATTCCAAACCTTTGAAGGGAATGCTCAAAGCATACACGAGATAAGAGGTGCAAATGCTCCTTAAGATAAGGGACAAAGGGAGCAAATGCTCTTAGAGATAAACATACTTAAACTGTGTAGGTGAGGAGCCAGGTGTCTGTAGGAGACAGCTTTATCTAAGCATTTATGAAGAGCAGGTGTGCATCTGTGAATTCTTTTTCCTGCTAGAGGGTGGGGGAGACCACAGAAACTGTTGTGATATTGAAAACAGCTTACAAGGACAGCGCTATGGGAAACAAGTGTACAAGTGGTTTTCTCATTTCAAAAAAGGGAAAATGTCAATTTTTTAAAAATCATTTTATTGGGGGCTCATACAACTCTTATCACAATCCATGCATACATCAATTGTGTAAAGCACATTTGTACATCCATTACCCTCATCATTCTCAAAACATTTGCTCTCCACTTAAGCCCCTGGAATAAGGTCCTCATTTTCCCCCTCCCTCCCCGCTACCGCCTCCCTCATGAACCCTTGATAATTTATAAATTATTATTTTGTCATATCTTACACTATCCAACGTCTCCCTTCACCCATTTTTCTGTTGTCCGTTCCCCAGGGAGGAGGTTATATGTAGATCCCTGTAAGAAAATGTCGATTGATGACAAACCTCATTCTGGATGTTCATCAATGTGTTAGTCTGGGTAGACTAGAGAAACAAATCCATGGACACACATGCATATAAGGAAGAGGTTTATATATAAGAACAATTGAACATGAAGAAGACATCCAGCCCAGTCCAGATCAAGTCCAAAAGTCCAATACTAGCCCATATGTCCGATATCAACCTATAAAATTCTTTGCAGACTCACAAAACACATGCAATGAAGCCAAATGCAGGACGATCACAGCCAGTGGGTAGAAAGTCTTTGGGTCCAGTGGCGTTGTAAGCATCTCAGTGCTGGCAGGGGTCCCCCTGTGGCTTCTCCTGCTTCAGAGGTCTGGTTGCATCCATGTGGCTTGTCTTCTGCAGTGTCTCCCAGGAAGTAGCATAGAGAGAGAGGTGTCTTCCACCTCCAAGGAGGAAGTAACAGATTTCCCAGAATTCTCAGGAGAAGGTCATGCCCACAGAAGTCTCATTGGCTATCTCCAGATTGACAACCTAGACTCCACCCCTGTATTCTTAATCCTTAAATTGACACCAGATTAGGTGACTACCACAATAAATTTCCCAAATGGACGAAAATGTCAACTTACAGTGCATTTGGAGTTCATTCCACGAGGTCAGATTGTTAATCAAGCTTTCTACTTAGAGGTTCTGAAAAGATAGCATAACAGTGTGCGACAAAAAAGGCCTGATTTGTGGCAGATGGGGGACTGGTTTTGCCACAACAACAACACACCTGCTCACACAGCCATTTCAGTGCTCTAGTTTTTGGCAAAAAACAGCATGCTCTCTTGCCCCGTGAACCTTACTCACCTGACCTCACTCCATGAGACTTCTTTTTGTTTCTGGGAATGAAGAAGGACATGAAAGGACAGCGATTTGATGACGTAGAAGAGGTGAAGAAGAGAACGACCGAGGTGTTGTCAGCCATCCAATAGATGAGTTTGAAAAATATTTCCAAGAAGAATGGAATCACAGATTTGACAAATGTATTAAGTGTAATGGGAAGTACTTTGAAGGTGATAGGGTGGTTTTGTAAAAATAAATAAATAAATACATAGCTTTGAAAAAAAGTTTCAGGGCACCCCTTCATGTATATATATATATATATATATATATATAAATGTATGTGTGTTTGATTATATATGTGTGTGTGCATATGCAAATGAAACAAGGAAGCAGATGGACTTTGAGCCCCTACTTAAATCTTGCCTCAATACAAGAACAGTTTACTCTGATAATGTGGCATTGTATGATACTCACCCTTTTGACGAAGACAAAAGGGGTGCATAGGCAAATGTGGTGAAGAGAGCTGATGGTGCCCCGCTATTAAAAGTTATAGCATCTGGGGTCTTAAACATTTGTGGTTAAACAAGCAGCCATTTATCAGGGAAGCAACAAAGCCCACACGGAAGAAACACACCAACCTGTGTGATCATGAGGTGTCGACAGGAAGAGGTATCAGAAGTTTAAAAAGAAGCAACCAAATCTATGTGAAAGGGCATGGCTGTAGTGGAGACCCAAAATGCATCTGTAAGACAATTGGACAGTCCCTCCCAGAAGGCCCACACAGAAGGGATGATAAATCCAGTGTGCAATATGGCACTGATGAACCACATAAATATCCTCTAGTTCTTTAATATTTCCTCCCCTTACTATTATGGTTTTATTTGTTTTACCTCCTTAATTATATTAGCTATGTGCATATTCATTTGTACGTTTAAGATCATTTGGTACATGTAAGTCAAGATAGATAACCCTTCATAAACAGCAGCAGGAGTAATGGTTCCCTGAGGTTATGGGAAGAGAGGGGGGAGGAAATGGGGAGGGGATAGCATTGATGACTGTGTAACCTCACTCAATGGATTGAACATCAGAATTGTATGTGAATGAATATAGTGGATTGTGTAAGATATGGCAAAAAACAAAACCAAAAAAGCTATTATAAAAGAAGAAAAAGAAGAAGAAAGTTTCCTGGGTGTTATGGAGGGAGGGGACAAAGGGGAGCCAATATCAAGGAGTTCAGAAAGAAAGGAAATGTTTTGAAACTGATTGTGGTAGCAATTGTAGAATACTGCTTGATGTGATTGAACTGTGGAATGTTATATGTATAAGAGCTCACAATAACATAGAAAGGTGATAATAATAATAATAAAGAGCATTCTGGCTGTTAAAGAATAATAAATTTTAAAAGAAATTCTGGTGCATACACAAAATGGAATACTATGCATCCCTTAAAAATGCGATGAAACCATGAAACACCTGGTGATATGGATGGACCTGGAAACCATTGTGCTGACTGAAGTTGTGCTCACAAAAGGACAAATATGAGTCCACTACTGTAAGAATAAACATCAAGACAAAGTCAGGCTGCTGCTCGCAGGTCATGTAATGTAATCCATCTTCCAAACAAGGTAGAGAGCCTGCCTACTGCCTGTGAACCATTTATCACCCCCTTTATGTGTCCAGCTTAAAAAATCATTTTGGCAGGGAAGCACGCGCCTCAGCAGGGCTCAGTACCTCGGAATGGGGTAAGAGGGAGAAGGCCATTCTGTTACTGCCATACAACATGGTGTTCAGGTCACCCCGAATCCACAGGCATGTCTAGAAGAGTGATAATCTAACCTTACTAAAATTTCAATTCCAGACGGAGAGAGGGGAACACGTATGTCTTGGAAAAGGCTATCATAGTTCTGTTGGTGGGTAAATCGGGTGAAGCAACCTCTCATCAGGCAAAAAACAACGCTTAGCCAATACGTAGAACCGAAGGAGAGAAGACGCAGCCCTCGATGACCCAAGCGTTATGCGATAGACCACTGGGGACTTTAGATTGCCCTTTCAAGGTGTACAACATCCTTCACAGCCCATATCAAAAGGATTCAATGTGGAAACCCCACTAAGAAAATAGGGCTTTACCTCAAACTCACCTGTAGCAGATTTAAGAAACGGACCTCCTCCTTTTGACTGAAGTCTGAAACTCTATAGTATGAGAAGAAGCGAGTGACTGCTATCTCAAGGTTATTGTCATTAGACTTTGGTTCAGATCCCTTGTTTGAGAGTGCCCAATCAATGGTGGCCTGGGACTACCGTATATTTACTATTTGAATTTCTCTTTGTTTCTTATGACATGGATTGCTCTGGTAGGCCTGGCTCTGCCTCTGTGTTACTGAAAGTTTTGCACTATCACTACCCCACATTTTTTGTGTAAACAGTGTCCAGTCACCTGACAGTTTAATCTGTACAAGTCAACAATTCCTGTGTAGTGGTCTGAAAAACCAGTTTATACATGTATAGTTTCCTTTTCTCAATAGTGTTTTCCATTCTATATGCCCACATTAATGACACTCTCATTAGGATCACCTTATAGCTAGGATTGACATGTTTACTATCATAAAAATGATAATGATGTTTCTAGAGTGAACCAGAGACATGTAAAAACCATATATACACGAATGAATTTGGGGTTCACACTTAATTCTAGCCCCAGTCGAAGAACAATTCATACTTTTATTTTTTTTTAATATATCATTTTGTTGGGGACTTTCACAGCTCCTATAACAATCCATACATCAATTGTGTCAAGCACATTTGTACGTATGTTGCCATCTTCCTTTTCTTTTTTTAAAAATCATTTTATTGGGAGCCCCTAACACTCTTATCACAATCCATACACATCTGTACATATGTTGCCAGCAGTACTCATGTATAATATGTATAATATACATAATATACATAAATATAAATATACTGTCTTGTGCCTTTCTTTTGAATACTGCATAGCAGTTTCTTTTTTCTTTTTTTTTAAATCATTTTATTGGGGGCTCATACAACTCATCACAAT
>NW_022103898.1:76401662-76409399 GCF_000313985.2 Echinops telfairi | reverse complement strand
AAAAAAAAAGAAAATGATGACGGCAACATATGTACAAGTGTGTTTGACACAATGAATGTATGGATGGATTGTAATGAGAGCTGTAAGAACCCCCAATAAAATGATTCTTAAAAAGAAAGAAGAATGAAGCCAAAGGAAGAAATCCATGGATTTATAAAAAGGTCTAGTGAGTGCCTTTTGGGTGTGTACTAGTTGATCATAGAGACTCATGGACAGAAGCAGATGGACAGGGATTGGGGTGGAACGTCTCTACTCTGTTGGGGACATACTGGAAAGCAGACCATAGGATCAATGAGCCTGGGCCTTCTAGCCTTGGGTTTGAGTCCCTCTGCACGGTCCTCAGCCCACTCACAGGATGCCAGGAGTCCCCACCCCACCCCACCCATAGGCATATTGGACCTCCAGATCACATTCCCACACATCCAGGGTGCTTTATGAACACCTTGTCTTGCAAGTCATGCCAGTCTTGAATGCACAAGGCACAATCACAACCACCTTCACCCCAAAGAAAGGGAGCTCCCTCCTGCAAGGTAGACAGACAGGCCCACACAGGTAAAGGACTTCAGAGGACTTGGGAGGGGAAAACAAACAAGGTATAACCCAGGATTGGGGTGAAATAGGCTGAAAGCTTGGGGAGCTGGGAAGGGTGGCCATACCATGGGAAAATAAGTACCATGGCATTGCCTCTGTATGAAATTTAATTAATTTTTAAAATAACTTTACATCTTTGAGCTCAGTAATTTTCAGTCCTAACTATCCAGGAGCAAGGGACCACTGAAAGGGAGTCACCTCTTATCTTCCCCACATACAAACATCACTCACTAAGCCTTTGGGGCTCTACCTCGTGTCTATTCTTAGTCCTGATCCTGCCATCTTCTGCCCTAGGAAACCCCAGGTTGTCTCTCAGCAGAGTCTCTGCACCAGTATTCTGATGAGTGTCTCGCTCTGTCTTCAGACTTACCTCCTACTACCCAGAGTCATCCTCAGCACCCTTCGGATGGAGAGGTCTTCAGAGGCTGACATAACCAAGTAACTCTTTCCATGGGCTTCCATGGCCAAGAGCACAACATGACAGTGACTCTATAGACCCAAGACCATCCTGAAGTCCTCTCCACAGCTATGTGGCCTCTCTCCCTGGAGGCCCCCAAATAAAGGCAGCATGTGAGGCCATTCTTTACCCAGCTGACAGACTCATCCTTCAATCCTCAGCCCTGATCCTTTCCTCAACTGGAGACTTCCAGGGCTAACTTGGCCCAAAGCCTCACACGAGAACAGTATTTTGGAACATCCTGTCCTACCATCAGCTGTGAGAGCTTGTAGGTCAGGAAGCAGTTGTTTTAGGACACATTGGACGCTCATACAATTCCTAGAAAATATCGGTTGAATGAAGTCAGATGGGTGCCCCACCTCCATCGTTCTCTGAAGGTGAATATCACATGCTTTGGTGCTCAAGAGACAAAGCGTCTGTGTTCTTAATTCTGCCTCAGTTATAAGGCAGGACTTGTTTTTTGTGGCAGGGATACTCCTTACACTCAGAGCATTGAAAGGTGGTTTCCAGTGAACGGTCACCCAATATAGAGCAGATATTCAGGTAAAGTACTCTCCAGGTCTGGCCAGCCTGGACACTTTTTTAGTTTCCCCAGTTCCTTTACTCACCCCAACCACCTGGGATTAAGTTTCCCTACCTTTTAGTGTCAGAAGAGTCTGGAGGATGAAGCCCAGGGCTGGTTGGGGCTCCCGGTGGCCCTGGGCCTTCCAAGAGTATAGTTTCCTTCTCTCTCCACTGATGTACAGGTTTTCTTGAACTCCTTGCTGTATGTCTCCTTGTGTTCAAGACTGGCTCAGTTGCTGCCTGAAGACACCCTGATAAGGTCTCATTATCAGCCATCCAGGTCTTGAAGTACCCAGACTGAATCATAGCCACCTTTATCCCAAAGTAAAGAGCTCCCTCCCGCAAGGCAGACCAACAGAAGAGGGCAAGGGATTGAATATCCTTGGGAGCAATGAAGCCAAGAGGGGGGGAAAAATAGCCTGCAGAACTTGGGGGATTGGGATTTGAGATAACAGAGACTGGTGGGAGAATAATAATACAAATGGTATCAATTCTGCATATTATTTAAACATTTTCAAAAGTTATCCATTGGTTTCTGTTTTATTTATTAGCTTGAGTCAGATTTAACATCCCTTTGAAACATCCAGAAAACCCACACCCGTCGAGTTGATTCCAACTCATAGTGACCTCACAGAACAGAGTAGAAGTGTCCTTTGGCGTTTCCAAGGCTGTACATCTTTTACGGGAGCAACCTCATATTTCTCCCTCGGAGCAGCGGGTAGTTTCGAACCACTGACCTCGCAGTTAACAGCCTAACGTGTAGTCAACTACCCTACTAGGGTTGTTTGCATCGATAAAAGCTGAATAAAACAAATGAGGTATCTGGCAGATAGTGTCAGAGAATAACCAAGAAAGGCAGAATTTGAGGACCAAACTATGAGAGAAAAAAGAAATGTACTGAGGTCAGCCCCTCATGCCCCTTTCATTTCCCTCCTGTTGTTAGGTGCCATCCAGCTGACTCTAACCCAGAGCAGCCCCACAGATGACAGGAAGAGATACTGCCGCATAGATGTTGCTCATTTTGGGTACCCAAAATAGAAGGCAAGAAATTAGCATCCAGAGGCATGTGGTGCTTCCACTATTATTTAGAGGCAAAAATCATAGCATCAGGTTCCAAGAAGACAAGGTTTGATGAGAAAGAATGGAACCACAGGGAAGTGAGGGCAAACTCCTCTGGAGACTTTTACCGATGCTTGGCTGAGCAGGCAGTTTGAGAGCAAACAATGGAGAAGTTAAAGTATTGACCCCCCCCCAAAAAAAATTCAATAGTGTCTCAATGCTGGGGGTCAGAGGGAAGAACTTGGGATCTGCCAAGATGGAAGGCACTGGAAAGCTGTCCAGGTTGCCAACTGAGGTCTGAAAATGGCATTGCCCTAAGAGAAAGAGCAATCTTGGAAAAAACAGTTTAAACAAAACTAAAATTTTCCTCTCCTGCCTTGTGTGATCTACCAGTACTTCACCAGCTTGCCAGAAGGACACTAAAAACTCCTTGAAGAAAGATAATACCAGTAAGATCCTCTACAATTTTTCATGCACATTATCAGGAATTCGAGCAAAAATTGCTCAGTATCCTAAAAACTACTTTTAAAGAATTTCAAATAAGAAGCCAAGAAAGAGGGGTTTAAAAAGTAAGGAGATCATTGAAACAGATACCCAGATGAAGCCAATATTGCAGTTACTAGAATAGAGCAAAGTAGGAGAACTTTACCAAAGAACTGGATTTTTTTAAAGAGTTAAATGAAAGCTAAAACTGAATCAATTGATTTTCAACAAAAGTGCCAAGCTCATTCAATGAGGAAAGAACAGTCTCATCTATAACTGGTACTAGGAAAATTAGATATTCACATGCAAAAGGATAGAGTTGGATCCTTACTATACTGTATACAAAAATTAGTTCAAATGGATTAAAGAGATGAAAATAAAACAAAAATTGGGGAAATAAGGAGGATTATTTTATGACCTTGGACTTGACAGTGGTTTCTTTAAAATGATACCAACAGCATAGGCAATAAAGGAAAACTAGATAGGCTGGACTTCAGAATTTCACTTTTTTGTACATCAAAGGATAATATCAAGAAAGTAAAAAGTGAAATATCTATCAAGATGGCAGACTAGGCCGGCACCCTATACTGACCCTGTTCGTCAAAGATGCCAGAGGCCAAGGGAAATAGATATAAATGGTAGTCCTGGAATTCTGAGCTTCAGAGGCAAAGGAAAAGAAGTGTGCTGAATACCAGCTAGGAGAAGAAGCTGAACATAAGTGGCCAAAGAGTAGACAGATTGGTGTATTGTTGTCTGGCCTGATTTGGCACAGACATAATCCGCTCTGCTTGCTTAGGACCAGGACAGGTGCCCAGTGACTGACAAAAAGGCAGATGCTCATTTGTTCCCCACACCTTTCAGGTAGTAGCCAACCCTCAACCTCACCCACCCGGCAGTCAGCTAAAACCTGCCCTGCTCTGACTCCTGTCAGAGCTGCATCCTTAAGGATGGGCTCCCGGTACACCACCTTGTTTCTGAAGGTGCATGAGCTCCACCTCATCAGACAAGTGACATGCCCCTGCTCCCAGCTGTCTCCAGAACTAAAAGAGTCCCTTTCCAGGAATAAGCACTTGACTTAAGCCATTGCAGATCAACTTCCAGATCAATTCCCTTAACCCAGATAACAGCTAGGAGGCAATCAATCTAATAGGAGTTTCTCATCCCCTACTCCATTAGCTGCTTAACTGATAAATGGTGCCAAACCATACTGGGTGCCCCACTCCTCCATGTTTTTCTCCTGTCTGGGTCCAGCCAGCCCTACTTGTCTCTTTTCCTTAAATTGTCCTTCCCTTGTTTTTAATCCTTTATTCTCTGATTACTTTCTTCTATTTATCTTTTCTTCTTTTCTATTTTCTTCTTCATCCAGTCTGTTTTTTCTTTACTATTCTCTTTTTCACTTTTCTGTTTCCCCCATGCCTGCTCCCTAGTCTTTCGTGTTGTAATTTTCTTTCACTGGTTCTCTTTTCTTTTTCTCGACCATTCTTTTCCCCTCTTTTTGATTATTGCATTCTTTTTTCTTGCTCTTGACTCTCCCTTCATTGTCTTTTATTTTTTAGTGAATTTTTATTTTGTCTTTTTTTAAATCTTTCTTATTTTTCCTTGTTTCACTTGACTGAAGTCAGCAACCATGCCCACATGGGCAAACAACACCTCTATCACTTGCAGCCACACTAATGGACAAGAGTCACTACCCACTCTTACATCACCTTATTGTCAATGACTGGGTAAAAACATCATTAAAGCTTGAAATGACCTCTCAGGGAATTCAAAAGAATGATAGTAAGCTACTTTCAACAGATAGAAATATTAAGAAAACTGCAGACAAAATAAACACAAGGGGGAGGGGGGACTTTAAAAGAATCCAAGAAAATGCTCCAAGAATAAATGAACAAAAATAAATAAAAAATCAGAAACCATACAAAACACCAAATAGAAATCTATAGGCTTAATATTAAGGTTTCAGAATTGGATAATGCACTTGAAAAAGGAAAGGAATAGAACTATACCAATGAAAAGCCAAATTGGTGAACTTGAAGACAAGGCTCTCAATAATAATCTGCTAGAGCAACAGTTCTGAACCTGTGGGTCGCAACCCCTTTGGGGGGTCGAAAGACCCTTTCACAGGGGTCACCCTATTCATAACAGTAGCAAAATGACAGTTATGAAGTAGCAACAAAAATAATGTTATGGTTGGGGGGTCACCACAACATGAGGAACTGTGTTAAAGGGTCGCGGCATTAGGAAGGTTGAGAACCGCTGTGCTAGAGGAACAATAAAAAAAGAACAAAAAATACAAAGCAGGTCTAATAACTTATATGTGATTAGAAGTCCAGAACAGAAAGAAACAAACACAACCACAGAGAAAATGGCTGAAAAGTTGTTGGGAAAAAAATTCCTAATGTCATGAAAGATGAAAAGACACTTCCAAGGAGCAGAATGAACCCAAAATAAAATAGACTTCGTAAGAAAATCACCAATAATATCATAATCAAATGTTCCAAAACCAAAGACAAGGAAAGAATTGCTCTCAGGAAACACAAAAATGTACCTGCAAGAAAGAATCAGTAAGACTAAGATCTGGTTTCACAGCAGAAATCATGCAGGTCAGAAGGCAATAGGGTGACATATATTAAACTCTGAAAGAAAAAAACAAAAACCCTGCCAACCAAGAATCATATACTCTACAAACTTGTCCTTCAAATACAGCAATAAGATCAGGACATTTCCAGAACGATAGTTTAAGATCGTGTGTCAATTTAGCTGGGCCAGAATCAGTGGCTTGGCAGTTAAGCCTAGTAAACTCCCATGATGAGATTCCCTTTAGGAAGTGACCTGTTTCCAATATAAGTAGACACTGTGGAAAATCTTGCTTGCTTTGGGGGTATCTGAATCCTTCAACTGGCTTGTCACTCTACTTCTTTGGGCTTGCACCTGCTGTATTATCTGTCAATTCTGGGGGTTGACAAGCATCCGTTCATCTTCCTGCTGACCTTAAGTTCATCAGCTACAAAAGTCAGGAGAAGCCTCTAATATGCCATCTGGCCCACAGAATTAGAACTTGCCCAGATTTGGAACTTAACCACTTCTACAACTGTGGGAGCAATTTTCCTGATATAAATTTATATACACACATGTACATTTCTACCATTTGCTTTAGTTACTCTACAGCTAAGAGCAAGTTTCAGAGCCTCTTCTGACATCCACTTTTCTTTCTTTCCTGTCTTTTTTTTTTCTTTCCTGTGTGTTTAAAGACCTTTTGCTTTCTTCATGAATGATGTTCTTGATGTCATCCTATAGCTCATCAGGCTTTCTGTCATTAATGTTCAATGCAGCAAATCTGTTCTTGAGATGTTGTGTTAGGTCTGTGTGGCTGCATGTGGTTTGTCAACAGGAAGGTGAAAGCAGAAAGAGGGGCTCTTGCAGGTCTCAGAAAGTCTCCCTGTGGCTTGTCAACAGGAAGACAAAGACTGAGAGAGAGAGGAAGTTCCCAGAATCCTTGTGAGAAAGCCATGCCACCAAGAGGCATCATCAGGCTGTGACCTGACTGACAGGCTTAGACGAATTTATATATGATCAATGAATGATCTGTTCCACAGTTAACTCTGGTCTGGTTTTAGTTGCTGATGTTATCTTCTCAATTATCTGTTCCCAGAGATGTAGTCAATTTGATCTCGGTGTATTCCATCTGGAGAAGTCCATTTGTATAGTCACCATTTGTATTGTTGAAAAGGGTATTTGTGATAAAGAAGTTGTTGGTCTTGCAAATTTTTATGATGTGATCTATAACCAAGACCATATTTTCCAACTACTGTTCCTTCCTCTTTGTTTCTTACATTTGTATTCTTGTCACCAATAATATCGATGCATCTTGATTGCATGTTTGATCAATTTCAGCCTGAAGAAGTTGGTAATTTCTGCATCATTAGCTTTAGTGGTTGGTGCATAAATTTGAATGGTAGTTTTAGTGATTGTTTTTTCTTGTATGCAATCCAATTTTAGTGTATGTGCACCCAAAGCAAGCGCTCTTGTATGCAATTCTATCACAGAAAGCATTGTACTTCAAGACAGATTTTGAAATGTCCTTTGTGAGGAGGAATGTGGCACCATTCCGCTAGAATCTTTAATTCCCCACATAGTAAGCCATATGACATTTAATGCCTGTCCATTTCAGTCCACTGTTGTTGTTAGGTGCCATCGAGTCCGTTTCAAATCCTAAACGAAAAGGGGGATGTGCAAAACAGAATTTCAAATTCTCATGGACTTTAGCTGCCTAGAACCATGGAGGCTGAATGAACCCCTGAAAATATTATCCTGATATATTCTTTAACCTTAAACTAAATATCCTCTGAAATTATCTAAAACTAAACAATAGTTTAGCTAAACTAGTGAAAAGATCGACCTTGAACATTATGCTCTTTTAAAAATTATCTGCATGGGATCAACTTGAAAGCAACTTGGAAGATTAGATAGGAACGATCTTGATTACCTGGTACTGGAACCCTAATGGCACTGCTGGGTCAGTGTTGGACTGTGAAGCCCAGTACCAGCAGTTCACACCCACCAGCTGCTCCATGGGGGGCGGG
>NW_022103898.1:76393444-76401411 GCF_000313985.2 Echinops telfairi | reverse complement strand
AACTACTAAAGCCAATGTACTTCGAGATAGATCCTGAAATATTCTTTTTGACAATGAATGCAGTGCTCTTCCTCTTGAATTTGTCCTTCCAGGCACAGCAAACTGTATGCTTGTCCAATTCAAAATGACCAAGATTGGTACATTTTCCGTCTAGGTTATAGATCTGTATGCATTGTTTCATTTTTGATCATTTCCAATTTCCCTAAATGCATACTTCAAACATTTCACATTCCAATTATTAACAGGTGTTTGGGGCCACATCAGCAAATGAAGGTCCTGAAAGCTTTGTTTTATTCACATCATTTGCTCCATTGGCTCTACTTTCAAGAGGCAACTCTCCCACAGTCTGTTTTTAGTGCTGAAGGATTCGTCTCCCAGCATATGAACAGACAATGTTCCGCTGCTATTCATAAAGTTCTCAGTGGCTAATCCCACAGAAATGGGTGATCACATCCTTCTTCCTAGTCCGTCTGCATCTGGAAGTCCTGCTGAAGCCTATCCATCAGACGCGGTCCTGCTGATGTCCTAGCTTCTAGCTGCTGATGGTGTAGCCTCAAGCATCACAACAACACACAAGCTACCAAGCCAAAGCCCACTGCCATCGAGTTAATGCCAACACAGTACAACAAACTGACAGGCAGTGGTGGAATAATCTGTGTAGAAATATTTCAAAGGGAAACTAATTTACTGTGTAAACTTTCACCTCGAACACAATGAAATTTTACTTTAAATAACAGACTCAAACAATTGTAAGTATGGTGCAGACCGGGTAGTGTTTTGTTGTATTGTACATCTGGTCATTGTGCATCAGAACTGACTAGATGGCACTTGACAATAACAACAACAACAACAGGAGGAGGAAAAAAGGAAGGGAGGAAATCATTCGTACTAAGGTTCTGCAAAGTTGGGAAAGACACATTTTAAATCCCTGGGCCAGAGATGAGGTCTGCATTGGGAGCTCTAGAATTCACCTTCCAACATCCTGAGACAATAGCCACCAAGTTCATCCTCTACTGGAGAACTGTGGGGTGAATAGTCAAGGCAGGCTTTGGGGGGGAGGGGAGGTTTTCTCAACCCAGAACCTGGCCACCATCATCTGCCTCAGTGAGGGTCACTCTTCCTCCCACTATTGCAGATGGCTGGCTCAGCCCCAACCTCTACCATCTCCAGCTCATCCAGTTTTCTGAGAACTCCCTGGAAGGCACATGAGAAAAACACACCTTTCCCTCCCTTACCAATGGTCTCCTTTTCTTATCTGTTTCCCATTTACAACACTAGGAAAGGTTTTACTCACCATGGGCCTATATCAAAGTTTCAAGTCATGGGAAGAAGGCAGCATTGGAAAGGGCCCAGACCCCTTCCCTCCAGGAACTGGGCAGAAACAGCCTGGTGGAGGTTGGTGTGAGTGGGCACTGAGGCCAGCACCATCCGGAGGGGTAGTTCGAATGTTCTCAGGAGGGCAAGAGAACAGGCCAGGCAGTCTAAGAGGCTGCTGGTGAAGCTTGAAAGAGGAACAAGGCAGGCTCAGTGCCGCCCTCCAGAGCAGCAGGCTCAGTGAATGGGGCTCTCCACTGGGGCCCGCAGCAGCTCCAAGGACTAAAGCTTATGGAGATGGGCCTGACTGTGTTGGACGCAGGCCGTGGGGATGGAGGTAACATAGGGCCAACGCCATGAACCCAGCCTAGAGGTTGTGTGGGGGTCACCCCTCAAAGGAGACCAGAGGGATGTGTCCCTTAGGTGGTGTATATTAGGAGGAGGCTTTGAGGTCCCCACAATAAGCTCCAGGGGATGAGGAGAGACAGCCCAGAAATGGAGAGACAGTGGGGTGGAGGGGAGACCCTCTTCCTCATGGGAGCAGCTGCCAGGTTTAGGGATTCACTCTCCTGGAGTGAGAGGAGTCGCTCAACGGTCCTGGGGGATAGGGAGGCAGTGAGCTCCTCTTCCCAGTGCCAGTGGTCCTGGGAGTGACCTCTGTGTGTTGGGGAGAGACCCACGGAAGGACCAGTCCATCAGCCCCGGTGGCACCTGATGAACAGGTGGTTGAGCCTGTCCAGGAAACATTTCTGGAGGGGGTGCCCCAGAAAAAAATAGGGCATGCCAGGGGCATAAGACCCTAGGCACAGGCAGAGGGGGGCACAGGAGCTAGGGGCCAGGAAGCAGCAGAGCTCTGTGAACCAGTGAGAGTTGGGGGCCACTGCTTGTGGCAGGCTACGGCCTGCAGGATCTGCTTCGCCACCTGGGCCTAGAAGCTGCGTCTGCCGGGAGGCTGCAGAAGACAACGAGTAAGGAAGTTACATCATTTTCAAATAACACCAATTTCCACAAAATGACCCGGTCTTTGGAACCTAGCTGTGTCCAAGAAGAAGAGTAGCTGTCTCCCCAATCCCAATACCATGACAGTGTCCGAGTTCCAACCATGGACCTTCAGGCAGCACCAGAGGGGTGAGGCTGAGTCAGTGTCAAGGGGAGGGCTCTTGACTTTGAAGGTACTGGGGGTTCCCAACGTTTGAGTCACAGTCCGTGATGAAGACGTATTTGAATCACAGGCAGCTTATCCCTCTCTCTCCCAGTACCAGTACAGGCCCTGAGGCTCATGTTCATGTGTCACTCCGGGGGAGAGGCAGGCAGGCTGGGATGGGGAAAGGGCCTCTGCCTGCAATCAGGAGAGTGGTGCGGGCAGCCGGCGTCCGGCTCGCTGCATGAAGTCCTCGCGTTTCTTCCTGCTCAATGGCTTTCTTAGACAGGATTGATTCTGGCCTGCAGCCTCGTTGGTCTACTTGGGCCAGTTCTGATGACATCCATGCATTTCCCAGTGACTACCTTCACCAGAGGGTACCCCTTCCCAACCTCTCTCAGTCTGCCCACTGTGCCCTACTGCCCATCTACACGTGTGTGCGTGCACATGCCCACACATGCACACCTGTGCACTTGCTCATCATTGCACTGGGCCTGGCTCCCTCCCGAAGGAAAGAAACCTGGAAAGAGGAGGGCCAGGCACAGGGTGGGGCCAAAGGGACAAAGAGGGAACTTTGAGCTTCTTCATCCATTCAGTTCTCCTCCCACCTTGGCAGCGTAGTGTAAATGGCTAGGTGCTCACCTACTAATCAGAAGGCTTGAGGCTCAAACCTACTCGGAAGTGCCTCTGAAGACAGGGCTGGCAATCTGTTGCTGAGACGTCACCGCCTTGGAAACCGTACAGAGCACAAATCTACACTGTACACCAGGCATAGCCATGGGTCAGAATCAACTCCGCCACAACTGGGAGGGTTCTTCATTGGTTGCTTGCTTGGTTTTCCACCATGAGAGTGGAGTCGCCTTGAGTTGCAGCCCCAGGGAAGCCCTGTAGCAAACATCACTGGTTGGTGTCCATTGGGAGATGGTTGCAGACAGCAGAGACCTAACCAGTCCACAGCGCCCTGACACTCTCTGGAGAGGACTGTTGGAGGTGGGCCCAAGCCTCTTGGATGCCTTTCTCGTGTGTGTGTGTGTGTGTGTGTGTGTGTGTGTGTGTGTGTCTCGGGGGGAGCGACACATGGCTCAAACCAACATTCTCTTTCATGGGGAGAAGACGGATAGAAATCTATACATACTCATTTGAGGCCGAAGCAGTCATACTGATTTCGTGTTCATAAGGCAGCGTGGAATGAGTGGCCTGAGCATTAGCCCATGGACGGACTCAGATGTCCTGAGGGAAGGTCCCGGTCTGTCATTTCATTCTTTTCAGCATCTCGCTGTGTCCCACATCTCACAGAGACTCAATCTACATTTCTAGGATGAGTCCGTGTGAATGAATGATAAGGTAGATGACCCTGAATCCATTCTTACACTCCCCAACAATATGAGAGTCCCTGAAAACCTCCATTTTCGAATCTTGGCCTCCCTGGGTGGTGCGAAAAGTTAAGCATGTAGTCTGACTAACTCTTGGCAGCTCAAGTCTACCCCAAGATACCTCGGAAGAAAGGCCTGGCTCTCTGTCCCCAGTGATCACAATCTTAAAAACCCTCTGGGACCGTTCTCCTCTGCACACAGGGGGCCTCCGGGAGTCAGGTATATTCATGGCAACTGGGTTTGGGGTTTCTTTAATAACAAAGGAGGAAAACCAAGATACTTTGTGGAGTCTTCCCAACTCTAAATTTCAGAGAGTCTCAGATCCCAGATGGCTTCCTCAAAATGGTGCAACCTTAGCCAGTCGGGGCCTCAAGAAGCCCTGAAGGATTCAAGGACAATGTCTGCTCAGCCCATAGTAGGTGCTCAACAAAGGTTAGCAGAAACTGAATCAATCTGGATGCAGGAAGGGACCACATCTCCAGAGGGGCAAGGAGAAGGTGCTGGAGATCAGAGATGGGGGATCACAAAGAGGACCAGAGGCCTGGGAGGGACAGGAAACTGAGGCAAAGGGGCAGAACAGAGGCCCGCTGGGCGTGTGCTGGCGAGTGTCTGTTTCCCTGAAGGGAATGGTATGTGGAGCCCTGACAGTCTCTTATCAGTCTTTCCAAACTTCCTCTTCCTTAGACTAATGTTGACATGCCAGCTCCCCTGCCCCCCACCCAATCCTGCTTCCTTTCCTTGGGAAGTCAAAGGTTCAAGGGCGGAGGCAACACAAATGCAGTGTTCCCTTCTCAAACCCCTGCCCCGGTCATCTCACTTATTTCTCAGCTCCTCCTGCACCGAAGGAATTCCCCCACTGAGTCACCTCTCCCAAAGATGCCCTACCCCATTCCTTTACCCTTGCCCCCATACTGGAGACAATTCCTAGAGCAGTCATTTTTAACCTTTGAGGCCTCCTGGACTCTGTAGAGAATCCCTGTCTTTCCCCCGAGGAGCAGGTGGTGGATTAGAACTGCAGACCTTGTGGATCGCAGGCTACGTCATGAGAGAATCTAAAGAACCCTATAAAAATGCACTTAACCCAACAGACATTTTTCAAAGCAGATCACCAGAATCAAAGAATCCAAGTTAAGAATTCCTGTAATACATGTTTAGTGAAATTCTAGCAGTGTGACCCAGGCACATTAATAATTCCCTGTGCCTGGAGTCCCCCTGTCTTTAATGGTCAGTTTGGTTTGGGGGTTGAGCTTGTCAGTGGGAGCCGTGGTGGCATAATGGTTATGCATTGGGCTACCTTCAAGGTCTGCTTCTCCGAGGGAGAAAGACCAGACTTTCTATACCTGTAAGGAGTCCCAGCCTCAGAAACCCATGGAGACAGTTCTGCCCCGTCCTATAGGGTCACTATGAGCCAGAATTGACTCGATGGCAGTGAGTTGGGTGTCTGGACCTTCTTAACTTCCTTAGTGGTATGGCGTCAGTTCTCACTCATAGCAACCCTATGGAAAAGAAGAGAGAACTGCTCCTGTGGTTTTCGGAGGCTGGAAATCGTTACAGGGGCAGCCTCATCTTTCTGGTGGTGGGTTCAAATGCTGACCTTGTGCTTAAAGGCCCAATGTGTAACTTCCTGCACCACCAGCTCTCCTCACCTGCTCAGGGGAGCCCTTGAATGGTGCAAGTGGTTAATGCACTTAGCAGCCAACCAGAGATGGGAGATTCAGATCTACCTCAGAAGAAAGACCTGGTGATCTACTTCCCAAAAAATTAGCCCCTGAGAACTCCGTGGAGCACAAGTCTACACTGTCACACATGGGTCGCCCTGGGTTGAAATGGGCTCAACAGCATCTGGTACTGTGTCACATTGTCATGAGGTTTAAACGAGGCAACACCTGTCAGGCAGTTTACAATCTGTCTGGCAAATAGGAGTCTTGAATAAGTGCTACTATTGTTACATCGCTTCTGTGGCCATCAATAGTGGAATGGAAGGCTGCTCTCGCTCTTCTGGGTAAGAAACACGACCCTAGACAATTAAATGAAAGAGGAAGACAGTGTCGACTTAAGTCAGAGGGGGGGGAAATGGCTGCTGGTGGTGGGATAGAGGTATCCCAGAGGCCAGCAGATCTCTCATTCCAAGCCCTTTCCATATTTTATCTCATGTACCTCGCACTCAGCACAGCAGGGCGCCTGGAGTTGGCGGAGCCCATGCAACACCCCTGTGAGGGAGGCAACGTTCTCCTTGCTGAGGAGGGTTATATCCCTTCCTAAGATCACACAGCTACCGAGTGGTGGAACCTAATGTCAACGCCTGGTCTGATCCCCAAGCTGGTGGGATCTGCACTGGTCTAGATGGAAGGAGGTAAGGGAGCCAGGAATGTCTGAGCAGAGAGAACCAAGCTTCATGCCCTTTGAGCCCTGGGGAGACCCTCCTCTGGGGCCAATGGCTAGACAAGGTTGGCCAAGCTGGGGTGGGGAAGCTGTGGCAGGAGTACAGGGTGGCCTCGGCAGCGAGACCCGGCTTCGATGCTCAATCGCCTTCCGGACCCTCGGACTGAGACTGGGAGGATGGTTGTTGCTGTACTCTTTCCCCCACGGGGACTTCTCCACCACCTCCCTGCCCCACCACCTCAGGACACTCAAAACCCCAAAGTACACTTACTGCCATTGGGCTGGTTCTGACTCTTGGCAACCGTACAGGACCGGGTGGGACTGCCCCGGTGGCTTTCTGAGACTGACTCTTTCCAGGAGTAGAAAGCCTCCTCCTCTCCCATGGAGTGGCTCAGGGTTTCCAACGGCTGGCTTTGTGGTTAGCAGCCTCACGGTGTGACCACTATGCCCTCAGGGCTCCTCCTTCAGGGCCCTGGAGCCAAGCAAGGCAGGGTATCCTGGAGCAGCCTGCCTCACCCCTACCTCCAAAGTCCAGGCCCAAGCCCTCTGCCCCAGCTAGATCCTGGGAAGTCGCCAGCCTTTATCTCTGCCTCTCAATACCTCCTCCCTGGTACCTTCCTTCCTTTCCTGATTGCTGATCACAATGTCTTGTTTATATGTTGTTGAAAAAGAGGGAGGGGTGCGGGGAGAAAATAAAGTTCCAGGAATTGTTTTCCCATGGCTGCTGCTATTGCTTAGTGTGAAGCTGTCTGCTCCTCTCTCCTGCCCAGGCCTCCTGCCCCTCCCTCTGTCCCTTCTGTCCAGCTTCACTCTCCCAGCTTCCCACCCAGCCCTCCCAACTCTCTCTCTCTCTCTCTCTCTCACAGAAACTGCGGAGTTGTCACTTACTTCTTCCTGAGACAGCTGTTTTTCCCTGAGCCTCTGCCAGAAGGAGCCACTGTCACGTCCTCTGCCCGAAAGCACTTTCTGGATGATAGGAGGAGGGGACACGGGGACAGGTGGGGGTGAGGCTGGCATTACAGCTTAAATGCAAGCACCCCATCTGCAGAAGACTAAGAATGACCATGAAAACCCCATTGCCGAGTCCCCTACGTGGGTCAAGCTTCCACTGCCTTCCTCTGCTCACTCGGCAAGGATGTAGCTATCTTGCCTTGGGAAGCAGCTGGCCTCCCCCTCTCCAGCCAGCGGGCGCTCCCAGGGGCTGGCCTGGCTCTGTCTTTGATGGAGATCACCTTACTGGGGGACAGGATAGGGTCAGGAGTCGCGTGTGCGGGTCGTCACTGCCTTGGTGGGGAAGCCCGGCACCACTCTCACAAGCTGACATAATGGACGCGTCCCAGTCATGGTACTGAGCCCGCTTCTGTAACTGTGATGCACTGATCTGCCGCCCATCATGTATTGCTGACAGTCCCCTTAGCCCCAATCCCTGTTTCTCCAGCGTCCTCACTGTGGCTCCTTGGACATCATTATAGCCTCGTGCCCATGGCCTCCCTCATCCACATGATGTGTCTGTGTCTTTGAGTCTTCTCTGTCCCTTTGGAGACTGAATGCTCTTCTTGCATTACATTTGAGATCAGGGTCTCCTTTGTACCTTCAAACAGGGTGCTGTTGCCAGGTGAGAGGGCAAGGTCTTGGGGTGGAAGGACCAGCGGTCCAGGGGACATGAACCACTGAAATGCAGACTTCAGAGCAATGGAAGTGGTGGAGGGTGTCAGAAGGGACCCCCTGGGAGGCTGCTTGCTCTAGAAGAGACTCCT
>NW_022103898.1:76379556-76392721 GCF_000313985.2 Echinops telfairi | reverse complement strand
TTAAAAGTCAACAGTCTTTCAGATTTATTTTAGAGCCTCCACCCTCACCAGTTCCGCCTCAGCAGGAGTTGTGGAATGGTGGGGTTCCCCGTTGACTGAAAGCAAAAAGGCAGCTGCCTCTGGGATGCCATGTGTGCCCAAGAACTGACACATCAATGGCAGGTGGCCAAGCCTTTCTTCTGAAGGGCCTCTTGTTAGATTCTGACCCCTAACCTTTCTGTTAGCAGAGGAGCAACCCAGGAGAGCCACCCAAGGACTCCCCAAGCTGACAGTAAAATCTCAGCGCCTTTGAGCTGACTCAGCGACCTATGGGATTGGGTGGAAGGGCCCCTGTGGGATGTGGACACTGAAACTGTTTACAAGAGTAGAAAGCCCATCTCTCTTCTGCCAAGCTGATTAAGGGAGAGGCAAGCTGGTACACATGCAGAGCATTCACCCGGGACTGTATGGCTCACTGTCATGGAGCCCCTGGTCCAGATGACACCCCTTTAGTAGGTCCTAGGACTCTTTGCCTTTGGGGCGGGGGTGGAGGGGCAGAAGAACTGAAGCTGAAAGGTGTAGAGTCACAGAGCTAACGGCCAGATGGTGTCTGGGTTTTCTTGTAGCCTGACTCCTCCCCACTCCCAGCACACGGGGTCTCTCTCAGTGACTTCCCCTGTTACTGGATTGGGGGAATGAGCGGCAGGAAAAACCTCAGCCCTCTCCCACTGCCTGAGGCAGTGACAGCTACTTCCCGGACAGACTAGAAGAGCAGTCCTGAAGCCAGCAGCAGGCCAGCCCACAGCCACTGGTCCTCCGGCCTCTGTGAGCTCCGTGAAAGCCCAACCAGGGCTGGAGGCCAAGAGCCCAACGGAAATTCAGGTGAGCGTAGCCCTCTTCCAAGGAAGAAGGGACCTGGGGCTTTAAGACCACTCGCTTTTCTGCATGATCTACAGATGTCCCCAGGGATGAATCGGAGGGCTGTGTGGTTCCCACGGGATGCAGGTGGCGTAGTCGATTCTGTGTTGGACTGCTAACTGCGAGATCAGCCGCTCTGGGACAGAGAGACCAGGATTTCTACCCCCATAAAGAGTGACAGGCTTGGAAACCCACAGGGACAGCTGGTCTACCCTGTCCTATAGGGTCGCGATGAGTCAGAATCGACTCGATGGCAGTGTTTGGTTTGGCTTGTCCCCGACCCGCAGCCCAACTGGAAAGACAAAGCAACAGTCCCTAATGAAGACTTGCTCAAAGAGCCAAAGCCAGAGGAGGAAGCGGTTGGCTGCCACCTGGGTGTGGAGGTGGGGCAGTACTGACATGGAAGCGATTTTGTTGGGTGTAAATAGTCCCTTTTATAAAGCCCTCTGCTCTTGGATGATATTTAGTCAGAGCATAAATTCTAAAATAAACTCCAGCACCACGACCACCCTTTTTTTTTTTTTGTCTCTTCAGACCCTGAAGCTTTCCGTCAAATCCCACCCCTCTTCGCCCCTCTGCTCTTCTGCTGGGACGGCTTTCCACGCCTCCCGTCTGCTGGTCCTGATGTCGGTCAGCGGGTCTGCCTACGACTATGCCCAGATCCACAACGAGAGCGAGCTGCTCTACTTCTTCAACCACTCGCTGTCCCGCTGCCACCTGGAGCTCAGTGAGAACACCAAGCGCGTGGTCCTCTTTGTCCTCTACCTCGCCATCTTTGTGGTCGGGCTGGTGGAAAACCTCCTGGTCATCTGTGTCAACTGGCGGTGCTGCGGCCGGACGGGGCTGCTGAACCTCTACCTCCTCAACCTGGCTGTCTCGGACCTGGGCATCGTCCTGTCCCTGCCCGTGTGGATGCTGGAGGTGACGCTGGACTACATCTGGCTCTGGGGCAGCTTCTCCTGCCGCTTCGTCCACTACTTCTACTTCGCCAACATGTACAGCAGCATCTTCTTCCTGGGGTGCCTCAGCGTGGACCGCTACCTCATCCTCACCAACGCCTGGCCTTCCTGGCAGCGCCACCAGCACCGAGCGCGGCGGGCCTTGTGCGCAGGTGTGTGGGTCCTCTCGGCCCTCATCCCGCTGCCCGAAGTGGTCCACATGGAGCTGGTGGAAGGCCCCGAACCCATGTGCCTATTCATGGCACCCTTTGAGAGTTATGACGAGTGGGCCCTGGCGGTGGCTCTGCTGACCACCATCCTGGGCTTCCTCCTACCCCTTCTTCTCATTGCTGTCCTCAACGTGCTGACGGCCCGCCAGCTGCGGCGCGCAGTGCAGCCGGAGCGCGGGCGCCACTGCCGGCTGATGGGCGCCTACGTAGCCGTCTTCATCATCTGTTGGCTGCCCTACCATTTGACCCTGCTGCTGCTCACACTACAAGGGACCCACATCTCCCTCCACTGCCACCTGATCCACCTGCTCTACTTCTTCAACGACGTGGCCAAGTGTTTCTCCATGCTCCACTGCGCCATCAACCCCGTCCTTTACAACTTCCTCAGCCCAGGCTTCCGGGGCCGGCTGCTGAACGCTGTGGTCCACTACCTTCCCAAGGACCAGGCCAAGACAGGTGGCCCGGCTTCCGCCTCCTCCTCCTCCACTCAGCACTCCATTGTCATCACTAAGGAGGGTGCGCAGCGCCCCCACACTGCACCCTCTCAAATCTGAACGTGCACACAACCTCGTTGCTTCCAACGATCTGGCCCGCCATCTCTACTGTACAGCTGAGCCCCAGGTGGAGGTGAGGGGGGGCTGAGGAGCAGATCGGAGCACTCATGGCTTTGTGGATGCATCTTCAAATACTGCAGTGGGGCCAGGGAGAAGAGAAGAGGAGGAGTAGAAAGCAGGCCTGGGTGTTGTGCTGTTTGTCAAGGTCCTTGTGTGTGAGGAGGGCGTGCAGGGGTGAGGGTTGGGGGAGGTGAAATAAATAGAGACAGCTGATGCGGCTCTGCATCTTTGAAAGGTCTGTGCTTCCAGCAGCGCTGGACTGGGGAAGGGAGAGAAGGGAAAAGAGGTGGTCCTCCGAGGAAAGTGGACATCCTCATTCCATCAATCACTCTGGCCGGAAAGAGTGTGCTGGCCAGGAACCCCGCAAAGCTGTCCTCCCTTGTTTGTGTGCTCGCTGTCCTCCCAGCACAGCCTGCAAGTAGGGACAAGAGGCCAGAGGCCAAAGAACCAGGAGGCTTCAGCAGGCCCTTCCTGAGTGGTGCATCCTTAGTGCGCAGATAGTGAAGGGGCGGGGACCCCTGGGACGGGACGGCTGAGGTCGGAGGCCAGCGCCCTGCAGCTGGGCTGGCGGGATGGGTTCCCATTACCACCCCCATTCCCAATGCCGGAAACCGGACCCCATTTCCTTGCCATCACCTCCCCACTTGTCCATCCTGCTCCCCCTCCCCCCAGAAGCAGAAGATGGTCCCCAAGTATTCGAATCCATGTCCCTTAGACCTAACCTCCTCCCAGCTCTGGATCTAGGGCACTTCTTCCCAAGAGAGAAGCTACCAGAAATCACCCCATCTCTGCAGATCACAGGGCAACGTTGAGACAGCCATTCTGGGATCAGGCCCTGAGCCAGTGGGCAGTGGGCACTCTAGATGCCCTATCCCTCAGTCCTAGGCTCCTGAAAAGGGAACGGAGGAGAAAGACTTGGAAACAGAGTCAAAATCTTGTCATTCTGCCCAAGGCAGAGATCTGGACTTCTATTGAGTCTCACCCTGGTCCTTCTTGCTTCCTGACCGGGTTTAAGCAAATTTCCTACCCAGCGCCTTACCTCTATTAATCCTAAGAAGAAACATCCTCTGGGTAAGTCATGGGTATGGAAAAGGCTCATTCACAGGTTTGGGGCACCCTGACCATGGCCATGCGGAAATTGACTTACACGTAGACCTAAGAACAGGTCCTTTCCTGTTTGTGGAGGGCAATGGGATTGTAGGTGTAACCTGCCCCCCAGGGACCCTCCTTACCAATGTCCTGCTCAAAGTGCTATTTATCCGGAGGGTTTGATTTGTAATAATGGCTCACTGATCCGCCTGAGAGCTGTCTCCCCTGCTCTGAATTTGCCGAATGCACCACCCGTCTGCTCCAGCGGCGCCTGTGCCTGGGTCTGCCTGGGATGTGGAGGGCTTGTGTCTACAAGCCCTCTGCCCACCGCGCCCACAGACAGCCATCTAGCGGCACGGAGCTGAAGGCTTTTCAAAGCAGGAGCCTGGGTTGCTGCTTGAGGTTTCAGTAAGGACTTGCTACCCCAATGTAGAACATGCATTAAAATGACATTTCTCCCTTGTCCCCCACATAAAAACCACGCTGGGATCTGATGCCCGTTTCCTCAGACTTGGGCTCCAGGGGTTTCCAAAAAAACCAGTTTTACATCAGCGATGACCCAGCCCCTCCCCGCCCCTTCCTCCCCCACCCCCCCCAAATCTTGCTCTTCTTCCCACTGGTTCCAACCCGATGGCCACTTCCCAGCCTGGCAGCACAAATATTTCCTGTGGGCCTTCCCTGCCATGAAAGGGTGGCACAGGACCTGTCTGCGCCCACTGCAGTGGGCGGTGCTCAGCTCACGTTTTCAAGTACTGGGGGAGCCTGGGCCTTGTGCTGAGACCTTGTGCTATGGTCTCATCCCCTTTGCTGTGGAAATGTCTGTATCGACCTCGGGAAATTACACCGAATCTCTGCCTCCCGTTTCAATCTTCCTCTCTTCTTTTATAACCAGCCCGTGCCTACTCAGATCCATCACACAACAGCAAATTAAACAGTATTGACAAGACAGTTTTTGACCAAACCTCTCACTCCATAACGTCCAGGCCGGCTGCCCTCGGCTCTTTCGGGGCAGACAGAAATGGTCCCTATAAAAAAGGATGGATCGTTGACTTAACTTTCCAAGAAAAACAGGTTAACAAACTAATCCTGGGGAATTCCAGCCCTGGGACAGAGTCCCAACAGCAGCTGAGCAGAACACTGCTGCAGGAAGAGTGCCGAGCCGGACCGGAGGCCCTAGAAGGATGAGCATGTTCCCGCCAGGAGGAAAAGAACACACAATTCCAGTCTGATTTTTTTATTCTAAATAAAAACCACACTTTGTGCCGAACAATGGAATATAAAAGAATCAGATGTACAACCATTTTAGACTTCTACTATTTGGGAAAAAAAGTTTACAAAATATACAAAACTTTACAGCAATAGATAGTAAACACTTAAATATTAGGAGGTCAGTACTTATTAATTTAATGGAAGGAGTCAGTTGTCAAAACTCTTCTCCGCTTCACAGAAGAGTCTCGTAGATGTGGAGAGGAGGGTGGGCTGGACGGGGAAGGGGTGCTGCGAAACATCAGCATCAAAACAATTTCATTTTCATTCTGATGTGATGTTTGTGGTGAGTAATCACATTGGAAGGAACACTGGGTCTCCTGCTTCCTGACTTTCTGGGTGTGGCGGGGGACGAGGCAGGGGAGGATTCCCAGATGGGCACAGAGCTCTCCCCACATCCACTCCAGGCCAATGAAGCCAGTGTGCCCACCTAGAGAGAAATTTTCATTTAGTTCCAGAGTTGAGGAGTCTGGGGCAGCAGGGCACAGTACAGGCCAGAGAGACTGCCTGGGGGTGGGGGGGAGGGGGGGGGAGTGATCAGTAGCAAAAACCCAACTGGAGAGAAGGTATTTAAGCTTCAAGGCTTGTCCTGGGGACAAGGTGGCGCTAATCAGAAACAGAGCCAGCAAGAACTCTTTCTTACCCATTGCCTTGTTCTTAGGACCCCTGGGCCCAACATCCACCTTTTTTCTTCCCAACTAGCCATGATCTGCAGAGACTCCAAGGGTCTTAAAACTTAGGACCAAGTATTAGGGGGTAGCAGAGCTTCCAGTTTGGCACCAGTGAGCAGTGACTGAGTGGAAGGAATGCTGGGATACTAATCCCCTTCTCTTGGCCACCCACAGCCTCCACTAGTTACCCCAGAGCGCCACACGAACTACCCCTGGCCCTCAGGAAACAAGCGGGCAGGCCTCACATTTGGTTTCATGCTCTACAGTCTCCATCTTGAGGTTCTTAATTGCTTTTGCACAAGGGGCTCTGCCAGTGACGCAGCCAGCCTTGAGTACAGAACAAGAGAAAGGGGAAGGGCAGAGAAAGGACTTGGGAGGGTCAAAGGGAAGCCCCAGGCCCAACCGCACGAGCCAGTGCCGAACTCCCCTCCAGGAGCCAAGGGGTACACCCCAATGGACAGAGGCTGGAAAAGCACTCACAATAAAGCAAACGTTTACCTTCCACCAAGTACCCTAGCGTGCCCTCTGCCACCACAATGTTTCAAGTAAGACAGTTGGGAAGAGGGGCGCTAGAGGCAGGGGGGGCGTCAAAGTGACTCCCAGGGGGCATCCAGGGGTGACGATGAGGAGCAGAGGGGCAGCGTTTGGTCACTGAGCTTTGTGGGCTCCTGATCCTGCTACATGTCTGACTGGGAACAGCTGATCAACCCCTTATCCTACAGGGGACCAGGGGGCCAGGGGACCCAGTCTGTAGTGTTTCGAGGACTTGCTTTTTGGTTTACCGACTAAAGGGAAAACTTCACAGTTTCAGGCTAAGTATACAGAGTACCCAGCATCCAAGATGCCTCTGTTAAAGAAAAAGATTTCTCCAGCATATTTTGCCGGTAAGTATCACCTCTCTCGAACCCAGCCAGGCTAAACTCTTGCCTTCACCCCATAGCCGAGGAGGATCATCCGGGCTTGCAGAAGCTCGCGGGTGCACAACTGCAATCTGTCATGCATTTGTCGTCTTAAGATTCCCAAGAGCCAGTAGAGGGAAGCCGGTCAACATGCCCACCACTGCTGTCCTGACGAAATGTCTCAAGGGGAGTCCAGATCAGTTCTTAACGAGACACGCTCCCCTCAGCTCCATCCCTGGTCTACTCCTTCACAGGGCTGGGAATGGGGGGATGAAAGACCTGTGTGACTCTAACGGGACCCCTGCCCTTGGTCCCAACTTTTTGGACCCCCTTGTCCACTGCCTACCGTGTTCCCTAGGTTTACTCCGCTAAAGACCATCGGGAAAGAATTTGCTTGTTGAAAAGGCTTGACATGGTCTCCCTTCCAGGTCTTGCATGACTCCTGGCCCCCAAATCGCTGCACAGCGTACCTGCCTGGAATATGGCTACTTGTCGGGGAGAAACTCATTTTCCTAAAAATCGGGTCTCTCAAAAAGATGCTGGGAATTCTGCATACGAAAACAAAAATAAATAAATATTCGTGTTCAGAAAGGCTCTGTGAGTTCCGTGACAGCCTCTTGCTTGTGAAAACAGCCTGGTGCTGCTGACGCCCAACCAACTGGGGCAGCATCGGGGTGGAGGCCAGGGACTCCCAGAGCTCATGTGAGCAGGGTGAGGTAGTGAGGTACTGAGGTGCCACCTTGTGAATACGCAAAGTCCCCTAAGCCTTCTTTGAGCAAGACCCCTTTCATATCATCGAAGTAGAGTCAACCAGCCCCACAGGAAACCGCCTAGCCCGGTCCTCCACCCACCAAGGGGGGACCAGAACCAGCCGCCTCAGACAGCTCCCCCTGGATGTGATGCACTGACAGATCAGGCTCAATTCCAGCAGGTCAAATGGGAGCTGCCAAAGCTCGGGCCCTGTTAGCACAAAGTAAACAACAGTGTCACCGGATTCAGACAGTCAAGACTCACACTCCGCTACACACCACTGCCAGTGACTCAGAGCTCACGGAGTCCACCGCGCCATCCCAAGGGGCCTTCTCACTTCTACCAGGGACCAGGCACAGGCCTGCCTGGGCGGGGGGCTGGATGTAGAGTAGATTAAGGCAAGGCTGCTGCTCCCAGACACCCCCACCTGCCCACCAGGGAACTCAAGGTCAACAGAGGTGGCCAAAATGACAAATGACTGTGTCAGAGTAGCTCGCTGCCCACCTCACCCCATGGGGAAGGTCTGACCTCCTGGGCCAACACTATAAAATCATCTTTCTTTGGAAATGAGAAGAGTGCCAGCTCCCTTCGGGTCCTCCGATGCTGCCACTGCCGGTGGCACTGCAGAAGAGCCCCCCTGGCTGGTGAGGACTGGCCCCTTCCTCTCCGTGGGAAGCTTTGTCCCCCTTGTGGATCCAGCTGCCAAAAGATCTTCTCACTGTCCAATCAGCACATCAGGGCCGCAGGATGGGCAGACACCTTCATCTGACACCTTTCCCCTGCTGAGGACCACCCTGCTGACTGGTCTTTTCTAGAAAATTCCATTTCCAAGAGCTTTCGCATGATCCGTGGTCCTGGCCGGAGGTCTGGCGGAGATACCTACAGAGAAAACCTCCCTCCACCTCTCTCGTCCATGAGGCTGTGGCTGGATTCTTAGCAGCATAAAACCTATCGGGTAAACGAAAACTTAAGAGAGGCCAGAGAATGGGATCTAGCTGCCACCAACTGCTTGATTGGATCCCAGAACCCGCCTCAGTGGAACCAAACACACAGCCCTTGGCGGGCCAGAACTGGTAATGGAGGTAAGCGCGGTAGGGTCATTGCTTCTCGAAGATAGTAACTCAGCTCATGTGCTCTTTCTTCGTGTTTCTTCTTCAGACACACCACCGAACAGGATTCCTAGCAAGGCAAAATTGTAAGTTCAGCCGAGAAGGGACCAGGAGCCATCGGGAAATCAGTGTCCCGGCTGCCCCCACCGGGGGCTCCCCTGGCTCTGCCGGGACCCAGTCAGCTGTCCGGGCTCTTCTCTGCCTCTTTGGAATGGATAATGTACATGAAGGTCTGCTCGATGGTGAAGTCCGGGGGGAGGCTGCCTTTGTGCACGCCGACGTGCTTGCTCATGAGGTTGAGGGTGGAGCTGTAATGACCACAGACGGTGCAGCGGTACATGAGGGCCCCGGAGTGCGTCTTCAGGTGGCACTTGATGGTCGAGCGGCCTCGGAAGAACTTGTGGCACACCTTACACTGGTAGGGCTTCTCGCCCGTATGGATCCGCCGGTGGTAGTTGAACTCGCTGGTGTGGGCAAACCTCTTGCCACAGACCTTGCAGCTGTACTTGCTATTGCCGGGTTGGCCCGGCAGAGCTAGCTCCTCATTCAGGAACTCCTCTGCTGGCAGCTTCCGCTTCTGGAGAGCTGGGTGCTGCAGGCCCAGGCCAGGCCGCAGGTCCAGGCCACTGGTACATTTGTGCTGGCCGGCATGATAGCGGTAGGCCGCCTCCGACTTGAAGCTCTGGCTGCACCGCTGGCAGCGGAAGAGGGCGTCTTCCAGGCTTTGGTGGACGGCCATGTGCTTCTCCAGGAGATGCCAGTCCACAAAGCTATTAGCACAGACGGAGCAGGAGAAGACCGAAATGCCGAGGTGGGCGAGCGTGTGCCACATGAGGCTGCAGAGGTTGAGGTGACGCTGGTCGCAGACGCTGCAAGCCTGACCCTTCAAGTTTAGGTGGTCGAGGATGTGGCCCCGGACCACGTGGAAATCCTTGGCCAATCCCCTCCCGCAGGCAGCACATTTCAAGTCTGGGGAGGCCGCCCCTGCAAAGAGGCCCAGCTTTCCGGGGAGTGGGTCATTGGGGTGGACAATGATGTTGTTCTCAAAGATGCCATCCTGTCGGTGGAGGGTCAGCTGCCACTGGGTAAAGAACTTGGTTTCACACATGTCACAGGAGAAGAGGAAAATACCAATGTGGGACAGGACGTGGGTCACCCGGGAGTTTCGGTCCTGGAAGTGGGTCTCACACACCTTGCAGTTGCCCGTCAGCAGGTCCACGTGGTCGCGAGCATGCTGCCGGATCAGCTGGACGTTGGGCTCCAGCACTTTCTTGCACACTTGGCAGGGCATGGCCTTGTTCTCTCGGCTCTCGCTCTCACCAAAGGCCAGTTCGTCCTCACTGTCGTCACTCAGCTCGATCACCTCCTCGGCGGTGCCCATCTCCTCGCTGGCGTCTTCCAACTGCAAGTCATCGTCCCCCAGGTCCTCCAGCTGGAACCCCGCCATCTGCCCACAGCGCGGCTCTTTGCCCGGCTCGCTGCTGCTCACGCAGGAGCTGCTCCCCGTGCTCACGTCGACTGCGCTGTCAGCAGCGAAGACGCTGTTTTTACTGAAGTCTCCGTTGCTCTGAACTTTGTACGGCGGGCAGGAGCTCAGGCTGGTCTGGATGCCCATGCTGACAGTGCCCAGGCCCAGCTGGGTCACTGTGCTGGGGGCGGACGCGAAGGGAGCAGGGACCTCGACGCGGTCTTCTGTCTTTGGTGGTGGCGGCGGCGGCAGCGGAGGCAGAGGCAGGCCATGGTTAGCGTCACTGGCAACAGTTTTCTCCTCCTCTTTGTAGCTTGCTCCAGCATCACTGGACGGCACATAGGTTCTATCAGGACCCAAGGGCTCCCCGCCACCTCGGAGTTCTCCAAGGGGGCATGGGGGGTCTGTGGAGGTACAACTCAGGGTACCCGCGTGGCTCTCGCGGGTGCTGGTCAGGGGCTTGGCCCCCGTGGTGCTCTCCAGGTCAGGGAAGGTGGAGTGACAGGCCCGGAGGAGGTCTTCCATGCCCAGACGCTCGGCCACTTCGTAGATGACCCCAACATTGATCAGGTCTGTAAAGAGCTCTGACGTGTAGACAAAGCTCAGAATCTTCTCAAAGTTGGCTGGAGTGATGAAGTCCACCACGTACGTCCGGGCGGCATCAAGCCCCGTGTTCAGGAAGAGGTTCTGGAAGTAGCCCGCTGCACAGGCCAGCACAGCCTTGTGGGCTGGGAAGGAGCGGCTCCCCACCACAATGGTGACATCGCACATGGTCTCCGAGAGCCGGCACTTGTTGAGCTCCTTCAGCAGGTTGTTGGGGTGGTTGGTGCTTTGCAGCTTGATCCTCATGCCCATCTTAGCAGCTCCTACGACGTTGCCTCCGTATCCGCACGGCTCATCTGCGGAAGGACAAGACGGTTAAGAACGTCCTTTCAAGGGAGGAGCCCCACAGGAGAAAATGCCTCCAGTCTTTAGTGTTTCCAAAGCCTGGGCGGGGAACAGGAGAAGGGCTACTCTACTCTTCCAGGGACCAGGACAGTAAAAACAACGGGGGGGGGACACACTCTCTCACTGTAAATATCCAAATGCATACAAGGAATCCGCATGACAAGATCCAAAATCCCTGATAAAAATCCAATAGTCTGTTAAAAAAAAAGCTGGTAGCCTGTTCTTTAAAAGTCGGGAGGAGAGCGCACAGTCCTCTGGACTGGTACCTGAGAGACAGCCAGAGACACACGATGTGGCACTCCAATACCAGAGCTGCTGGCTCAGATTTCCCTCCTCCTGATTTCTTCCTAAATATAAGCTTTCCCACCTCACCAAGGAATCTTTTTTCTCCTCCCAGGGCCAAGCGTCACACACGTACTCCAATGCAATCACCAGGTTGCTAGCTCCTGGAAGAAAGGGACAGGATGCTCCGGCTTCTACCTTTCTGTCACGACTGTGTCCTTTCAAGTTCCTTGCTCTTTCTTGAACTCACCTCGCTCCCTAACTATGCTACATGGCTATCCTGGTCTTTTGAAAACCCAGGGCCATCGAATATCATTCTATGTTCTGTGAAGGAACTTAAAACATTACAAACTCAAAGAAGTAAAGCAAAGTAGGTGACAACTATGGTATCTCATACGATTTAAATGTTTTATTCCTCTTTTACCTCCCTTTTCAGGGTACCTGCTCCTGTAGACCCTATGCTAAGTTATTTGATGCCATAAGAAAGGTTTCTAATGAAGGAAGTCCAGGAGTTGCAGACAAGAACTATTCCTAAGTGTGCAGGGAAGTGGGAATGGGTGTGTAGTTACTTAGGCTTACTTTAATGTGAGAAAACAGGGCTGCAAATCACTACAAACAGGCTCAGTCATAGCCAATGTTGTGAAATTAGATCAGACCTGGATTTTTTAAATGATCGTCACAATGGAAAACACTGTGGGGGTCAAGGACCTGGAATGAGAGGTCCAGAAGGGACGTAACGAGCCCTTTCGGGAACCTAGTGTGGGAGACTGAGTTAATGCCAGGACTGTGGAGAGACACACACTCAAAAGCAGCATCAAGAGCCGTCATCTTTGAGTGAGTGGGACACTATTGTTTCTGACTGTACACGTGCTCTTGCTTTCTAAGGAGATCACGTTTCTAGCAGTGCACCCATCGTAGTTTTTCCGTTCTGGTTTATGCTGGTTCACCCCTATTTTACAAAGTCAGGTCCATTCAAGTTTTCCACCTGAGTGGCTGTGACTTAAGTAGGGAAGGGCAGATTCAAAGCCTTGCAAGCAAAGACCCCAAACCTTTCCCATGACTTCAGAGCTGCTAAAAACAATTAGTACAAGAATGAAGAAAATATTCTAAGGTTAGTTGTACAGCTCTTCTTGATGTGACTGAATTACTGAACTGTGTGATGTGCGTCCCATGTGAACACAACTTTAAAGAGTTGACGGTGCCACCAGTGACCAGTGACGGTGACTGCGATGAAGAATCGGGTATGAGTAGGAGCCTCAGGGGAACTGCTGGGTCAGCCCTGGACTGCAAGTTCAAATCCACCAGCCACTCCCTGGGGAAAGATGAGGCTATCTGTTCCCCCAAAATGTACGTCTCAAAAACCATATATAGGATCAGTGTGTGTCAGCACTGAGTCCATGGCTTTTGCTTTGGTATAAGGTATGAGTTGGAATGGCAGTAGCTGGGCTGGGGGGTCAGAGTGGGGGCAAATTCACATAACATTAAAGGATCCGCCCGAGTCGTCCATCAGCTGACCCTCCGTACCCAGGGGCTGGCTGGCTGTATACAGCCAAGCCTCCTAACAGCATGTTCAATAGCACACTTTTTACTGTGCAACTAGCTTATCATTTTCAGGCTTTCCCAGTCCGACCGGCCTGAAAAAAGATAAGCTAATTGCACTCCTGTTTACTCCTCCACTGGCCGGAGCCGGCCCCGAGCAAACCCGTTTCTCTGCCTCATGAGATTCTATCTATAATTCCCAACTTTCCCTGGGTCCAGGCAGTTTCTGGGCATGGTTGGGTACCACCCAAGCATCTCCAGGGCCTTTGGCAGGCAGGTCGGGACACTAGGAAGCCAGAAGCGGGGCCGGGGCACTGTGGACAGTTGGAACTTCCGAGAAAGGGTCCCCAACCAGCAGAAGACGCCGGAAGACTCCCCTCGGGGCGCGGAATGGGGCTGAGCACCCATATGGGGGGCGGTGCAGGGGGGGGTGTCGCACCGAGCAGCTCAGGCCCTCCACCCGCG
>NW_022103898.1:76356338-76378902 GCF_000313985.2 Echinops telfairi | reverse complement strand
CCGACCCCGCGCGGCCCCGGGAGCCCCGAGATGCCACGTTGGTTGCGGAGCGCAAGCGACCGCAACGCCTCTCCGGGCCTCCAGAGCGCTCCCTAACCCCCGCTCTCACAGAGGCGCCATGGGGGACTCCCCCCCCCACCTGCTCCCTTCTCGCCGGGATGGGTGCCTGCAGGAGAGGGGTGGAGGGGACACCTGTCCAAACAGCTGGCGTCACTGTCCTCTGCTAAGTCTCCTAGTGCTGGCAGCTTTCCGCAGAACTTTCACCGTTGTAATGTTACAACAAGAATAAAACAATAGTATTATCTTATTAACGTATGCCTCCTCCACGAGGCTGGAAGGAGCTAAGGGCACCGTGGTTAAGTGCCCCCGATGCTCACCGCGCCCCTAAAGATCCCAGCCTCGGAAACCCTGTGTGGCAGGCAGACTTCATAGTCGCCAGCCACCCAGTGGCAGTGGGTTTGGGGTTTAGGGGTTGCACTAAGCTATGAGCTATCTGATGACAGAAATCTGTGTGGCTTTGTCGGGTGTAGCGTCCACGCTTTCTGGTCGCATGATGTTGCAGCTGTGGGGTGGCCACACGGAAACCTCCTTGAACATGCATAGGGGCTGCTCATGAGGGTCATTCACCAGAACCAACCTGGGCCTACTCATGGAAGCAGAGGAGCCGACCACTGAACCACTGCTGCCACCCAGCCCCATGGAACATGTGATAGGTGTTTCATAAACAGGTTGTTTGCATGAATGGGTGAGCTCTTCGGGGTTGGGCTCTTTATGGTCCCTAGAAATCCCACTGCTGAAGTGTGGTGAAGAGAGCAGAGGGTGCCCAGCTATCAATCACTACAGTGTCTGGGGTCTTAAAGGCTTATTTATATTCAAACAAGCAGCCATCTAAGGGAGGCATCAACTAAGTCCACATGGAAGAAGCACAACAGCTTATGTGATCCAAAGATGATGGTAACGAAATCCAAGTGTGATGAAGTAAAAAAGTATCTGAGTTAAAATTGTAAATACCCAATTTGTAGCAGGCTCTGGAGGACAGTGGGAGCCCAAAATCCATCTGCAGAGTATCAAGTCAGATTAAGCCTCGGGCAGATCCCCTCTGGCCGCAGGAAAGGGAAAGCAACTTTACTATCAAACAGATCATTCTAAACTTGATTATGATGGATCAAACCATGGTATAATATGATACTTGGTCAGTTGACCTCCCTCTTGACCCAACCTGTATTTGCCCTAGCTGAAGTATTTCTCACCTGTTCCAGGACAGAAATTTCTTCTCTGGCCTTTTAAATATTGACAGTAGTCTTTTGTTTATTACACTTTATTTGCATTTTTATCTTTCTATTACTATTATTTTCATCTTGCCATTTTGTTTTGTTCCTGTTTCTTATTATTTCTGTAGGGCTTCCAAGTGTGTTAGTCAAGCTTTCTATTTAGAGGTTCTGAAAAGATAGCATAGCAGTGTGTAACAAAAAAGGCCTGATTTGTGGCAGATGGGGAGCTGGTTTTGCCACCACAACAATGCACCTGTTCACGCAGTCATCTCAGTACACCAGATTGGGGGGGGGGGGGACAGCATACCTCTCTTGCCCCGTGAACCTTACTCACCTGACCTCACTCCACGAGACTTCTTTTTGTTTCCAAGAATGCAGAAGGATGTGAAAGGACAGTGATTTGATGACATAGAAGAGGTAGAGAAAAAAATGAGGCTCACCGAGCAATTTAGCTCTCCACCCTTCAATTAATCCCACATGTGTGTATCGGCCAGATTAGCATAATAAACCTTAACTATTTCAGTCCCCCCAGCCTCCTGGCCCCCTCCGGAGGGAATTACTGAACCCTATCAAGGTTCCTACGCACCTGGTGGCTTAGTGGTTAAGTGAAAGGCTTCATGGTTTGTACTCACTGGACACTCCTTAGGAGAATGATGCGGCAGGCTGTTTCCATAAAAGATTTACAGCCTTGGCAATCCTCAGGGAGAGTTCTCCTTTGTGCTACAGGACTGCCATGAGTTTGAATGATGGCAGTGGGTTACTAAAGTTCCAAATGGCACCGGTGGTTTGTGGCAGCTACTAGCCTAAAGGTTGGTGGTGGGATTCACCCAGGGAAGCCATGAAAGATCAGTTCTAGTGTTCCCTGCCCGCTCCTACCTTCATTGTTTGCTCTTCAAATCCTCTCGCCCTCTACACCTCACATCCCCCCTCACCCCCCAATAACCATTGTATCAGTTACTATCTCCATTTATCCACTCCTGCTGGGCTCTCAGGTCTCTTGCTCTCTGATGCAAGGTCAGGTCAGACCAGGGTGCAGCTGCCTTAACCAGTTCCCTGCTTCAGCTGGCAAGGCTCACGTCTTGCAAGACATACCTGAAGAGAAGCCACATGGACCTACCCCAATGCAGCCCTGGGTGCTGGAACAGCTGCATGGAGCCCCTGCCAGCACTGAGACGCTTACACACTCGCTGATTCAGCTTTCTTCCCGCAGTCGGCGTCGTTGCGTGTGTTTTGTGGAATGGAGGAGGACTTTGTAGATTGGTGTTGGAGCTATGGGCTGATGTTGGACTTATGGGCTTGGACAGCACTGGGTTGGGATGCTTTCTGAATGTACACGTATCCTTTATATAAAACTCTCTCTGATATACATATGCATTTCTGTGGATTTGTTTCTCTAGTCTACGCAGATTCACACAGGGACAGGTATACATGATGTTGCCAAGTGGCCTGAACCAGTTTGGCTGTTCAATGATTATGAGTTCTTTTAGTGACTTTGGGAGATGGTGTGTCACTGGGCCCAGATTCAACGGGAAGCAATCCTTACACCAAATGCTGCCAACCATGTCATGTTTATTAGCAAGTAGACAGGTGACAGCCGGACTACCTATGCTTATCACTTGAGGGTCAGGAGTTCCACTTCGCTCTCATGTGAAGGGGTCACACCAGCTAGGTTCCAGGCCTCCACATGATTCTGGAGGCATTAGGCTGCTGGGCTTCCAGGACCAGGGCCTGCTCCCTCCTTCTAACTAGCTGCCTTACCATCTCTATAGGATAAATGTACCTCACATACGAACCAGCCACCTAGAGCAGTGGTTCTCAACCTTCCTCGTGCTGTGACCCTTTCATACAGTTCCTCACGTTGTAGTGACCCCCCAACCATAACATTATTTTCGTTGCTACTTCATCACTGTCATTTTGCTACTGTGATGAACCCCTGTGAAAGGGTCGTTCGGCCCCAAAAGGGGTCACGACCCACAGGTTGAGAACCACTAACCTCGAGGGTGCAGATTAAAGTTGACCCTGTTTGCTCTCGTTGGTGGCGCTGCTTGTCAGGATGTCCCTTCTGACTCGTGGCGAGCCCGTGGTGCAGTCGGACTCTATGGAACTGTGGCGTTATGGGAACTCTGTGGAGTTTCGACACTTAGAGTCAGAAGCAGGTCATCAGGCCGTAACCAAGATGGCTCTAGGTGGGTTTGAAACATCAACCTTTCAGTCGTCCAAGTCCTCAACTACTTGTGTCACCTCTACTGTGAATTAAAAACAAGCACACAGAAAACCTCAACTTACCGGCATCGAGTCAATACGGACTCATTGTGGGCCTATAGGACTGGGTAAAAGTGAACCCATGGTTTCCCGAACTCTATAACTCTATACAGGAGTCGGAGTCCGCAGCTTTCTCTTCTGCTGTTTATGCTGAAGCCTTTTCATTCAAGTACTCCAGCCCGCAGTGCAGTGCATGCACAACAGAGAAGTGAGGGCCAGAATCCAGTCAACGTCTTTTGACCGGGTCTCCCTGGGACATCGACCCATGTACCCTAAGAATGGGATGACCAAAATCCCTTCACGTATTCCCCAAGCACGGAAACGGGACCCTAAAGCTCCAAAGGGGACTCGCTCTGCACTGTGCCCTGTCATCCCAGGGCTGCAGTTTTACTCAGTCCCACCAGAGAGCAACCTTCCTGTACTGATGCTCCCACCTGACCAAGCCTGTGGGCTCCCAGCACCCACCACGTCTGGGCCCTGGGCTGGGCTGGGCCGAGCCAACTCTGGAAGCTTTGGTGGCTCGGTGAAATGCCCCGGCCTCTGAAATGCTTCCTGCTTTAAAACCCTGTGGAGAAGTCGTGTTGAAATGTCAGTGAGATGACTTGGAAGGAAGGCAGGCTGAGGAGCATTCTTTGACCTCTCAAAATAAAACGGACACGAGAGATGCTGAGGTGAGCGTCTCCTTCCTTCCCTGCCACCCGCAGCTGTGACAGCATCCAGCTGAGTTCGCAGAACAGAGAACTCGCCACCGCCACTCCCCAACCCAACCCCCAGCCCTGAAGGGAACCAGGAGTGACCTCTGCCTCCATGGCCTTGTCCTTTCTTGCCCTGTGGTGGCAGAGCTAAGGGTAGACTTTGTCTTGGGATGACTCAGGGACGTGACCGAGCATTCACCTGACCCCCATGCCACACCAGGCCAAGATAGGGAGTGTGAAGCTTCCCCAGAAAGTTACTTTAGGAGATTGAACCCCCTTTGGGATCAGTGAGCTTTCACAGTCGGCAAGTCAGACTAATCAAAGGCATCCACTCCCACGGAACCACATTGAAATGCCTTACACATACTGCAGATGTCTAGACCAGTGCTGCGGGGACGGTAACAGACACTTCATCAGAGTCTGGAATAAGTGTTTTCCTTCTAGAATAAGCCGGGGAGCTGGTTAGTGCCTCACTTTTCGCCAGAGCCCCTCTGTCTCACTTCTCTGTCTCCCCCACCCTCACCCCAGTTGGATTAAGTCCTGTTTGCTTGTCTGCAACCTTGCTCTGTGTGAGCCTCCCTTGCCTTCCCCGGGCCTGTCAAAGAACCATGCTCTACACTGGGGACAGAAAAAAGGATGCACATCCTCTTCTCTGGCTGGGTCTCTGAACCCCACCTCCCATTCTGTCGAAAGCCCCTAAGCCCAAGCCCTCTGCCATTGAGTTGATTCCAAATCAGAGTGACCCTCCATCGGATCTTTGAAGCGGTAGATCTTTATAAGAACAGGCAGCCTCCTCGTTCTCCCACACCAGAGTGCCGGTGGGCTTGAACCACCAGCCTCGTCATGCTTCCCAGGCAGCACCACCAGGGGCCTCATTCTAAGGAGGGTCAAATGTGGGACAGGTGGGTGTCTTACGGTCCCTCCTGGAAACATAGGTGCGAATACCTGGAATTGTTTCGGTCTTGTCTGAAACTGGTCTGTGAATGCCTTTGAGCACTAACACACCTGCTCCTGCGCTCCTGCACTCCTCCTTTGAATGCCCCAAGACAGGGAAGCCCTGGACAGCACCGCTGGAACACGCAGTGTGTGTGCAGAATGAAGGTGGAACACCAGAGGCCGCCAAGGTGCCTCCCACTCATGACCACCCCTGTGTCAGAGGCGATCGGCTCCGCAGGGCCTTCCGAGGGCCCAGCTTTCTCCCGAGGCACCTCTGGGTGGGTTTGCATCACTGGCCTTTCAGGGAGCAGCCCAGTGCTGAAAAGAAGGACACTTCCATTTCAATATGAATATGTACATTGGAGAGGGCTTCAAAACAGCTGTGGGGAAATCCCATGATCTTTTCATTCCGTTTTCCAGGAACTTTTTGAAGCCTGATATATGCACACCCACTACGGAGCTCCAGAAAGTGATACAGATTTAATCTATAGGTCTATAACGGAGCTCCAGAAAGCGATACAGATTTAATCTATAGGTCTATATATACATACACACATATACATACACACACATACAAGTATGCGCACGCACACACAAGGGGCTTCAGAAAGTTCGTGAAACATGGATTTCCGCCCCCCTCGTATAGAATATGCCCATGCGGCGTAGCTACAAGCGTCGGGAAAAGAGCCCCCCAGGAGCAGAACGACAGTGTGGGTCCTGTGCAAATGCCTTTATTATTACAGGGCTGAGGGGCACGGTATCATGACCACGTCTGAAGCTCCATGCCGACACAGCCCGCGTCTGTTGGGAGGGGAGCTCTCGCAGCGTCTCGGAAAGGGCGAGGTCGAAGGGGTGGGAGCAAGGGGCCAAGGCGTGAAGGTAGTCCAGGGGTGGGGAGCAGGGAAGGAAGAGAACAGCCCTGGGATCGCGAGAAGGGGCAGGCGGTCCTCTGGATGCAGCCCGGGGGTCCAGAAGCAGCGTGCTGCGGACCTGAAAACAAAGCCAGAGGTTATGGCCCAGCCCTCCCTGAGGAGACGGGCCTCTGTGAAGGAGCAGGGAAAAGAGAAGTCCCCCCCACCCCATCCCCGGGACCCTTGCCGTTGCTAACGCAGCTTGCGTGGCTTCAGGGCCACGCGGATGGAGCAGAAGGACCCTAACATTCCCGAGGCTGCGCGCTCTGTGGAAGCTGATCGCCGGGTCTCCTCGCCCCCACCCGCCCACTCGCTAACCCATTCGGTTCTCCTTCCCACCCAGTGGACAAGGTTCCAGCTATAGCTTAGAGCCCCGCTTGAAATCCAGGACAGAACTCTGTCACGACAGGTGCTTGCACCTTCCCTACTGCCAGACCAGTCGTGATAAACCCCCTGGGGGTGGGAGTGGGGTGTGCAGACAGGGCAGCAAAGTGCACAGCATCCCGGCATCCTCGGGAGGCAGGGACACACACGTCCTTCCCAGGGTGCCAGGGCCGGAGCTCTCCCAGCCTCCGCAGGTCCCCTCTCTTCTCAGAAGCCCTTCCCGAGGAAGAACAAGCCCAGTCTCTTTCTCACATGAATGAAACGTGGTGACAGCTTGTCCCCACGGAAACACAATGAGCTGTGTTGGTCCATTCCATCTAATCTCCTGGGAGTGCCAACTCCCGGAAACCCGATTCGTACCCTGCCTGGCACCTAAGAGGTTGTAAAATGTGCTGTTGATGTGGATGACGATGATGGTGGTGAAATGATAAAGGCTGCAATTATGGGTCTGATCCCTCTGAAAGAGCTGGATTCACCAACAAGCATTAAAAGCGGGTTTCTACAATGCGCTTGTTTCTACCATTTGTATAAAATACTGTGGCAAAATTGCACTGTAATTATCTTTACGGCCGGTGCATAACGCTGGGGGAGAGTATGTCATCCAGAGGTGGCTGCCCGTATAATTATCTGGCCGTCGGCAGAACTGAAATAACCATCTAATGAGAGCAAAATGATACAGTGAGTACCATGTAATCAGCGAGTTACGATTATTACGGCTCTTTGTGGCCTCTCACCCAGCGCTGAATGGGAGACCAGCCCCAGCCTCCGCTCCCCGGGCGTCATCTCAGGCAGTATCATCAGGAACCAGCCCTTGGGCCTGGGGCTGTCCACCCAGTGACCACTGAGTGTGGGCGGCAGGGACCCCGGGAAAGGAATAGGGCTCTCGCGCTGCGATAATTGCGTGCTCCCAGTCCCTCGCCTTTCTGCTGTCCGCGTTTCCTTTCTTCAGAAAGGCGCCAGTGGAGTTGCTATTGCTGTGTGTGGGCAGATGGTGTCGAGGCGGAAGCTTCCATGTTTTGACTAGACACTTCCCTGGGGATGCTCACAGCAGCGGATCAAGTGAGAGATCAGTCGGACCACTCACCCCCAGGGTCCAGTCCAAACGGCTCTAGGCAGGCAGACCAGAGCCGGTGGGAGAAACACGAGGGCACCCCCACTCCCACCACCCCCCTACTTCCCAGACCAGAACAATCATGAGAAAGCGGTGGCACTGTTGTGAGCACTTTGCCTACCCCCAATCTTCCAACCACAACCCTGCAAGGCTCCTCTAGCACCCTCTATTCTTCAGGGGAAGAAATGGGGGAAAGGCACAGAGAGGGTGTGCAACTCGAGCAAGGTCACACAGCTAGTGAGCGCCAGATCCAGGATTCAAACTCAAGGCATGCTCTTAACACACCACGGAGCAACTCAGACGGGGTTCCCAGCGAGACCCCATTAGCTGTCTGAGCTCCTTCTATTTCTTTCTAATCACTCCTGGTGGGACTACACAGAGACATTGGGTCAGGCAGCCCTGGAGCCTGGACGCTTTGAGTGCGCAAATGATTCCCTTGTGCACTGGATTATAATGATCAGACAAGCTTTCCAGCTTCTACACAGATCCGCAGAGATCTGAAGAACTAACGGTGCCCGTCAGAAAAGCCCCAGAGGAAGCCTGTCCCACCTGCCCACGCCCCACCTTCCACCCCTCACTCCTGCTCACGACACAGGGAAAGAGATGAAAGAGAAGCGTGTGTGTGCGCCTGCAGCATCCAAGGAACTGACCCCCAGGCAGTCTCCACCACCCCACAGACACCTCCCAGCCCCCTCCCCACAGCCTTCCGTACCTCACTCTGCCTTGCTGGGATACTTGGGGTTCCCAGAGCTGGGGACGCCCTCTCGGTTTGCATCAAAAGGAGTGTCTGGGATGAAGTAAACAGTAGTTAGGAGGGATTTTTCAGAATGCAACCTTCACTCTGACCTGTACCAGTGAGGGGGCCTGGCTCTGGTGGGTACCATGAGAAGACGGAGTCGGGAAGAAGGCACGCTCCAGCCCCTGGCCCAAGTGCAGCGTAGCCAGGCCATCAGGGAGGGCTGGATGGTGGCTGCTAGAGGACTGGGCAGAAGAGGCCCAGGGACCCTCACTATAGGTAAAACACACTCTGTCTTTCCCTCTGGGGATAAATATGGGGCATCTGGCCCCTGTGAGATCTTCCCCAGGATCCCCCACCTCTCTCTCTCTCTCTCTCTCTCTCCCTCTCCACCTCTCCACACGCCTACCTGGCTGGCTGTTCCGCTTGCCCATGAGGCCCACAAAGAAGTCGTGCATGTCACCTGCAGAAAAAGGGTCCCATTGCTAACAATGATGCACACCCACACAACTGTGTGGAGACTTTGGGGACTGGGTTTCTGGTCGGGTTTTTTTTCTTATCACATTTGGCAAGCATATTTCCTAGACCCTCCCAAAACCCCACACACACCCCACTCCCACCCGGTCTTCCACATTTCATGAACTCTCTTGCCCCAGAGGGTGCCTGTCTTGGAATCTTGGCCGAAACTGAACATGTGTCTGCTGAGACACCCTTAGTTCCCAGGGGAGGAGGGTCCCCAGGCATGGCCCCCACTACCTGCTTCCCCTTAGTGGCTAGGGCCCCTCGGTTCAGGTAGAGGAGGGCTGGCTGAGGGGGCACAGGTAGCTGTGGAGATGGGCACTGAGCCCCGAGCCCTCAAAGGGAGCTCCAGGCAAGTGGTCAGCAGAGATAGGGAGGGCGAAGGGGCTACTCACGCTTCTGGAAAAGGGACAATTTCTTAGGACCTGGGAAACCAAGAACAAGCATATACATTGGGGGGCTTGAATCTGGAAAATGAGGGTTAGAAGGGTCCAAATCACAACCCTCCACTATCCACTAAACCATCCCCAATTCCCCGCCACCTGTTCCCCACCCTGATTCCATCCTCCACATCCTGGCCCCCATGGCCCTCTCCCCTGGAGCCTGCTGCTTACCCACACTGGCGCTGCTCAGTATTTTGAGCAGCCCTTCCAGCGAGACTGTCTGGCTGTCTACGAGTTTCTGGAGTAAGGATGGGGGCAGGTGGTGGAGATTCGGATCTTTCTGGGGGAGAGAAGTAAAGAGGGCTGAGAACAAGAAACCGCCTGGGCCCAAGCTCCCCGAGACTGGACCCAGCATCCTCCTGATTTCAGGGTTCCCTCTGGCTTCCAGGGACATGCAGAGTGTGGTCTGTGGGCAGCAGCAGCATCGTGGGGAGCCTGTTCGAGATGCCTCATTTCAGCCTCACCGTGGGCCTATTGAAAGAGAATCTGCGTTTGTCATAAGATGCTCCGGTGATTCATGTGGTCACTCAGGTTTGCACAGCAATGGTGGGTGGGGGCAGAGGCCCCCAGCATTCTACCCATCTCTGGCCCAGACCCGAATGTCAGTGACCAGGAATGGAGGCAGGGGTTGAGGTGTTGGGGGGAGGCGGGAGGGTGTCTGACCTGACACAGGCAGCAGCAGATGTGGCTCCTTAGCCCTGACTCAGGCTAGACTCTTGCTGTGGGTTCAGCTCCATCAGAGCTGAGGGAAGAGGGCCGCAGGGTGCTCCCCAGAAGGCTGCCTAGCTACCCAGGTGCCCAGTTCTGAGGGGCTTCATGTTGAAGGATGTGGCTATCCTACCCCCACCCTCACCCACCCCAAAAGGCCCACTGAGGATCGAGAAAGGCCCAGCAGATTGAGTGCATGCGCCCTGGTCCATGACTGAGAGTGGGCAGCCAGGGGGTTCTCTACCCCCTCCCCTACTATCCCTCACATTCTTGTCTTTGCGTGGGTCTCTAACTCCAGGTCCCTGTTCGCCACCCCCCGCCCCTCACCCTGCCTCCCACTTTTTCCCTGGATCTGACATATCAGGAAGGGGGCATACTCAAATTTGCCTCTTCTCCTCCTCCCACTCCTGCAGCTGAACCCCAGATCCCAGAGTTGTTGCCAAGCACGAGCTTTTCATTGTCCTTGTGTTTGGGGGGGGGGGTTTGGTTTGGCTTGTTTTTTTAGCCAACTTTGAGCACAGCAGAATGGTGGGCACACGGTACACACTCCGTCACTGGCAGCTGCACAGAGACCATCCGAGTGATCACCTTCGGAAAGCCTCACCTTGGATTGCCATGGTGCCCCTCACTCCAAGCCCAGGTGGCTTTGGGCCGCTGTGTAAACAGAGTCCCACAGGACGCACCCCGAGCCACACCACTCAGTGGAAGGGACGCTGTGGCAAATCGTTGACCTGCCTCCAGACCCAGTTCCCTCCATCCTCAAAGACCCAGGGGAAGAGGGACCCACAGCGTGGTCCTGCACCCTGGCGACCCATCTCCTCACCCCAGGCCTGGCAGCAAGGATGTGTCACAAGAACCCAGGTGCTGCTCTCGCGGCTCAATCTGGCACTCAGTTGCTCTGCTCACAGCGCCCAGCTCCTACTTGGCATCATTGCCAGTGTTGTTTCCAGCCAGAGCCCTGGTGACGTAACGGTTACACGTCGGGCTGCTGCCCACCAGGTCAGCAGTTCGAAACACCAGCCCCTCCTCAGGAGAAAGATGAGGCTTTCTATACTCCCAGAAAGAGTTGCCGTCTGGGAAACTTACCTGCTGTGGCAGTTCTGTGCTGTCCTTTAGGGTCACTGTGAATCAGCATCGACTCAATGACAGTGAGATTGGTTTTTAGTTTGGGGTGTCTGCCTCTTGTGCCCTAACATGCTTCCTCAGCTGGGTGGCTCTCTCTGCCCAGCACAGGGCTCCTCAGACAGTCGCTTTCCCCCAAATGCTCAAATCCTCTGCCCACCTCCTATAATGAGATGCTAAACAGATCTGAGCCAGAGAGGCAGTTGGACTTCACACACGGAATTTGTAATAAGTCCCACCGGTAGTCATCGTAAAAGCCTTTGTACCAATGTAATGACTATCATTCCCAAACCTAGCAGAGACTCCCTCCCTGCTCTTCCATACCCCTACCCTTCCCCGAGAAGAACTTTGGAAATCAGTGCTCAACTGGTTCCCCCACTGCCCCTTTCCTAAGGCAGTGAGGCTAGAGGTGGGCAGCAGAGAGGAGGGAAGATGAGAAAGAGGCTGGGATGCTCGGAGCACTGGTGTTGGATGGGGCAGCTGAGCAGAGGCTACGGGGATTTCTCTGTGTTTGAAAATAAAATAAGGCCTAGGTGCTGAGAGGAGGGATCACCTGCAAATAAGCATTTGGGAAAGAAAGCCCGGCCGTATTTCCTACCACCCAGAGCTGCACCACCTTGCCCAGGGACAGAGCTGGGCTGGGCTGTAGAGAAGCTTGGACCACCTTCGTTCATGCCTGGAAGCTGCCCCAGCCCCAAGGAAGCCGTCAGTTATGAAACAAGCAGCCTATTTGCAGGGCATCGTTCCCATCCCGTCGCCATCGGCTTGGCGGGGTCCACATTCTGAGCGACATTGCAGGACAGAGTCTGGTTCCAAGGCTGTCTGTCATCTAGACAGACACCAGCCAGTGAGTTCACGCCGCTGATCTGTCCGCAGCAGCTGAGTGCTTTAACCACTGTGCCATCGGGACACACACACACACACACACACACACACACAGAAGACAGTTAGGGACCAGCCCCAGAGACAGTGAGGTCACAAGACCATGCAGGAGACAACGGAATTCCAAAGGATGGCCGAATCCCCTTAAATCAACAGCCCCTGCTTCCTTCCATCAGTTTTCCCCAAGTGCCCAGGCAGGTCTCCCCGTCGTCTGCCAGACTGGGGACAATAGGGGGCGCCTCACCTTGCCGAGGGCCCTGCCGGGCACCTGTGCCTCCTCACAGACAGCCAAGTCGCTCTGGAGCAGGCTGAGGGCCAGGATGGCTGCAAGCAGCAGGGAGCTCCGCATGGTGCCTGGGAGCGCAGAGAGAGGGAGAGGCAGGCAGGGCCCTCTGCCCACGGAGACCCCAGCCCACAGCTCTCCAGCTGTCAAGAGACCTCGGCACAGGGCTGACAGCCCTTGGTCTCTGTGCCCCACTCCCCATCAGACCCGCACCTGGCAGTGACGCCCAAGGACCTGGGGCACCCAAAGAAGAGGTTGCGACATGCACTATTGCCTTCATTGGTTGGAGGAGAGACCTGAAAGGCTCTCTTCCAGCACCAGGTGACCCCAAAACCTAAGCCAGAAAACTTTCTAGCATAGAAGAATCAGCCTGGACCCACAGGTTCCAAACATGAACCCTGTTCACCTTCTCGGTGCCCTGTCACCGCCTCACTCCCTCCAGACTCTGGCCTCTGCCCCTAGGCCCCAGCTCCCACCCCAACCAACAGTCCTCCCACTCCCTGTCCCTCACTGGGCAATGCCTACCTGCAGGGCGGCTTTGAGCCTGGGCAGACGGCCTGGCCTGGCTGGATCTGAGAGCTGGCTGCGAGCTGGGAGCGGGGAGCTGGGAACACAGCCCACTCCCCACACTCGGAGATCAGTGGAGGGGGTTCTGGGAATGTGGCAGGAACTCAGTCCCGCTCTCTGATAAAGGCTCTGGGAGGGTCTGGGGGAGGCGAGGGGAGGGGCTGAGAGTCACCAATCCCAGGGTGGCTGGAAGGGAGGGGGAAGGTAGGGAGAGGAGACGGAGTCTGTAGCCCAGACGTACACAGACACACACACATGCACACACACACACACACACACACACACACACACACACTCCACAGAAACAGCCCTGAGCTCAAGTCGCCCAGCATCCACTTTGCACCAGCACCTGAACCTCACACATGCAGGAACGCGGTGTGTTTTTCACAAATTTCCTGAGCCAGGTCTGGCACAATGGGTGTGAGCCCCAGGTCTCTTTCCCCTGGTGGTCATCCATCCGCCAGCCCTTGCCTTTCAGATGGACTTCACCTCACGTCCTTTGGATGTGCTACCGGGAGGGACCGTTATCACACAGCCAGGGGTCCCCAGAGAGCCTGTCCTCAACCGTAGCCCCAGACAGAGACCAGGTGGGTTTGAGGCATTCCGAGCGTCTTCCTGCAAGTGCTTGCGGAAGGAAAAACAGCCAGGTTTCTCCTGTTTCAGAGTTCAATCCTGAGCCCACACGTTCCTGTGCCAGAAATGGGTTTTTCACAGCGATTAAAAGAGACTCATAGGGTGTTTTTTGTTTTGTTTTTTTACAATGTCACAAGATGTGGTAGATGCTCTAAGAACACAGGTTCTACAATGATCGTCAGGAAATTATCCAGACCTACATTTCTCCAGGGGCCATGAGATCACCATCCCTGAAGCTCCATGCACCCTTGTCTGGCTGCTTCTTGTCTTTGGCCTTCTGTGCCTCCTTCCTGAGATGGAATTGTTCCAGTCAGGGAGGGGACTGTCACATTTCAGATTTTTAACACATGGAATTTTAGATTATGTAATACTTCTAGGATTGATTTTCCCTCTATCAAAACCAGTCTCTGCGGGAAAGGGACATTGTGCTTGGGAGCGGGGCGGTGGGAAACAAAAGGAAAACCCTCCACAGATGGATCGAGACAGTGGCTGCCACGAGGGACTCACACACAGGCAGGGTTGTGAGGATGGCATGGGAGCAGATCACCGCACACACGCTGGCTACGAGTCAGAACCTGCTGTACATGACAGCTGGCTCCTAGGCAGTAACAGCCAGGCCACAACACTGGGGGTGAGGTTCTCTCTGCACCTTCCACCACCTAGAGCAGTGAGTGGTTCTCAACCTGTGGGTCGTGACCCATTCGGGGGTCAAACAACCCTTTCACAGGGGTCGCCTAAGACCATCAGACTCCGTCTCCTCTCCCTACCTTCCCCCTCCCTTCCAGCCACCCTGGGATTGGTGACTCTCAGCCCCTCCCCTCGCCTCCCCCAGACCCTCCCAGAGCCTTTATCATATTTCCAATGATCTTAGGAACTGAAACACCACCCTTGATGGGTCTCCAGGCAGATCCGTCCACATGCAGATACGCCCACATTCAAGTGGCTGGCGTGAAGACTGTTACCCATGCTACATCATGCTTCAAGACAACATTTCATTTATTTGTCATTAGAAATAAATATTTCGCAATAGATAATTACACATTGTTTTTGTGATTCATCCCTATGCTTTCATTATGTTCCATTTGTAACAATGAATATCCATCCTACATATCAGATATTTACATGATAATGCATAACAGTAGCAAAATGACAGTTATGAAGTAGCGACGAAAATAATGTTCTGGTTGGGGGTCACCAACACATGAGGAACTGTGTTAAAGGGTGGAAGCATTAGGAAGGCGGAGAACCACTGCCTTAGAGGCAGACGCAGACCCCTGAGGATTGGGACGCCATCCATCGCCCAGGCCTCACTTCTCTAGCTAGCTGTCCTGCTCCACACAGAAAGCCAGGGCGGCCCCATCCGAGCCAGCCGTCTGCCTCCCTCCGGCTCCTCCTGCCTTAACTGTCTCCTCCAGGCCTCCCCACCCACTGCTTTCTGACCCAAGTCAACCTGACTTAGTTCCCTTTGTCCGGAGCTCTAACTTCTCTCCCTCCTGCCGGCACAGCCCAAGAGGGGAACAGCACTCGAGGGCTGAGCTGTTCCTGCCCCACCGGCCCCAGCATTGATCTCGTAATTGCCATTTCCTTCTTCCCTCGCTACTCGTTTCCACTCTAATCTGTCTCCCTGCAGCTCAGCCGCTCCTCCCCTGACCTCCCCAGCTGCTGGCCACGCCCCATACAGTTGAGGGGCCTTCGTCTGCAGGTTTCACACAAAAGGCAGAGAGCCTCAGGCCAGAGACAACACGCAGAGATTACAAGAGGCTGAGAGGCTAAAGATGCAAAGTGAAAGATGTATCGGGATGATTAGTCCTTCCCAAGGAGGAAGGGCCTGGGGCTTGAATCTTTGCAAGGTGCTTTGGCAGAGCAGGATCCATTTCACTTTCACTACCAGGCATGCAGGAAAGATTCCTATTTTGCAGATGAGGAAACGCAGGCTTAGAAGGTGCCGTGACTTACTCTGGGACATGTAGCCACAGAGTCAAGTTGATCTCATTTCAAATCTCGGTTCTTTGGTTCTTTTAGATGCACTGTTCTGGACTTTGATCTAGAGAGGGAACAAAGCTAGTGGGTGATCCAACTGTCCAAGAGACTTGGAGATTTGAGACCTTCTTATACTCCTCTGGGGAAGGAGGGTGGGTGGCTCAGTGACCATTTGCTTGGTTGTAATCCGAAAGGTCAGCAGTTCAAAACCACCAGCCAGCTCTACGGCAGAAAGAATTGGGGCTGTCTCCTCCTGTAAAGCGTTAGTCTGGGAACCTCACAGGGGCAATTCTGCCCTGCCCTCTAGGGGTCACTGTGCGTCAGCACTGACTCCGTGGCAACAAGCTTGACCTTTGGTTTTTACTCTCCTATAAGGAGTCCTGGTGATGGAGTGTTTACACGTTGGGCTGCTGACCGCAACGTCAGCAGTTCAAAAGCCCCTGCTGCTCCACAGGCGAAAGATGAGGCTGTCAACTCCTGCTCCTTACAGTCTCAGAAAACTCAGGGGCAGGTGTACGCTGTCCTATAGGGTCTCTATGAGTCAGAATCAACTCAATGGCAGCGAGTTGGGGTTTGGGTAGTCTTCTATAAAGGAACTCAGGTGGGGTAATGGGTTACACTGCTAACCACAGGGTTAGCGGTTCAAACCCATCTGTTGCTCTCAGGAAGAAAGATGAGGGTGTCTACTTCCATGATGATTTATAGCCTTGGAAACCCACAGGGGCAGTTTTACTCTGTCCTGGAGGGCCACTATGCGTCAGACGCGACTCGATGGCAGTGAGTCTCCACTCATCTCTAATTTCAGATGGGGAGCAAGCCTTATCGCTGTTGTGTGTTGACTACACAGACTTGTGCTGAGGCCTCCCCCAGTCACCCTATTTTAACTGTCCATCAATACTCGTTCCACATGCCCCTCCTGATTTTTTGTTTAAGCCAATCAACCAAACCCACTACCCTTTGAGTCTATTCTACCCCTCTAGGAGCGAGTAGAACTGGCTCACAGTTTCCAAGACTATAGCTCTTGTCGAGGAAGACTGACGTAGCTTTCTCCTTGGCCCAGTTTGGGTTCACTGCCCGGTCGCAGCACTTCCCTTTGTCATCTCTCCCTGCCGTCCAGGTGATTCAGACACACGGGGACCCTGTAGACAGAGGCACACTGCCCCGTGAGAGAAAGCTCCATCGTTCTCTCCCGGAGAAGCTGGTGGTTTGGAACTGCTGACTGATAGCAGCACTTGTAGCCCCATACCACCAGCACTCCTTTTCACTTTCACCACACTTACTGCCATCAGGTCGGTTCTGACGCGCAGTGACCCTGCAGCACAGGGCAGAGCTGCCCCTGTGCACTCACAAGACTGTAACTCTTTGTGGGAGTAGAGAGTCTTGTCTTCCTCCCCAGAGCAGCGGGTGGTTTTGAACCAACAGCCTTGGAGTTGGCAGCCCAAGGCATAGCCGCTATGCCACCAAGCCTCCTTCATGGCATGCATTCAATACCATGATAACTACTTTCCATATGATTGTCTTGCCTCTCCTACTAGAAGGTTAACTAGAGTTTCACGAGGGCAAGGGCTCTCCGTCCGTTCTCCTTGCTGTTGTCTCCCTAGCCCTGTGGGGTTTGCGTGTAATACATGCTCAAGAAATATTGATTTCTAAAACAAAAAAGGGAGACAGAGCCGTGCTTCTGGTATCACGTTCCCAAACAGCGATGATACTCCATGGCTCCTGCCACGTTTGTCACCTGCACCATCTGCCCCCACCCTCATCCCCCACCCAAGCACACGCGAGCACACACACACACACACACACATTTCCAAGGACTGAACCATATATTGAAAGAAGTTCCCTCAGGGTAAGGCCAGCAGCTGGGTCTCAAGGCCACTTTATTATTTGAGAAGTCGATGGGGCCTCCTTAAAAGCTCTCCATTACCCAGCTAATCATAAGCAGCGGGTAGGAGCCAGGACTCAGGGTTGGGAGGCTTAGTGGGGGCAAAGAGGGGGAAGTCCTTTACATACAAAGAGTTTGGTTAGTTCAGCCTTCAGAAGCCCACGTGCTGTTCCTACTGGGATCCCACCCGCTCTCCTTCCCCAACTCCCACTCAGAGAAGGAAGCTGCAGGTGAGAGATGAAGGGAGGTGCCTGCCAGCAGGAGGGGTGTGTTGGGGAGCAGTTAGGTGAGGGCTGAGGACTATCTCTTCCTCAACACCACCCCCCTCCACACACACACACACCGGTGCATCCCTGCCCCCAAGCTCAGGCACCCGGGAAGCAAGACTTCTGCAAAGGTCCACCATGAATAATGTCCTTTGATGATGCAGCAGCTCACAGAGGATAGCTGGAGCCAAGGATGCGGGGAGAGAGGGGATGGCAGAGAGAACTGATCACCCCTTGATCCCTGGGATTAGCAAAGACTTAAAAGAACCAACGCTAAACTAAACAAGAGCCGTGACCTAGCTTTTTGCCACTAAATATATGCGCCTTTGGTGGGGGTGGGGGTGTCACCTATTGGATTTGAGCCCCATCTCTGAAAAGGTCACCAGCCTACAGGGACTGGGTGCGAGGGCTCCAAAGTATCTAGACCACCAGTCCTCCCGCAGCCCACTCCCCTTAGTGCTGGGCCGGGTTGGGATGCGCCCCGGGACCAGCCTGCACAGCTGTGCTGAGGTGAGCCTGGCTAGCAGGCCCTCCCCGAGGGGAAAGAGGGGGCATGACCTACACATGCCTGGGCACACAAAATGGCCTGCACGGGTCCACCACCGCTGTGGAAATGGAGCGCTCACCTGTGGGCTTCCTCCGCGTACCCGAGGGGTGTTGGCTGGGGAGGGAGGCCAGGTTGCTATGTGGGAGGAGATGGCAGCAAAGAATTGGTCTGGGGAGAAAAAGCCAGGCCCAATGGGACATCGTTTCTAGGGACCCCTTGAGTGAGTGTTTCTAGCGGACCAGGGGCTGTGCAGGAGGAAGATGGTGCTGTCTGGTCCTGGGCAAACTGGCCGCTCTGAGTTGGAAGCAACTTAGTGGCCAGAGCAAAACCAAAACGCTGTCATCACCGTGATTACAAAACCCTTGTGGGGGCCGGGAGCCTCCTCTTCCCCTGACAGAGCTTCCGCTGCGCCCAAGCTGCTGGCCTTGTGGTTAGTGGCCCAGCGCATAACCCGGGACGCCACCAGGGCTCCCTTGCGTGTTGGCAGTGAGTTTTGACTGAGTCTTAACAGGACAAAGACAAAAACCAAGCCATCTGGCTACGAGAAAACCAGCACAGGGCAGAATGGGATCCAAAGGAGTCACGGCCCCGTGGCAACGCCAATAGGACGTGGCACAGAGCCATGACTGCTTGGGGTGGGGGGTCAATTCAGCCTGCTCGTGGGCGGAGCTACGGAAGTGGGACAGGACTGTGATTGGGGTACAGATACTATTGATGATCAGAAACATTCACAGAATTGCTTCTGGGCCCCTCTGACCATCTTGGTAAGGATGGGACTCATGACCATGCGATTCTATGACCTAAGGTCTTGGGCAAACCCACAAGGTTCCTGAGGGTCAGACTGCCCCTCGCCCGGCGGTGTGTGGGGACAAGGGACATTCGCTGCCATGAATCAGGTCGGAATAAGGACGGAGGATCCCTGGTGGCCAGCAGTTCAAAACCACCAGCCCCTCGGGTGCTATAGAAGTCAGCCTTGACTCATTGGCAGTGAGGACAGGGGAGAACTGAGACTGGACTTCTGAGACTGAGCTTTAAATCTTCACGCTAAATCTTTACGCTAAATCTTTACGGGAGCCTCGTCTTTCTTCTGAGGCGACAACTCAATCCATAGCCCACTAGCCCAGCAGAGGAGTCGCTGCAAACACACTCTGCCTCCACACCCCCTGGTCAGTGTGGTCAGTGGTCAGGACCTTGATGAAGGCTTGAATCGCTGCGGAGGCTCACAACAGATTGAGGGCGCCCACTGCCCACCGTAGCCATCCACAAACCCAGTGCTCAGCGCGTAAGCTCTAACACGGAGTGGGAGGATCGCAGCTTCAGTGTCCTGCCGAGCCCTGCAGCTGGGAGACAGTCCACAGAGCAAAGAACCAGAGCGCCCCTCAGAGACAGGGCTGAGGCGGAGCTAGAGCCGGTGCCAGGTGAGCTGCCAACCCCGCTCCACGTGCGGCGAGTCCGGTGTAGCTTGTGGCCCTGCAGCACCTGGAAGATACTGGACTGGCGGGGGAGCGGGAGGGGGGCTGCGGGGCTCAGGCTGCTCCCACGGGCGACGGAGGCCCACTGGTGGGCATCAAGGTGGGGAGGGCTTTCCCCTGGATACAGCAGGGGATGAAACGAGATGCCGCCGGGCTTCGGAAGAGGAGAGGAGAGAGAGAAAGCCACCCCCCCTTCCATGAACTAGCTTCCGATGGCCATGAGCATGCCCTCTGTCCACCCCACCACCCAGAGGGCTGACAGTGCCGTTAGCCCTGGGGAGGGAGCAGCGGCCGAGGAGGCAGCAGCTGCATATTCCCTGGCAATTGCTTCTGAAGATGACCAGACACTTCACCGGGAAAGTGACGACAATTTGGGCCCTGGGAGCAGAAGAGGAGGCAAAGAGCAGGGGCGGCAGGTGGGGAGGGTGGTCAGGCTGGGGGCCACCCACCTCCCACCCTGCCAGATAGGATCTGCTTCTGAGAATTCAAGGATTGGCAAGAGTGGGGAAAGGCTGGACATGGCTCCCCAGCCCCAAGACAGGACGGAACCCCTCAGCTGCCTGAAAGAGCTGGCTTCCTGGCTCCTTTTGCAGGTCAGAGCAGAGTGTGTCAGAGGCTTGGGGCTTGCACGCACACACACACACACACACACACACACACACGCATGCACACACGCAAGATTAATCTGCAGGCAAGGAGAGACGTTCCTCCGCTCTGCCATCAGCTTGATTACCTGGGGTCGTGAGCGGCCTGTTGATGGAAGAGACCCCAGGCTCAGGGCACAATGAGCTCAGAGGAGGATGCCGAGTGGGGTTGGGCAGGAAGGGATCTGAAGCGCAGGAAGGGAGCTGGATCCAGAGAGAGAAACAAAGTGGTCCCGTGTCACCTCTCAGAGGGTAGTGCCAAACCCTGCAAACTCCGGCGCTGTGAGCTCCCCAAACGCAGAGGCTGGGAGCGTGCGAGGCTCGCATAAGACTGAGTGCTCCAGAACACAGCGATGAAGGGGAGAGGGTACATGTCGAAAGTGTCATACAAAATGTTATGCAGTGACATCCGTGAGAGCCCACAGAAGTGGGGCGATAAGATGGGGTAAGACAGTTGGTGACAGAGATGATGACGAGAAAACGTAGGAAGACAGAAGGAAGAGATGCGTCACAGAGGTGGGACAGGGGCGCCTCACCCTGTCCAAGTGCCACCAGCTGCGGGTCCCAAAAATGGGACAACGATTACCAACTAGTTGTTGGCAAAGGGGAGAAAACGCACAATAAAATTTCAAATTCGTATCAACTCCAGACTTTCTGGAGCCATGGAGGTTGGATGGATGCCCGACGACATTACCAGACAGCCTTTAAATCTTAAACCAGAGATAGTCCTTGAAACCCACTGCACCATCCAGTCTATACCAACTCACAGTGTTTACTACAGGGTCACTACAAGCCGGCATAGGATTTCCCAGGCTGTAAATCTTTTCTTTCTTCTTTTTTTAAACAAAATGTTATTGTAATTTAAGTGGGAGCTTCCATGTCAAACCATCAGCATTGTATTCAACAGTTTCAACTACTGATCAAACCAGCCCCCTTCTCCCTCAATAGTTTACCCTTCCCTGCTCTTGGATTTTTCCTCTCCTCCTTATGGGATGGCCTGTCTTCCATGTCCTCCAAGTGACCACCCATCACTGGCCTCCCCGGCCTCCCCCCACCCCTTGGTAATCTCCAAAGTGGGCTCCCTTGGTCTTTTCACCTTGTTTTATTTGCCCTTCTAGCAACGGTCACCTATAATGGTTGTCCTTTTGTGATTGGCCGATTTCACTTAGCACCATGTTCTCCGGACCCATCCATGTCATGAGGTGCTTCCTGGGCTCGTTTCCCACTGACGCATAGTATTCCACTGTGTGGACGCACCAGGGTTTCTTTGTCTGACCACGTTTAGGTTCCTTCGGTCTTCTTGCTATTGTGAACAGTGCCGCGACCGTGGGTGTGCAGACATCTGTTTGTGTTATGACTCTCACTTCTGGAGACCCAGCCGGGGGATTGCTGGCTCCTATGGCACTTGTACTCCCAGGTGTTTGAGGTGGCACCATACCACTTCCTGGCACTGTACATTGGCAGTCCCACCAACCTCCAGCATTTGTCAGGTTCTGGGGTGTGTGTGGGGGGTGGGGGGTACTTGGCTGGATCATCAGTGTAAGGTGAGCTCTCATTGTTGTTTTGATTTCCATCTCCCAGGTGGCTGGTCATGGCGAGCACTTATTTCTTCATATGTATGCTGGCTGTTTGGACGTCATGCTTGGTGAAATAGACTATAAATCTCTGGGGGAACACGCAGCCTCAATGTCCTCCCTCGGAGCGGCAGGTGGGTTTGAACCACTGATTTGCAGTCGGCAGTCTAGCACTTACTCCACAGCTCTGCCAGGGCTCTCAGAGTCCCTGAAGTCTTCTGAAAACCAAGCAGGAATTTAGCTTAGCTTGTCAGAAAGGTCTGCCTGGACCATTCGGCTCTTCCTAAACGATTGCTGAGGCATCAAATTGACCATAGCAACTCTTGAGAGCTGAGATAGGGACCTTGGGAGGCCGTGAGTTCACGTTAATGGAGGGGGACTCCGAAACGGAGAGCGAGAGTGGGGTGTTCCTCAAAGGAGGTGCTCCAGCTCTCAGACCTGCATCCATAGAAGCTGCTGAGTTGAGTGGTTGTAACCTCACTTCCCTGCACGTGGTCCAATTGGACGATGAGTCCTGCCCCCACCGTCTCTTCAGAATGTTTTAACGTTCTGTATCGCTCAGCGGCAAACATGCTGGGTGTGGATGTCCAGAGAACTGGGAGGCCCTCTCTGATTTGCTCCCCCGATTCTTAGTAAGCAAGAAGCTTGTGCCTGCTCCCCAGAAGAGGCTCTCCGCTGCCTTGAACCATCTCAGAGACCCACACGGACAGTTCTACCCTGTCCCATAGGGTCGCCG
>NW_022103898.1:76352703-76355912 GCF_000313985.2 Echinops telfairi | reverse complement strand
AAAAAAAAAAGACCTACAGTCTCGGAAGCCCTCGGCCCCATAGGGTCGCCGTGAGTCAGGTGGCAGTGAGATTGGGTTTTTGGTTAATCAACAGAGACATGCCGAGACTGACAAAGACTTCAGGAGCCTTACTGTTCTGTCTGTTTGCTAATAGTTAACAACTGCCTCCCATGACGATCCTGAAAGCTGAGCCAACGTAAAATAGCTGTGTGTGCATCCCCCAGGGTAGGAATTCCAAAGAGCACATCATCTCTGAGGATTCTGATTTCAAAAGGACGCCAGCCTGTGTTGCTGTCAGACTCTCCCCTCTGACAGTCACCGTCTCATAAACATCTCTTCCCCCACCCTCCCTGGCACGTGGAGTTAAGGAATTTGGCTCTGCTACCCCCGGCTCGAGCCTTTATGAGGGGAAGCCATGTCCGACTGTGCGTCTGCTCATGAACACCCACCGCAGAGTGGTTGGCAGCAGCCTGGCATCGCAGGTGGCTGCTGGTAAGGTTTGGGATAACAAGGAGGCAGGAGTGCCCCCCGCTTGGAGGTGGGAGGCGATGGCACTCATGGGTGCAGGGGACCCTGCCTGCCCCGTTCACCTCAGCTGAGGGAGCCTTCTGGGCCTCTTTTCAGGCAGAATTTCCAAAGAGTCTCCATTTCCACCAAGTCGGGATCTTTCCTTCTTCCCTCCAGGGACACACTTAATGAACCAGCCCAGTGGCCACCTGCGGCCTGCTCCCCATCCCTGCCTGCCCCTCTGCCCACCCCCAGCCTCTTCAAACCGTAGCTGAGCTCAGCCGGTCAAGGAGCCCAAAGACAATTTCCCTTCTTTTCCACTCTCATGAACTGTGTTCCCCTGGCTCAGGAGAGGCGGGGAGGGGAGAGGAAGGGGAGAGGGGCAGAGAGAGGAGGGTCTACGTGCAACCGGGTGAGAAGGTGGAGAAACGTAGTTTTATTAGTCATATGTTTCATTAGTGGGCAAAGAGGCTGAGGGGGGGGGGATAGTGTGGGGCAGGGGCGCTCAGTTTGCAGGAGAAGGCTGGAAAGGTTTGGGAGAAGCAAGGGTGTCTTCCTCGAGGGCTTTTCAACCTGCCAGGACGCCCCGTGAGCAGAGGTGTCAGCCCCGAGGGTAGGGAGGGTAGGGGGTGGGTGCTGGTCCAGGAGGAAGATGGGGCTGTTCAGGCAGTCGGCTCCCCTCACGGCACAGTCACCTCCAGGTTGCGACTCCCCTTCTTCTTGCAGCTTAGCTTGCCCTCCCCGCCGCCGCCCCCAGGGCCCTGGATGACCTTCACGGCCACACTGCTCTCCTTGAACTTCACTGAGAACCTGGAGAGGGGACAGATGGAAAGGCAAGGCTAGTCCCTCGCGCCCTCTAAGCACCTGGCTCCCCACCACCAGGAATTTCGTGATGGCCCCTCCTATGCTCCCTGAGGTAGGTGCCTGCTCCTTGACCTGCCCACCTGAGAACTCACTTCCCAGGCCTGCCCTGACCTGGTACGCCCCACTCTATGGCTACATCAATTTTCCCGGTCACAGTGACCAGCAGCTTGGTCATCTGCCTGCCCTTCCCTTGCCCACCCCAGCTCACAGCCTTACTTCTCAGTCACAGTGATGGGCAGCTGCCTCTGCATGGCAGCCAGCACAGCCCGGGACATCTTGGTCAGCAGCTCAATCACATGGTCACTGATCAGCAGGAAGTCTCCCTTGGAGCCCACCAATGCCATCTTAGGAAGAGGGGGAAATACCAGGAAGGGATTCACTTTCCTCAAAGGGAAAGGACATCTGAGGATGAAGGAACAGGCCCGGCATGGGGGGGTCTTGAGCCTGGTCACCTCCAGCCCCAGGGTGCCGTTTGCTAGTCCCAGGCCCTGCCCCAGCAGGACCGTGGTACCTCATTCATGTGCAAGCAAAAGAGCCCATCCTTAAAGCTGGTGACGGACACTCCAGCCAGACTGTCCAGTTCAATGACAGTCCTAGCCTGGGACTTCTTGGCGTCTGTGAGGATCACGTGTCTCTTGGTCAGGAGAAGAATCCGAGAGGAGGTCTAGGGGTGAGGAAATACAGGAATTAATCCCGCCCCACTGCACTCCGAGCCAGGGGTGAAGGAAACTCCCTAGCGTACACGCCACCCCCTCGGTCTGGCCTGGTCCCCTGGGGAGCAGGCCTGGGGAGGAACTTTGGAGGCGGGCCTTCACCTTGCCATTGCCACGGTTGACCTTCTTCACCGTCTCTGCCATCAGAACCGGCCCTTCCTCCCCGCCCTTCAGCTTCTGTAGTTTGGGGTTCCCTTGCAGCCCGATGTAGTCACCACGGAACTGTATGGGGACACTGGGGATACACAGAACAGTGTGCAGTGGAGACAAGGTCCCCACCACTGACCCCCAAGGCCCTGTCTTTACCTCCAGACTTCTCCTCGACATCCTCCCCCGCCCCTTGCTCCTTCCCACCCTCCAGTGGATGCTGGCCCCTAGCAGGGTTTCCCAAAGAGGGCCCCCAACCAAAAGCATCATCAGCACCCACCCATGGACTTATTAGAAAAGCAAATTATTTTACAATTGTGTCCCTAAATTTGTAAACCCAAGAGCATTTCACTCTTTTCACGGTCACCAAGCCAAGAGTCAGGGCCATCGAGTCGATGGGCCTCATGGGAACCCTGTAGGACAGGGTTGAACGGCCTCTGTGAGGTTCTGAGACTGGCAGTCTTCACGAGAGTAGAACGCCTCCTCTTCCCTCCTGGTCCACAGCCAGGAAGAGCTGGGGTGCTTGGGAGTCGGAGTCAGTGGAGGTGAGAGAACGGCCATCCCCGGGAATGCTATGAGCAAATGAAGGCCCTGGACGTGCAGCCCTGGACGACTGGCTGTATGTTCGGCCACACAGATCTTCACCGAAATTAAAGTGGAAGAAGGGACATTCTTAGACACCCACCCCCACCCCCATCCTGCTGACTTGAAAACTCTGGAGAGCGGGTCTAGCGATCCAGGTGCTTCCAAACCTTCCAGATGCTGCGAAGGCACCCTAAAGTTTCAGAACTGCTGCTGATGTGGACGGGGGCAGGTGGGGGGGTCACGTGAAGGAACTGGAGGCCCTCACCTTTGGGGGTACGATGCCTTCCTGTCCTTGAACAGCTCGCTCGCACACAGCTTCTCCCGCAGGACTTCCACCTGCTCTGCTGACAGCCGGTCCCGGAACTTCTTGCACTGGTCGGGGAAGGGGGAGGG
>NW_022103898.1:76349822-76352296 GCF_000313985.2 Echinops telfairi | reverse complement strand
CAGCGGTAGAAGAGCTGCCGCAGCTCCTGATTCGCCGTGTTGAAACACTTGTAAGGGGCAGCTGGCCACTTGTGATCCAAGATCTTGGTGGATGGCAGATTATTCTTCAGTCCCAAGAGGAATTTCTGTGCCTGGGTGGGAGCAGGAGGTGTGGGGATAAAAATGATGAGAAAAGACACTCCCTGGTGGGTGACTGCACACCCAGATCCTGCCAGTTAAAAACAAGAAGGTTGCTGCTGGGGAAGTCAGGGTCCTTCGGCAGAAAGAAGGAAAGTGAGAGAGAAGGGGAACCGATGACAAGGATCTACATGTGACCTCCTCCCTGGGGGACGGACAACAGAAAAGTGGGTGAAGGGAGACGTCAGACAGTATAAGATATGACAAAATAATAATAATTTATAAATTATCGAGGGGGAGTGGGGAGCGGGGAGGGAGGGGAAAAATGAGGAGCTGATGCCAGGGCTTAAGTGGAGAGCAAATTTTTGAGAAAGATGAGGGTAACAAATGTACAAATGTGCTTTATACAATTGATGTATGTATGGATTGCGATAAGAGTTGTATGAGCCCCCACTAAAATATATATTTTTTTAAACAAGAAGGAAAGTGAGCAGACAAGGAGGTCCCCTTCCTGCATCTCCTTCAGCATGAAGGAGAAATAAGCTTGGGTCTGGGAGGCATGGGCATGAAGGGAAGGTGAGGATTGGATTGTGGGGAGGGCTGGTTCCAGCCAGGGATCTACCACCCACGGCAGTGAAGTGGGAAGAACCGTTAAGGACGCTGGCCTCAATGTTTGCTCCTGTGGCTTCCCTATTCTGCCAGCTCACAATGGCCTTCAACCGTCAGCCACGGCCTTGGCTGACTATTGGATGGGTACCAAATCTCCTCTCTAACCAGTCAAGTCCAAACACCTCAATCTGGCATTCAAATCCCTCCTCCTCATGTCATAGGACCCCTAGATTCTCCTAGGACCCCAACTGGGCATGCCATGCCTTCTAGCCAGCCTGTGCATTATCACTGTGCCTTAGTTCCTGCAGCCCTCCCATCTCAACTCTGCCAACCCACATTCTGCCCATCTTTTGAGAGTTAGCTTAATGCCTCCCTGGTTCCTGGACCAGAATCAGAGTCCCAGAGCACGTGCCTATTCCTTGGACTTTATACGATATCTCTTTGTTGGGAGACCTCCCTCTTCTAGACTGGAAGTCCTTGAAAAGAAGCACTCCAGTTCTCTTTGTTTGTTTGTTTGTTTTTCACTTTCACCATTCAATAAGATGCTCTCTGTTCTGTGCTTGATACCATCCTAGGTCTGAAGACACAGCAGTACATGAAGCAACGACTCCATTCTCATTGAGCTGGGTACTGGGTGGGAGATAGGTCACAAGGCAATAAATAGATGACGCAATGCTCCCTAATGAGATCTGCTCTGATGAAAAAAAGCAGGGCCTGAGGCAGGAGTGAGTGGGACCAAGTTCCAAGAACAGAACACTGGGCCATCTGGCTACAGAAACTGGAACCGGAGGAGAGACCATTAGAGAGCAGGTCAGGGGCAAACCACCAAGGACCTGGTAGACTTTTATGCTGAGGGAAACAGAGCACCACTAGAGGCCTTAAAAGAGAAGGGTAACATATATGACTTAAGTTTCTATTTGATTCCACTTTTTGAAAGTTTTTAAGCTTACAAAAAAGTTGAACCATGCAATGAACACCCGTGTCTGCCTCATCTAAACGCATCGACTAATGTTAACACCTTGTCTTACTTGTTCTCACTCTTTCTATACATAGATGTAGACGTTCATGTGTGTAAATACATATGTACCTATAAAATGCGCACACACACATGTGCATATCAATGCATGCACCATATAGAGACATACCACCCTAAAATAGATTGTAGATATCATGAGCTTCCCTCCCTAAAAATTTCATGATGCATTCACCAGGACCAGGACCTTCCCCCATGCAGTCATCATTCCATTACCACACCTAAGAAGACCGCATTCCTCAAAGCCCTCACCCAACAGCCATCCCCACCCAGAGTGCTCCACGTCTTCATTTTAAACTACACATGCTCTTAATACTTTGTCTTCACTTTGATAAGCTGGGATTGAATAAAGCTTTACTTCTCCCCACATCTAATGTAAAGACTCCTGTTCTGGCTGCTGGGTGCGGTCAAGTCGGTCCCGCGTACCACAAAACAAGACACTGCCAGCCCTGAGCCCTCCTCGCCACTGTGATGTTGCAGCTCATGTTGCAGATGTCCATCTAGCTCATCAGGGTCTTCCTCTTTTTTGTTGCCCCTCCACTTCACCAAGCACGAGGTCCTTTTCCAGGGACTGGTCTCTCCTGACAGCATGCCCAAATACGTGAGACGGAGTCTCATCATCCTTGCCTCTAAAAAGGACTCCAGCCTGACTTCTTCCAAGACAGATTTGCTTGTCCTTCTGGCCGTCCATAGTACTTTTAAAATTCTTCACCAG
>NW_022103898.1:76347271-76349442 GCF_000313985.2 Echinops telfairi | reverse complement strand
AAAAAAAAAAAAAAGGTTGTGTCACCAGCATATCAAAGGTGGTTAATAAGGCGTTTCTCCAATCTCGATCCCACATTCTTCTTCATACAATCCAGCTTCTCTGATGATTTGCTCAGCAGACAGGTTGAATAAGTATGGTGAGAGGATACAACCCTGACACACACCTTTCCAGATTTTAAACCATGCGGCATTTCCTTGTTCTATTTGAACAACTGCCTCTTGATCTATGTACAAGTTCCGCATGAGCACAATGAAGTGTCTTGGAATTCCCATTCTTCTCAAGGCTATCCATAGCCTGTTCAGATCCACACTGTTTGATGCCTTGGCATAGTCAATAAAACACAAGTAAACGTCTGAGACCTTAGGTTAAGAAAATTGAAAAGCCTCCAGGAAAGTGATGAACTGGGCAGATGCACTACACAAATCCTCTACAACAAGGACACAAGAAACCAAATGAAACAGACACAAACAATAATCCTGGAACCCTGAGCTTCAGCGGAAAAGAGAGAAATGGATTGAATACTAGGAGAAGAAGTTGAACAAAAGTAGCCAAAGAAAGGAGACAGGTGGGTGAATTGCCAGGTGGCCTGACACAAGCTGCCATCTTGAACTTTTTCAAGCAGCATTCAAGACAGCTGGTAGAGCCCTCCCTGTTCCTCACCTGCTACTGGTGACCCAAAGTGTGGTCAGTCAGACCGACAGAAGACACGGTGCGGGCTCCCTGCCCACCCCTGACCTCAGCCACCAGCTGTGGAGGCACCCACTGCTTCCAGATCAGTGTCCTGACCCAGGAGAACAAAAGCCAGCAGGGACCCCACCTAGAACCAGGGGCCCCACCCTCCCCACTTTCCCCACCTTGTGAGCTCCTTGACTGGCAAAAGGTGCCGACCTATACAAGGTACCCTGCCAGCAGCTCCCTCCCTTCTTGTTTTCTTATTCTCCCTTCTTTTTCTGCTTTCCTCCTGCTTCGCATTTCTGTACTTCCCTCCCGTTCGTACTTTTCTCCGAGTTTTTTACTTTATTGCTCTCTTCTCTGTCATTTCTTTCCCCTCACTAGGTTTGCTTACTGCTACTTCTTCTCGTTCCTTGATGTCCTCTCCCTTTCATTTTCCTTTCCTTCCTTTTTTTTTGTGTGTGTTTTATCTCTTATTATTATTTTTTATTATTTTTCTGTTTTATCTTTTATTATTATTGTTGCTGTTGTTTTTAATCTAATCTATCTATTATTTATCTCAGCAGATGGAAGAAAACAACGGTGCCCACACAGCCCAGCCCCATCCATACTTTCTGCAGCCCCCACCTATTGGATAAGGGCTACTACCTGCTCCTGTGCCCTCTGGTTATCCATAGACAGTAATAAATGCAAACCAAAGCCATGCACAACTATGCTCCATGAACTGCTAGCAGAAGTACACACACATTCACCTTCTTCATCACATGCATCAGAAGACAGATGGAGAGTTCTCACTAACGTAAGACCATCCATTAAATACAACTACCCCATACTGTCTCAGAGCCAGCGGATGATTTCAGCTCACATGAAGAAACAAGATACAGTGGTTCAAACCAGTGACCAAGACACAGAGCTAGAAGACCCTTCTTAGGAATAGATAGTATTGGAACTACTTGATACAGAATTCAGAAGAATAATACTATTTAGATTCCTTCAATAGATTGAGAGAAAGATCCACAAAAGAAAAACATGAAAAAAATTAGAAGAATTCAAGAAAACGCTACAAGAACAAATTGACAAAATAAATATAAAATGAAAAGCACCACTAAAACAACTACACTAAATAGGAATCTAAAAGATTACTACTGAGATTTCAGAAGTAACTAATATATTGAAAGGCTAAAGGTGTAGACGTGAATCAATAGAGATATCAGGCATCAAAGAACAAAAAAAATCATATCATTGTGAATGAGGGGGAGTGCAGATTGGGGACCCAAAGCCCATCTGTAAGCAACTGGACATCCCCTTACTGAAGGGTCTCGGGGAGGAGATGAACCAGTCAGGGTGCAGGGTAGCAACGATGAAACATACAACTTTCAATAGTTCTTAAATGCTTCCTCCCCCACCCCCCACTCTCATGATCCCAATTCCACCTTACAAATCTGGCTAGACCAGAGGATGGACACAGGTACAGATAGGAACTGGAAACACAGGGAAT
>NW_022103898.1:76344765-76346834 GCF_000313985.2 Echinops telfairi | reverse complement strand
TTAGTGAGAGTGAAGACAAATCTCAGTGCTAATCTGTTAGAGGAACAATCAGAAAAAAGAACAACAACAAAAACTCTAAGAAAGACTAAGAAATCTGTGAGACACGTCAAGAGCAACAACGTACAAGTAATGAGAACTCCAGAACAGAGAGAAACATCCAAAAGCACAAAGAAAACTGTCAAAGCGTTGTGAGAAGAAAACTTCTCAGGCGTCTTGAAGGACAAGAAGACAGGCATTCAAGCAGTGGAGTGAGCCCCAAATAGGAGAGACCGTGTGTGGGAACCACCGAGACTTACCAAGATCAGAGTCTGTGAAACCAGACACAAGGGAAGAATCTGGAGAACATATTCAGGACGAACAACGTTTTCTACAAAGGAGACCAATCCCACTGAGCTCTAATTTCTCAGCAGAAACCACACAGGTAAGAAGGAAATGGAATAACAAATATAAAACTCTGAAAGAAAAAAAATTCCTAATTAAGAATCATATATCCAGAAAAACTGCCCCACAAATATGATGGTAAAATTAAGGCATTACCAGATAAACAGAAATGAAAGGAATGTGCAAATTAAAAACAAAAACAAAATACAGACCAATCTTATTAGAAATACTAAAGGAAGCTCTTCAGACAGAGAACCAACAATGGTAGACAACCACCTGATAATATCAATCATGGCAAAGGCACCCAGTAGTCAACCCAGATGTAGCAGTATCCTAAATAAAGCAGACCCACAAAATTAAAAATAGGGCACTAGAGATATCAACCTGTAATGAAGACAATTATAAAGTAAAAAGAGGAAATCATGCAGTCACAGAACTTCTAAAAGGCAAGTCGGTTTCAAGGATCAGGGTGAAGGGAGGCTGACAAAGAACGATAAGGGAAAGGGAAGGCCGTGGCAAGGGTGTGCGAGTTAAAGGCAACAGAAATAAAGATTGCTATGAATACAAGCCTGCAGTAGCAGTGATCTAGGAATAGTTGTGTGGACAGCCACTCAGTGGTCTATCCACGAATACAGAGACAGAGGATATGTGTACATAGATCATTGCCTTTTCCCAGCCTCCCAGAGATTTCTTGCACCATCTTCCAGCCCTCCTCAGAGCTTAGTGTAAAGAGCTTGGAGCATAGTGCATGCTGAGAATTATGCACTGTCATTAATTGTAGTCAGAAACACTGGGGGACTCCATGCCCAGGGATTCCCAGGCTTCCGTGAGGGTATAATTTATTGAACTATTGATGCCAACCAAGTGTTTCTAGGTTGACATTCAGCAGCTGCCTGGTAATACACCAGTGAAAGAAAAAGTAGAAGGGCCCGTCAGGAGATAAGAATCAAATCAGATTACAGGTCTCAGGTATGCGGCAGGAAAGCACGTAGACCACAGAAGCAGACACACTGGAGCCAGGATGGACGAGGTCCGGCAAAGCACAAGGCCTGGAAAATGGACCTCCCTCAAGGAGGGGAGGCGGATGCAGACATGGCTGGGGAGGCAGGGGAGAGACCCAGCGTTTCAGGAGTCTGCTGGCAGGTCTAGCTTCTCCAACAACAGAGAGGGGCGATGGCATGTCCAGATGAAGTGTCTCATCCATGAAGGGGCACGGTCCCTGAGGGTCCTGGACACTGTCCAGATCCAGCCCTCTGCCCAAGAGCAGGCGCCTGCCCTTCTTCTCGCTGCCCTTCCCAGAGCCTTCTCGAAGTGCTGCTCTCTCCTTGGCCTGGTTTCCCTGGGACCCTTCTCTGCAGCACGGCAGCGGCCTGGTGGGTAGCTCCAGAAAACGACGTTCTAGGCCTCTATTTCCTGTTACCGGAAACGGCGTGTCGTGTGGACGTCTTCAGGTCAAGCCCTAGCTTCTTCCTGTCTAACCTGACCTGAGTCTTCCAGAACTCAGGTAGGCCCGTTCTGAGACGTACCTGTGGGCCCTTCCAGCTATCATTTCAGAGGAGGTCAAGGGAGGGAATGACCCGTGGCCACCCACGGTGCAATGAAACACTGCCAGTCCTGCCCCAGGATAGCTGGCAGGTCAGACCGCTGTGCTTCATGCATGGCGTTTTCATCGGTGGGTTTCTAGAAGT
>NW_022103898.1:76326385-76344217 GCF_000313985.2 Echinops telfairi | reverse complement strand
ACCTCTTGTTGCCGGTTCCGTGCCAGCTTCTTCATGGGCCTATGGATGGTCCCTATTTGCCCAGGGGTTACCAAGAATGTCCACGCCAGCCAAAAATGCTCTTTCGTCTTCGCCTGGCCCCAAGGTACCAGAGTTGCTTCCAGCAGGTTGATATCCCAGCCCCTCTTCTCCAGGACTTAACTCCGCGCAGAAGAAGGGAAATCTTGGAGGGACTGCTTTGAGTCCTCCTCTCCCAAACCTCCACCCCAGCCCCCACCCTGGGTCCCCACCACTTACCAGGCTCTTGTAGATGAAACTGGACAACAAGAGGGCCGCCCCGGAACGAAAGTATTTCCGATAATCCTTGCGTGCCTACAAGGACAGGGAGTCAACGTGAGGGCAGACTGCGTCTGGAGGAAGGGGTTCTACTACCGTCCAACGACACAAAGAGCGGAGAAGGTAAAGGGCTGAGATGACAGCCACCCACCACTGAAGAGGACACAGAAGCAGAAGACAGAGCCCCACCTCCACACGTCTACACAAAGCCCCCAGACACACACACAGGGGGCTATGCCCTGGATGCAGCCAGAACTTGCTCCCTCGCAGCCCTAAAGGAGCCCTGGCAGGGGGTGAGGGGTGGGGCTAAGGAGCCACCGTGGAGAAGTTCTACCCCCTTCCCATTACCTTCCATCCTCTCACAAATGCCTGGATCAACAGTGCCGACGCCCTCATCTTCCCATAGCGCTTCTTTTGCTGCAAAGAACATTGGACCTGTGAGCAAACTCCCTGGCAGCCCTGCCCACCTCTCCCGCTGCACATCCTCCCCACTAGAGCGAGGGGGAGGGGCCTTGGCGGCGACAGGTACCCTGTTGCCTCGAAACCAGGAGGAGATAAGGATCTGACTCTTGCGCATCAGCTGGTAGTGGGTCCGGCAGCGCCAGCCTCGGTACGTCTTCTGGATCAGCGTGGCCAACTGTTGGATCTTAAGGCGCCGCTGTTCTTCCAGGAAGAAAAGCTGGGGAGAGGGGAGAGGGAGGCGGGGGGAGAGAGAAGCTGGGGAGCAGCACTCGCTCAGGACACCCCACAGAACCAGAGGCTTTCCGTCTGGGCTTCCTGGGTTCATTCTAGCATCTTGCTCGTTCATTCATGCATTCATTCGATCCTTCAACGAGCATCCATCTGTGTACCAGGCACTGTGCTAGGTGGGAGTGGGGGGTGGGAAGGAGGCGTGCCTCCAGGGAGTTCCATTTCAATGACAGAGGGCCAAGCAGGCACAGACTCAGGCGAGGGTGGGAAGCCCAGGCTTCAGGTCCAAGGAAAAAGCCCCTGCAGGGAGGGGACTTCCTCATCCACCATCCACTCCAGGTTAGAGAGGCTCCCCACCCCCACCCCCAGCCCACAGCCTCCTGCTCCTCCACCTTTCCACCTCACAAACGCAGGTGCGCTCTCCCACTCACTGTCCTGGGACTCCTGATGAAGATTTTTGTCTTCCCAAAGGCCACCTCCTCTGAGGCCACAGCCAGGTCCTCCAGGACCTTCTTGACCCCCGCCCTACAGGGAGCAGACAGGGAAAAGCTTGAGAAGGAGCTCCCAGAGAAAGATTCTTCTCCCTAGGCCTTTGCACGCTGGGGGACAGGGTTCAAGTCTCACCAAGGCCCCAAGCCCTCCAGAGAGAAATATAAGCTAATTCATTTCCCCAAGTATCTATTCAGCAAGCCCGTTCTGGGAGGTGTACACGGCACCTGCCTTCCCTGCCCCTCAGCCTCCCCGCGCGCCGAGTCTTACCGATCCCCCTCTTTCCAGGAAGGCCAGGTGCTCCGGCTCAGCATCCGGTATCTTTCCAGAAAGAGGCCGTACACCTGACGGTAGGCATAGCCTGCCCGTCGCACCCGTACATTCTCCAGCAGTCCCAGGTACTGAGACTGGGTGGCCACCAGCTCCCAGGAGAACTGACCACGCTGCTGATTCTCATTGGGCTTAATGCACCTGGGTGGGAGGTAGGTCAGGCATGAGCTTCCGGCTGGTGTGCCAAGCCCGGGCTCTGTCCCCCTATTCTGTCTACGTCCCCTTTAGTTGACACTTCAGAGGACAGGACACACTGGCCTTCCAAATGTCCTCCACTACTGATGCTACCCAAGCCGGGTGTTCTCCTCCTGTAGGAAAGGATCTCCGATCCTCTTATTCCAGAGAGCCCCCCTCTCCTCCGTGGACATGTTCTATAATCCATGAACTCGGTCTTCATGTGTGTAACATGCCCCCCCCCCCACCCGCCGGGTGCCCAGCATGTCACCTGATGTAGTTGGGGTTCTTGGCATACAAGTTCTTCATGAGTATGGCCACCGAGCTCTTGAACTGGGCCCCGGCAGTTGGAGGGCGTTTGAGAGAGGCCTGCTTAGGATCCCCCTCGGGGAATAAAGACCGAAGCAGGGTGTGCTGGGCTTTCCACATGACCTGGGACAGGTCTCGGAAGAGTAGGTCATTATTTTTGTCGATGAAGCTGGCCACATTGTATGTCACCTGTGGAGGATGGCTCTTGGTTTGGGAGTTCCTGGGCCTGTCCCAGCACCTGACCCTCCCCCCGTCCCCTGGGAAATTACTCCCACCGCTGCCATCCCCCAACTCCTTCTCCATGCCCTGGCTTCTCTTTGTCGCCCAGGGTGCCCGCATTACCTTGCCCGCATAGTGTGAGATGCGGAAGCAGCTGAGGCCCATGGTGTGGTCATACTGGCGCTGGGCATTCTGGGTGACCTTGCTCTCATAGTGGTCATGTTTGGAGAAGAGCTGGTTGAGCTTCGCCAGGAAGGTGGAGTCGCTGACCACGCCAGGCCGTAGACACTCCTCGTCTAACATGGCAAGGATGCCTCGCTGATTCTGGTCAGGGGAACAGAAGCAGCCCAGCCCAGAGCTGGTTCCCGGGACAGCTACACTCTCACTGCTGCCCCCACCCCCTTCTCAGTTTTTCCCTCATTACCAAGGGGCAAAGCGGGCTCTTCAGGCTACCTGGAAGGCGTGGTTTTAGAGGTACAAGGAAGGATAACTCACATGCTCAATGAGGTTGCAGATGATACCATTATCAAAGTAGTCCACCTTTCTCCAGGGGATGCCCTGGTGAGGGGAGATGCAACACATTGCAGGGAGCGAGTCCAAGACAAGTCTCTAGGGCTTCACCTGTGCCAACTGCCCCGTTCTACCACCCGACAGAGGACCATCAGGAAGCCCCGTCGTTTTGTCTTTTGGTATGATTTCTGTTCCCTTTGAGACTGGAAGAGAACTGTGAGGTGGGCAGACAGACCCAAGGGAGAACAATACTTGGAGTCCTGCAGGTGGGGTAAGGTGCAGAGGGGAGTGGAACATGTTGGGTGAGGACGGGGACAAAGGGTCACCCCACCGAGGGAGCAGAGAAGGATCCAAATGCATGGGGGAAACCAGTGGCCATGCTACTTTGCCAATATACCACAAAACCTGAGCCCCACCACACCCCTCCCCTGAGCAAGAAAGCATTGTCCAACATCAGAGCGAATTTGGCACATGGTCAAAGATCACCGTAAGTGATTCTCTCACGTAAGTGGGCATCACCATCTCCTTGGTGGGCTTGTTAAAACAGATTGGTCCCAAGCCCCAGAGTTTCTGATTCAGCGGTAGAGTGGGTCCTGGGAAGCTGCATTCCCAATACATTCCCAGGTGATGCTAATGCTGGGAGCCCAGGACCACACTCCGAGAAGCACTGATGTGCAGAAAACCTTTGAGATTGTGGAATAAGAAATAAATAAGTACACAAACAAAAAGCTCGCATGTGGTACAGAAGCAGAAGACCCTACCCTTCCAAGAAAGAAGAGAAGAAGAAGAGCCAGGCAATGGTCCCACCCTTGAGGGGTTTGCTGAGCTTAGGGCTGCAGGCAGAATGGCTCCTGAGCCCACCCCAGTCCCAAGGAGCAGCCCTCCCAGCCGAGGCCATTCCCAGGTGTATCTGAGGAGCACAAGCCTTTCTTCCCTCACAGGGTAGCATTTAGTCCAGTTGCCTTCTACTTCATCCCCCAAATAACTTCCCCAACGGGTTACGTGAGTTAGTCAGCATCTCTTTATAACCCCTATGCAGTATGTAGCTATGAAAAATAAATAAAATAAAAATCTTTAGCTACCGCCCCGGAAAGATCGCTCGCTCGGTAATGAAAACGAGGTGCAGAGCGGCGTGAATTTCCTGCATCTGTGGGAATACCGTCCTTGCCGATTTGCCTGTATGTAAACCAAGCCCCTCTGGGAGGAGGCTCTCCGGCGGCCTTGGTTGGGAAGGGGAACGAGGGCACTGGAGCAGGAGTGGGAGGGAGAGGCCACACTATGCACCCTCTTAAGCTTTTTAGAAATTTAAAGTATGGGTGTGCATACTCTATTTGACCTTTTTTTTTTTTCAATTAACCTTTGCATGACCCATGGGACATCTATCCCCCCCCCAACATCTGCAGCCTCTTGGGTTGCTTGGGAAGCTGCGACTCCAGTTGTCATAAAGGTAACTGGCTGCAGGGAGCTGTATAACCTTGGGAGGCCTGCATAACGGTCATACCTACCACCAGCACCTACTTGGGACACATATGTCCCACATCCTTCATCAAACGCTGCATCACCTCAGAAATGATTTTCCCCATGATTCCAACACATTGTCCTTTACTGAATCCATACATTGTCATTATTATTAGGGGCCATCGCGACCCTGTGCCATCCTCACAGTGGTTCCTGAGCCTGAGCCCACTCTTAGAGCCACCGTGTCAGCGCATAAAAGGCCTTCCTCTCTTGCCCGGCCCTCCACGTTACCAAGCACGATGACCTTCTCCAGGGACTGCTCTCTCCTGACAACACGGCCAAAGTGCAAACAGTTGAGATCCATGACACCCACGAAATATTCAAGGCAGAAAGGAATGCAGTCGTGTGAGGGTTAAAGCGTACAAAACAATAAGGACCCCGTTTCCACGCATTTCAATCACATTGTCCCAAATTCCGGCACTCGGGGTTCCCAAGAGCACGCGGGGGACAGTCCTGGGGGGGTTTGACGAGCGACTGGGAGGTTTTGACGAGCGAGACTCTGCCACACACTCTGGGCAGGCCTCACTCAATCAGAAGGCTCTTTCTGACACCCGGCCAGCGATAACAGGGGTTGTCACTGAGACCAGGGAGAAATGTGAAGAGTGTGAGCTGCAGGGCGCTTCTGGGAGGAGGCAGGGCATCAGAGGGCTGCCAGAGAGGAGGGCCCAGCTGCGAGAGTTCTGAGGTGTTAGAGAAGTGCAAAGGACGGGGTGTAGCAGAGTGCCAAGCCCAGGAGAAATGTCCCTTCTAAATTGGGTTCATAGTCTGCCCAAAGCCAAGCACGGCTGTCACTTCCTCCTTGTCAGGACTCCAAACACCACACACACACACACACACACACACACACACAACTGGCCCTTCTGGAGTGGGAGGCTGGGCTGGTGAGGAGGGCGGGAGACAGAGAGCAGAGAACGAGGGTCACTTGGCAATGCCGCAGTGCTCGGCAGTACTGTCTGGGGGCAAGTGTGTCCTTCGGGTTCCCACCTGGGGACACCCCCACGGGAGATTGGGATCAAGGAGAAAACCACGGCACCTGTTCTGCATAGGAAGGGGGAAACCGGCCGAAGATTGTGTTTACCTCTCTCGCATATTCCTCCTGCTCCTCTTTCAGGGTTATTTCTATGAATACCTGCTGCAGCTTCTCATTGCAGTAGTTGATCACAAACTGTTCAAAGCTATTATCCTGCGGGCGGTGCACAGGGTAAAGAGAGAGCAGCTCACCCCCAGACCTTTCCCCCCCTCTCCCATCTCCCTCTTGGAGCCTGCCCGCCTCTGTGGGTGTGTGCCCGGCCTGCCGGCTCTGGGTCACAGAGACCAGGGGAGAGCTCTGGGGCTGCCCGGCCTGGCATCTTGACTGGAACAGCTGGCTAGGGCTTCCTCCTGGAGAGACTCAGCTGGGTTTGCACCACACACCTTGTCTCAGCCCTCAAGCACTTAACCCTCGTGCCGCCACGGCTCCGTGGGCCGCCTCAACCACTAGGGAACTAGGATTCTGAGGTTGGCTGAAGCCTCCTTACCTGTAATATTTCAAAGCCGTAGATATCCAGGACGCCCATGACCTTCTTCTTCTCCCCGGTGCCCACCTGAGGAGGGAGGCAAGAGCAGTCTGAGGACAGGCCCTTCTGGGGAAGACCTGGCTGGAGCAGGAGGCAAACGGCCCCTGGTACCCTGGACCAGGCTGCTAAGGCACGAGTGTGATGTTTTTCCTCCTCCCGAGGCTGGAGACAAGCCCAGGGAGAGATGCCGAGGAGAAGGAAGATGCACACTCCTGCCAGAATTGTGCTCCCGTGGGACAAGGTAAGGTGTGAGTGTCCCCGAGTGGCGCCAACAATGAACACAAAGCTGCTAGCCGCCGCAAGGTCGGTGGTTCAAGTCCACCCAGAGGGGCATCGGGAGAAAGGGCTGACCATTGATCGCAGAAATTCTGTCACTGAAAACCCTACAAGCCACAGTGTCCCTTGGATATGCATGGGGTGGCCGGGAGCCAGAACCCACACAACAGCCGCTGGTTTGGCATTTGGGTCTGCTAAGAGGTAGAAAGGTACAAAAATCCGCTCAGGATAGTACCCCATCCTTCTATTGGCAGAGCCTTTCCCCCAAAAGAACGCTATCCCTATTTCCCTCATCCTTACCGTCACCCAGAACAAGGTCTGACTAGTCCCATGTTCCAGATGAAGAAAATCAGATCTCAGAATTCAGACGCCATTGGCCCTGCTGCCCTCGAGCAACCCACCCTAAATAAATGGCACCTTCGGGTGCATCATTTTAAAAAACAAGAAGCGCTTTATTGAGCTATAGTTCCTATGACATAAAATTCTCCCTTGTAACGTATACACAGCAGTGGGTTCCCTACAGTCAGAGCTCTGTAACCGTCCCAACTCACCCCTGCCATCAAGTTCTTCCACCTCACCAGGACCCTCGATGGGGTTTCTGAGGCTATAAATCTCTACGGGAGCAAATAGCCTCACCTTTCTCCCACGGAGCGGCTGGTGGGTTTGAACCAGCCTCATGGTTAGCAGTTCAGCACTTATCCACCCACGCCCCTTCTGCACATCACCGCTGTGTCGTACTGGCACATTTTGAAAAGGAACCCTACAGCTCCTAGCTCTACGAGCTCTAGGGACTGGCAGCGATAGTAGTCACTCCCCGGGCCCTACTCCAGCCCTGGACAACCTTTAACCCACTCCCTCTCTCTGTGGGCCTACCCATCTGGCAGACTTCATATAAATGGACCCACATACGATGCAGCCTCTGTGTCTGGCGTCGTTCATCTAGCATGGTATTGCCAAGGTTCGCTGTGTTCTAGCATGTACCGGTACTTCGACCCTGACTCACATTCCCTTGTGTGGATACACACACTTTGCTTAGCTTGTTGGTGGACATCCGGGTGGGTTCTCCTTGGGGTTATTATAAACCATGCCCCTATGAGCCCTTGTGGACAAGTTTTTAGGTGGTTCCTAAATTTCACCTCTCTTGGTTATAGTTAGGACTCCAGTTGTTGGGCCTTACGGTAACCGTGCCTATAAATTCGTCTGACCTTCACTCAGTCCTGTGAATTAGATGGGCATGAATGTCCCGTGTTCCACATCAGGAAAGTACAAGCTAGAATCTTTGTGAGATCGGAAGGCCACCCAGGTGGTCAGCAGGGAGTCCAGAATATCTCATTCCGAAGTTTGTGACATCTCCACAAAAGCACACCGGAAACAACAGGGCATAATTGCCCCAGCGCCCCGCCCCAGCCATCTCTTTGGTTGTTCATCTCAGAACTCAAGGTATGGGACTAGAGACCGGAGTGAGAAAGGGGAGGCAAGCAGAGGAGTGTTGAGGGAAGAGGGCCTTCCTACCTTGATACTCTCGTTGATTCGATTCACGATCCAATTGAAGAGGCGGTTGTAGATGTTCTTGGCCAGAGCGTCCCGGGCATACTGAGCCTGCAGGACAGAACCAGGCTGGTCAGAGCGGGCAGCCATGGGACAGGCTCAAAAGCAGCCCCCTCTCATAGGCCCCCCTTACCTGGATGACATTCAAAGCTGTGACCACTTTTTCTTTGGCCGTTTCCATGGTCCTTGCACACAAAGCTCTCTCTAGTTCTTTTGAATTTAAACCCACCAGCTCCCCAATCTCCTGGATACCTAGAGTGGTGAGAAAATGCAATATGGCCCGAGAAGAGGCTCCTCCCACCTGACTTTGATCTGGGGAGCGAGGTGAGGCTGTTAAAGTGAGGTGCCCATGGGTCTCACTGGGGAGGGTCACAGCAGGCCACTGTGGGCATGGAGGACTCTGTGTGAGGAGAGAGAGATGGAAGCTCTGGGTGTGTTGCTGGCAGTGTCCGCTTTGATAGGAGAAACTCCTGAAACAGGCATCGTGGATCCCATTTTGTAGAAGAATCGACTGAGACGCAGAGAACCCCTAGAACCTAGAGCTATCAAACTTCCAAACTCCCTCTCGGGGAGTCTGTCTGGGGAGCACTCAGGAGCCGGTTGCGAGGGCCTGAATCATGCCCGAGAGTCCAGAAGAGTCCCCACAGCCTGAGGAAGCTCTGAGGCCTGGGCAGGGGTGCTGACCTGGCCCCTCACGGATGCCGCTTGCTGAGACCCCGTTGGCCTGGAACTCGCTGGCCAGCTCCACATTCCCCAGCTTCAGCACCAGGGCTGTCACCTCCAGCACCTGCCGAATCTCCTCCTCCGAGAATCCAATCACGGCCATGGCATTCTTAGGGGGAGGCAGAATCAGAAGCCGGACTAGAGGCGCCAGGCCAATGCGTCTCTTCGCCAAGCTGGGCTCGGGGACGGCCCGAGGGCCACCCCGCCCCGCACCCACCTGCACTGTCCTGAAGTTGGAGGCGTCATCCATGCCGCCCACCTCGGACACGTCTGCATTCAGATAGGCATAGCTGCTCGGGTCTCGCTCGAGCTTCAGGGCCTCTGGAAGGGCCAGCGTGGGGGAGAGAGGTCAGTGCCCAGACTCTCGGCAGCCTTCCCATCAGGGAGCTATGACCCCTGCCAGCCCTTGCCCTAGGATGGCTCCTTGACTTGTCCCAGGGCCCCATGGTGTGTTTTATGTCCTTTGGGAGATCCTGCCTTCCTGTGGCAATAGGTGACATTTTTAAGTGGTATGTGGGATTTTCATAGTTGATTTTTTTTTCCAATAGCGGCAGTTTCTTTTCTTTTCGTTTTTAACCATTATGATAGAAAATCCTCATTCTCCTTTCCTCTCCCGAGTCAACCAAAGGGTCTAAACAATCAAAACAAACATGAGAGTGCTCCATCCTGCTCGGGAGCCAGTGCCTGGGAGGACGGAAGGCGTGCAGCAGAGCAAGCCCAGCTCTCCCCACAGCCCAGCCTCAGCACCGAACCCTCGGCCTGGGTTGGCGCAGTCGCTAAGTGTTCACGAAGCCCCAGGGAGACAGTAGGCACTGTGTTCCCCACGCGGACCCTGACACCTGCCCTAGAAGGTCCTCTCTGGCACTGAGGAGCCAAGTGGCTCTCCTGTGCGCCCCCCCAACACCCCCCCCCACACCCCCGACCTCTGGTTCAGCATGCTGGACCTCTAGTTCAGCATATTATCACATGGGTTACGTGATGTCTGTGCCCATGTGGCCTACAGATGAGAGACTTGTGTGTTGGCCCTGGGTCTCCCATCTCTGTCTTTCAGGTGCCTGGCTGGCATCCAGAAACTTAAAATAGATAAGTGAACGAATGCATGAATCCAGGGGATGGCCAAAGTCGTTTCTCTAAGATGGAGAACACTGGGTTCATCCTCGGGCCTGAATGGGTATCAACTACGTTGTGCAAATGACCGCAACATCCAGGCGCTTCCTCAAACCAGAGCTTAACAGGAGCTCCCTGGTGACCCACACTGTGAAACCTGAGCGAGTCTGCAGGGGGATGAGTCAAGGCCCTGCAAGTAGTGCCCCCAGAAGCCTTAGTGGAGGAGACTCCGCTGAAACGCAGGGTGAAGAGGCCTCCGCTGACAGGGTCAGCCCGAGCAAGATCCTGTGCCAGCTAAGACCGTGAAGGCACGGGGGAGGCGACAGCTATGGGGGTTCATGAACCAAGGCGACTTGTCGGAGGGGAAAAGAGACAAGCCTGAGTCCAGCCCAGAATCATCAGAAACCCACGGGGCATGTTCACAGCAAAGTGACAGACTACAGGCCCACCAGACCCCGCAGTGACGTCCATCTCGAGCCGCCACGGGCCGGCCCAACATTCGGCCAGGCTGCCTGCAATGGGTTCACCCCTGAGACCAGGCAAGGGGCTCCCTCCCTCCTACTTCTTGTGCCGACTATCCAGGCCTGTTTGCCATCCTGCCACACCTCCTGTAACGTGTCCGACTCCAGAAGATGGCCGTTAGTGTCCGATCATATTCAGGTGCTCAAGAGACTGAATAAAATCCGTGAATGAACGGATTATCCACAGAACCAGTTAAGAAGAAGAAACTAGGAGCAGGCTCCTGGGCGTGGTGGCTAGAGACTGAGGCCCACTTCAACTGCAGCTCATCGAAAGTTCTGGAGCAGCCTCTCATTTCCTGCCGAACGAGCGATGAAGTCCCCCCAAACCCAAGCTCGAAACGCATGGTAGACGAAAATGACTGTTCCGCGTTTCTTTGTGTTTTGATTTGTTTGGGAGAAAGAGGAACCGGTAGGGACAGAGAAATAAAAGCGATGCCCAGGCAAGATGGCAGCTCTTTGGCAATAGAACCCCAGAAATGGGCTAAATAGAACACAGAGGTCAGAGGATTTGTTCCCAACCAGGGGTGAGCAAGGCTCAGGGTGGGGATTGAAGGCAAGGTCAAGTCTGGGGGGGCCCAGTGGGTCCAGGAGGTGCTGGGGGTTGAGTGGAGGTTGGGGAGGCTCCAGGCAGGCGCTTACTGAGCAGCTGTGTGTCTGCCCCGGCCAGCAGCTGATGGAAGATGTGGAAGTTCCTTTCCCCCTTCAGCTGCTTCACCACCCGGGATTTCTCCAGCAGATCTGTGGAGAGATTGGGAGTGGTATGTGGAGCAAACCTCCCTCTAATTCTACCCTCATCCTGCTCCCTCCTCCTGGCAGTCTGGGACTCCACCTTCCTACAGCAGCACTTCGGGGTGGTGGGGGGTTTGGGGGGCTTGGGGTTTGGGGGGGTGGGATGGGAGAGATCAGCTGCAAACAGGCAGGGGGAGATACATACAGTTCGTAACGACACCACCGAGGGGCACGCCCTTGAAGTCAAACTCGATGTCCATGTATTTTCCCTTCAAAGAGAGACCAGAGAAAGCCTTCATCCCCCTCCGCCTCTTCCTCTCAGGCTGGGCTCTGTGCTGCATGATTCACCCTCTCGAGTTCCTGCACACTCACTCCCCCACCATCACCACCACCCAATGGGGCGCCCCAGGGGAGGTGTTCACTCACAAATCGAGAGGAGTTGTTGTTGCGTATGGTCTTGGCATTGCCAAAGGCTGCAGAGAGTGGGGGGTGGGTGCATGAGGGGGTGCTGAGGGGAGAGGGGGGTCTCTAGAGGAGGGAGACCTCCCGGCTGGGCGGTCATTGCTCATGCTGGATGAGGCCAGTGGCTCTAGGAACCCCGGGGCAGGTGGGTCTAGGGCGGAGCCTCTGGGGTTGGGTGGGAGGGAGGGGAGGGCAGGGCCAAGAGCAGGGATTCTCACCCTCCAGCACCGGGTTTGACTGAAGCAGCTGCTCCTTCACAGAATTCACCTGCTCCCCTTTCCCACAGACAGCGGCCACATAGGACATCACCAGCTTACTAGCCTCTGCCCAGAAGAAGCCCTCAGTGTGGATCCCCTCCAGAGCTGTCATCCCCCCACCCCCGGTCATGGCCCCTCATTCCAGCACCACACACCCCTCAGCGACAGAAAAGCTGGGAAGGAATCCCTTTGGAGAACTAGACAGAAGTAGGCCTGGCGTGGAGGGACACAGAGCCCCCCCCACCCTCCCCACCCCCCGGGGGGCATTCTGCAGGTTCCTCACCGGTCTTGCCAGCTCCACTCTCGCCTGTGATGAGGATGCACTGGTCTCGGTCCTGGTCCCTCAGGGACTGGTACGCCACGTTGGCCAATGCATAGCTTAAGGGGAGGAGGTGGGCAATGACTGAGAGGGGACCAGTCCCCAGGATCCAGGCTCGTCCACCTTCCCCACTTGGGCCGGGCAGAGGCAAGAAGTGCCAGGCCTCGCAGGGGATTCAGAGAAGGAAGGGACAGCTGGAGAACCTCCCTCGGGGCAAAAAGAAGAGGGGAAAAATGAGGTCTCTCATAGTTACGAAGCTGGGCCCTGTCGTGCCTCCGGGCCTCCACTCACATGTGGGGCTTCAGCTCAAAGAAGGTACAGTCCCGGTATTTGTTAATAAACTCTGGGCCATAGATGGGCAGCTGCTGGTAGGGATTCACGGAGACCACCACGCTCCCGATGTAGGTCTGCAGCCAAGGAGGAAGGGGAAGGACTCAGCCCGGAAGCTGGGAGCGGGTTCAAGGGTGGGGCGTGGTGGAGGAGGAACAGGGGAGCCCTCTGGCCACACGCCTGGCCAGCAGGGTCCACACTGTACTCACATAAATCTCCTTGCTTTCAAAGCGAAGTTGGAGGTTCTTGAGCAGAGACTCCTGTGTCAGGGGTTCCAGGAGGATGAGGTCCTCCACCCCCACGGGATTGTCCAGGAGGGGCATGTCCACAGGGGCTACAGGTCCCAGGAGGGAGGAGGGAGGCCGTTGCTGCCGTCTGCTCAGCTTTAGGTCTCGATAACTGTTTGGGGACAAGAGAGCAAACAGACTTGAGAGAGATGTCCTCCCCCTCCGCTCTGGCTGCAGAGAGAGCCCCCATCTAGATGAGGCCTCTGGGCAAGCCCAAGCCGAACACGGGGTGCTGGAACTCTTGGCAGGATAGGAAGGAGTCAATCCCCTGCTCCCGGCCTCAGGGTCAGTGGGGTCAAGGCTAAGGGCCAGCTGCCCGTGACCACCAGGGCAAGGAAGGCACCCAGTGGGCAATGCCAGGGGAACACAATTGTGCTTGGGAGAGAAAGAGTTAAGGAGGAGATGCCAATCAAGCCATCTGGAGAAGGCTCTCCCTCCTGCCAGGGTCCGGGTCTCTGGGTCTTCTCAACCACCTACTTCCCACCCCTGTTTCAGCCACCACGCTGTCCATACCAATTGAGTTCTTCAAGGGGTCTCAGTTCCCCCTCTGGTGTCTACGAGTGGGGAATGGAGGCGGGGTGGGTTACAGAACAGGAGTTGCTCCATGGAAGACTGACCTTCCTCAGAGATGATGGATGTGTGTGGGGGTGGGAGGCTTTGTTTCTCCAACAAGCAAGTAGCTGTTGGGATCCTTAATGTGCTGCCGCCCCTGGCCCTTGGTTCTAGCTCTAGCTTGTGCACCATCCTTATAACCTGGGACAAACTTTGCCCCAGGGACACACCCCGCTTCTTAGTTGTGGGTGGGCAGGTGCAAGGAGGAGCAGAGCTGGCACTGCAGGCCACGCTGCGGGCTCTGCCCACGCAGTAGGCACCTGGCAGGTGTTCCCTGAGGAGGAAGTCCAACCCTCCTCGCAGGGCCCTGCGGTACGGAGTAGGTGAGGTGACTGGTCGCAGGACAGAATTACTAGTACAATGGTCAACGCCACTCCCCAACGGGAATCAAGAGCCACATCCTCCTGTTCCGCTGGCATCTCTGCCTCTGAACCTGGTAAAAGGAGGAGGAGGAGGAGGAGGAGGAGGAGGAAGCAGGAAGCAGGAATGCAAGGTAGGGTGAGAAGGTTCCCTTCTGCCTTCCCTCCGCTTTCTCTCCCCAGGAAAGGAAGACACTTGTCCCTTCCAGTAAGGACACAGCCGAGACAGCCACAATAGCTGGTAATAGCCATCCTAAGTGCAATCACGCAGCACTTACCATGAGCCGGGCACTGTGAGCACCACTTTACACATACTTTGGGATTCATTTGATGCTTACAATACCCCCATGAAGTAGGTGGCATTATCTTCCCCCATTTTCCAAATCGGGGGAAAGAAAAAAGATCCTAAATAAGTTTTTTAAGTAACTTAGCAGGGAAGAGTTAGAAGCAGAAGGGGGCTGGGAGAATAGCCCCTTTGGAGTTGGATTTGAGAAAAGTGGTTGTGGGTGGGGGAGGAGAGAACAGGCAGAGGCCACATCAGGCACCACAGGATGGGGGACGAGTTGCAGTGACAGGTGAAGGCAGGACTCACCCAGAACCGGAACCAGCGAGTGTCACTCCCGTGCCCACTAGGAGAATGGCGACGGAATCCCAATGTGACAGGCAGCGGGCATAGCAGTCCAGGCAGTCCCCCAAGGGCGGAGAGGCAACTTAGTGGGCGCTGTCCATGGTGTCGAGGAAGCCGGGAACAAGTGTGACCTCCTCCAGCCCGGGTCCCCTCTCCGACTCGTGCTGCCTGTGTCCGACCCGCAGGAGAGGCTGCCAAAGGCTGTTCAGCACAAAGTCCGAGCCTGTTCCGCTGAGGGTGTGGCTCGCTTAACCCTTGACAAGCCGGATGCCCCCGGCGGAGAGCGCAGCGACTTCTGGAGGCTGCTCTTGGTAGAAAGGTGTGGCTGACTGGTGTTATAGAGGGACTCAATCAGGGGAGGGTCCCATTGCCCCCCAGATTTGGAAGCGAGAGCAGAGAAATGGGAATTTAGAAGCAAGGGGCTTTTCCAAAGAGAAGTTAGGGATTTTGTCAAGAAAGGGTCCCTCCCTCCAACCTGCCCTGCTTATTTTCTTTGGGCCGCCTGTGGGGTGTTCATGAGATTCCTTGGGGAGCCAAGTGGAAGAAATGCCCAAATTCCTCTTCACTTCCCTCAAATCAGTTGGCTTTCCTTTTGTTTCGTTCCTTTAGGCTGTGAAGGGAGAAAATTGGACCCATCACAGATATCCGCGGACTGCCTGACGACCGTTAGTAATAATGCCCAGCGTTTGCCCGGCACAGCCATACATTCCCTCGAACTCCTTCCTGCACGCTCACTGACGCACCTCACCCTGTGAGGTAGGCAATGCAGGCATACCATGAAAAATGGACATTAGAGGCAACCTGCCAAGATTCAGAGGTTATGTGATGTGTGCCCCATACAACAGGAACAGAATGCAAGTCTCCCAACCCTAACCTCAATTCCATCATAGGGCCCAGGCCAAGGTCAGATGTCTCTCAGTTTAATCCTTCCTCAGTGTTGCTAAGACCCAGAGATGTCGTTTCCTGGCCATTGCTAGCTCAGCTGGAAGTAACTGCCTCAGATGGACAAGCAGCTTACATCGTCCTGTCTTCTAAGGTACCCCCCTTCTTCCATCAAGGAAGATTCCTGAGTAACAGGCTCCCACCACCCTTTTCCTCAGAGATGCACAATGTGCAAACCAGGTCATTACAGGCACTTAGGGGAAGGTACTGACTTGACTGTCCAACTCTCATTCACTGGCTGCTGGGTTCAAGGTTCAAGCTCAATAGCTCTTGCAGAAGCACTCTTCATCAGCCAGGCCCATCAGCATTTCCATTATCAACCTGCCTTTACATAATTTATTGGCTTACTATATATATTTGAAAGGGGGGGGGAGGCAAGGAAAAGAGACGGAGAAGCTGAGTCTCAGTGATATACCACGCCTACTACCCATGGAGGGGTGGGGCGTACCAACGTCAGAGACAGAAGTGACCAGGCATCCGTGTAAGGGCGATCAGACCTAAAGCAAAACATCTAGGAACCTGGCAGGGCTGAGGCCAGAACTCAGGTCGCCTGTTCTCCAGGGATCCACAGCCACATACCACCTGAGGTTTACCTGGGTCAACCCGTCGTCCCCTACTGAGTGCTTACTGTATGTTCAAATGAGGAAAGCAAAAAGACAAACTCACTACCATCAAGTCAGTGCCAACCCATAGTGATCCTACAGGATAGGGTAGAACTGCCCCTGTGAGTTTCCAAAACTGGATGTTAATGGCATAATGCCCTGCCTTTCTCCCGAGAAGTAGCTGGTAGTTTCGAACTGCTGACTGCGGATCGCAGCCAAACACATCACCACCCCACCCCACCCCCGGGGTTCCCCTACATGAGAGGCTAGCCTGGGATAATCTTCAAACCTTAAACCAAAACTAGTCTTTGAAGTGTTGTTTTTTGTTCTGTTTTTTTAATTTTTTGAAGTCTTCTTAAAATTAAACAATAGTTTATTTAGCTTAGCTAGTCAAAATGGTCTGCCCTTCAGAGATTTGATAAGTTGTTTGGGTTGTTCAATCTAAAAAAATGATCTAAAATGTAAACCCTCACCCAATTAATTCACAATAAATAAGGTTAAAAGCACAATGCCTTGCGCTATCTCTGGGAGAGCAAACTGACTGGCACTGAGGGGGCAGTGGGTTTCTGTGAACCAGGGCAAGCAGGAAAGGAGGGCGAGAACGGTAGCACAACGGCAGGAACGTCATCAGTGCCCCTACACTGGACGTGTCGTGTTGAATTGGTGTCTGTCGTGTGTGTATAGTCTCAACATCAAAACGACATGCAAAGAAAAATCTATGGCAACCTCAGGCTTACAGTGGCATGCACAGACTCCACAGTCAGTGCGGCCAACTGCTTGGGTTGGTGTGGGGCTCAGGTGGGTTAAAGCTAGAGAAATGTCTAGAAGACCTTCATCACAATAAGGAACAGGACGCATACCTAGATCAGCGGAGACTTGAAGATCTGTCCAAGCTTACCAGGGATGGGGAGGAAGCGGGGCAGTGGGGAGGCAGCCCTGGGATGGGCTTCTGAGACACACTGAAGAGCTTACTGGTTTCCCTCTACTCCATCCGGCCCCTAGATCCCCCCTCCCTTTTCCCCTGGCCCACAGAATGGAGTCGAGGAAACTTTGAGGGGGATGGCAGTGTTCATCAGGATAACGGTGGGGGAGGTGACCACGTCAACCAGACTTGGCACAGCCGGATGCCAAAATGTGCACATTTTGTTGTGCATCCATCGTACTTCAACAAAGCCGACCAAAGGGAATTCCGCTATTTTTTATTTCTGACAGGGATTTGTTGGAGGTTGTCAACTCACGGTGGCCCCCAGGCCCAGCACACAACCCTGCTCGTCCTGTCCTGCGCTGTTCACATGGTCCCATCCGTTCCAGAGCAGGCCACCGGGACCCATGGGGTTTCCAATGGCTGCTTTGGGGAAGTAGACTGTCGGGTCTCTATGACTAGCCTATTTTGATCCAGAAGCTCTGATGCAGTCTATCCGGTGTCCCAGCAGCATTACTGGCAGACTGCCTCCACTGGGTGATGGGTTGGATCATGAGGTGGCATTGCCTGAAAATGGTGCCATGTTGGGAGGGCAGTAATCTGACTCAAGGGCTTCACACTCATCCACCCACCCTCCCAGAGTACTCACTGATTCAAAGGCTGTGTACAATAAAAGTAACAGCTCTCAGATGATGGAGGGGAAGGAATTTGGTGGTAAAGGGTCTTCTCAGCATTTATAAATTGTTAGCTAGTTACAAAGACCAGGTGTTCATTATGTGTCAGGCACCAAGCTAAGTGCCTTACATCCTGGCTATTCGGTGAGGTCAACAATTCACCTGGGAACTTATTAAAAAGCAGAACCTGAACCCCCACCTCAAACCTACTGAAGAGTCTCCGTGTGAGCAACACTGGCAGAGATCTCTACGCACACTTCAAGACTCTTCCGTGCCCCATCTCCTAAATCCCCACAAAAGCCCATGAATGACCACCCACTTCCCAGTTATATCAAAGGAAAAGATGTCCTTACTATGTTATCTACATAAATTTACATAGCCATTGTTTTTTTCTCCTCCCTGGCATTCCATCTTTTTTTTTTTT
>NW_022103898.1:76311378-76324674 GCF_000313985.2 Echinops telfairi | reverse complement strand
CATCACCTAAGGCACCAGGTACCCCTTTGCAAGGCGGCAACCACCTCCAGGTGAGCTCCAGTGACCTGAACCCAGGAGCAAAGGCACTGAGGACACCACAGCGGCATGGCTTCCACAGAGCTCATAACCAGGGCCCACTGTGCTGTGCTGGAAAGAAGGCTATTTCACACGCTTCTGACTCGGGCCCAGTGCCTACAGAACATGGAAGCACCAGGGATCTGTCCAAGTCTCCTGTCCTTGGTTCAGCTCAAACCCCTGGCATTCCAATCCGGAGTCCAGAGAGATACTAAAAGGGCACTGACTCCCCTCCCTTTCCTCCTACTTCGATTGACACTCCTCACTTCAGGGAAACGTTATGGGCACATAGTTAGGAACCATTTTTACGTGGGCGTCCATCTGAGCTCATCTTTTTCTGGAAAAACAAAAAGATTGAAGGCGATTGTGTAACCCATTCCCAAGGCTTTCTCCTTTCTATCAGGCAGTGGGAGAGCCGGCTATCTAGTCTACTTGGGCCCTTTGCAGTCATCAAGCTTCCTGTGGTGTATACCAACTGGGGACTGAGGAAAAGGGGGCTGGGCTCGAGGATGGGATAGATTAGCACAAAGTAGAACACTGGGGCCAAAGAGCGACTCTCAGCAAAACCCCCTTCCTAAGACATTAAAAATCATAATTTGGGAAGAAGGTGGGGGGTGCTGACAGGAATCTAAAGTTCTTCACTTCCCTAGGTTTGGTCACTCTGTTCCTTTGGTCTCGTGAAAGCAATCGTAGTGGGAAAGTGAACGGGCAACGTTTCAGACCACGTGCTTCTGAGACCCCCATTAGTGGGAGGCACACTTTACCCAACTTGACCAGACGGAACAGAGGCGATGGATTTCCGATGTTGACGAAACCCTGAGCCCTAGGGCCAATTTACAGCTTGGTATTTGCCAAGTCAGACGCTGACAAGGCAGCAGACCTGGCTCCACGGGCCAGCTCACCCCATAGTTATCCCTTCATCCTTCTGGAAGAGATTGGTCTGGGAGGAGACGAGATTGTGCTGAAATTGCAAGAGCTATCACTGCCAGAGAAAATTAAATGGGGGCTTCAAGCAGTGACTGAGCCAGTAGACCAAGTGGCCAAGAGGGGCAAAAGCAGCTCCCAAGGAGGGCTGACGGAGCCGTGCCATCTGCAGGCACACGGAGACGCTGAAGCACCGAGGGCAGAGCCACACCGGCAGCCGGCCACAGCTGCGCAGCACACCCGAGTAGCACTGTCCTTCACTGTCTGGAGCAGCTCTCAGCGCGATGGCCCACAGCTCGGCTCCCGGCTCCAACCACCACGCAGACAAGAGTAACAAGCTGCATTTGCCCTCACTCACCCCAAACTCCGGCACAGTGAAAATGTGGGCCTCCAGATGGGAACTGTACTTCACAAGGAGTTAGCAAACAGAAGCAGGGTCTCCTCGGCTTCACAAGCCTCATCACAAGAGAAATGGCCTACGGCAGGAGGAGCGGCCCACCCTGAGGCAAGCTCCCTCCCTCCCTCGGGAGCTATTTGGGGGGAAGGCAGCAAAGCCACCAGGGAACCCTGAGATCACTTGGATAGCTGAATTATTTGTTTGATACAACTTTGGCTCAAATATGCTAGGTGTCAGTTTCTATAAATAAGGCAAAAATAGTTCTATCTCAGAAGTTTCACGGTACTTCAGGGCGGGATAGGATTTTACCATATACACAATGCATGAAGGCACTGGGGTTCCCCAGTATAAACCTCCTTGAACCTACCACCTCATCCCGTTGCACCTGCCCCAACACTGCTCATGTTTCACTTTCCGTCTTGAGTCTCTCTGCTGCCAACTGAGGTGGCTGTCACTCAACAACAGTCTGAAGCTGTCGAAAAACCTGGAAGAAATGATCCACCAGCCACCTGAAGAGGGATCTTGGTGCCGATGGAACCCAGGGCCTTTCCACATGATCCACTAAATGGCTGGTCTGCAGGCGTCACTGTAGCTTCTTAAAAAAATGAAGGCCTGCTTCCCCCAGCACGGAGAGCCAATCAACCTGAAGAGTGCTCTTGTCAGGAGTGTCTACCCTACTGGCCAAAGTGATCAAGCGTCCCCTTCTCCAAGGGGGCAGATCAGATCCAGTAGAGAGAAGCAAACAAAGAGCAGCCAGGGGGGGATCTGCCCCCTCACAAAAACACTGCTGGTTTGTAAGCAAACTCTCTCCTGGCCAAGGGAGGGTCACAATGACCTCCAGTGGTGAAGTGAAACTAGTGGCCCTGTAATCAAAGGTGCTGTCAGTCTCTAATCAGAAATAAAACTGCAAACAAGTAGAGGATCGTGAAAAAGCGGGTCCAATCCTGGATCCAGGTAGGTGAATGACCCCCTGGCACGCACAGTTTGCATAGTAAGAAATGTTCCAGACAGTGTCGGGGCTGATAACTCAGGTTTTGTCCTGAGGGGGCGGATGTGTGTGTGGGGGAGTGGCGACAGGATGAAAGGGGCACAGATGTTGAGGAAAGGCTGAGAGGATGTGAGGAATGAGGAGATGAGCAGACGAAGGAAGGAAGGGGAAGGGAAAGGAGATTATGTCCTGATTCCATTGCAACCAAAAGCTATGTGACCCACGGAGGCAAAACAGAGCGCCTGGGCCAGGTGTCTAAATCCCCAGCGTAAGACGGCTTCTCTGAGCTGGCGTGAGTAATGCCACAAACCAAGAGCAGGCAGGGATGAGGCCTGGAACAACGGCACACACGCCCAGGAAAGACAGAGGGAGGCAGGCGGCTGAGGAGGAAAAGCTGAACACAGGAAGGACACGGCCAGTCGACCTTGCCCAAAGACCCTACAGACACATCCCCAAACGTTTGGCAGGCAGCCCTCAGAGCAGAGCTCACCGGCACCCCGCTCCTGGAGCTGCAGCGGCCAACCCCGTTATAACTACAGAGGGGTCTGTGCACTTCCCGCTCTGGGGCACCTGCACGTTCCAGCATGTGCATTGACAATATTTCAAAAATATATACTATTTGCTTCAAAAACACAACAAACAAAAATTCATCTTCCTCTACGAAGGGTTACATCAAGACTGATTCTAGTCACTGAGATAAGAGGTACGAAAGGCTCAGAGTTGTGATTTCTCTATGAAAGATCCAGCCTAGAGTCTGAAGTCATTGCTGTAGTTATAACTCCACTCACTCCTGAGGGTCAGCTGCAGTGGTAAGTTATCTGATTGGGAAAATATAAAGGCTTCCTTGCAAAAGGTTGTGGGAAGTGTCGTTATTTTTTCACTTTTCTATGAAGTCCCTTCTTAGAAGCAGGAGTGCCAACCATGAATGTTCTTCCGGAGAGGTCCCAGAATGCCACGCGAGCCAGCGTCTTCCTTGGGAATAAGAAGGTGGGCTGAGAGCTGAACCCAAGCCAGCAGACTGTTACTTCACCCACCCTTCTTCCCAGAGGTTCCACACAGACCACCTCGGCCAGTGCCGGAGGGAGACCGAATCAAGCTTCCAAGTTCAGGGAGAGATTTTCTGCACTATCTCACCCCGTTTCAAAGGGCTGAGAAGCAATTGCACACCATGTGCAACAAGGAACGCACAGATCCCAAGCCAGTCCGCAGCACAATGACTGAGCACCACTAAGACAGGAAGTTGTTCTGTGTGATCGCAGGGCACAAAGGGCCTGAGTTCTCCTCCTCCGAAGACGTGTCCTCGAAGAGCTCACTCTGGACAAGCATGCTCCCTAAGCCATACTCCTGCTCATGGACAGACACCTCGTGTGGGGTGAGGTGGTAGGAGCCTTCCACAAAGTCAGCAAATCTGAAAAGGAGGAAAACGATACTGATTAGGAACCTGCTCTCTGGGTTTGTTTTGTTTTGTTTTTTCTTTTTTTATCAAAAGAAAAACCAATGGAAATCCTTTGACAGGCTCATAGCTCAAATTATACAGAGTCTAGCCAATATCCTTGTCCTTGCCCAAGGACTACAGTAAGAAAGAAGAGAGGGCCAGAGATCAATATCCCCTTCATCTTGTTTAATCCTGCTACTGTCACTGCAGTGCTAAGGTTCTGTTCCTGTGGCTGCTAGGTGCCCTCAAGACAGTCACAACTCATCACTGCCCTGTGTGCAACACAACAACAGTGCTGCACAGTCCTGGGCCGTCCTCACAGCTGTGTGAGCCCAAAGGTTCCATTAGTCATCTGTAATCCCGAGAAGAAGAGACCATGGGACATTATAGGTTTATTAATGTTTATAGCTCCATAAAGTTTATGCCATCAAGATTCTACACTGAAGCTTCGCATGTTCACTGTACAGTTTTGCTCCTAAGTGTACGTACGCACACACTCACTCACTGACTCACTCAGAAAGCAAGGAAGACTATCAGAGGAAACACTTGGCATGGTCCTGGAGTCTTCCCATTGCCATGTATAATCAAGCCGATGTCCACATGCTGACACTTACTTTTGGGAAAAGTCAGTGAGACAAATGGCTCTCTAGCAGTGTGATCTCGGCTAGAGTTCTAGGTTAACGATCCTGATAAATGCCTGGCTTATGTGGCCAAGAGTTTACCTTTTTGGAGACTGAATTCGAGACACAGTCTTCCAAGCAGGGCAGTCTGGGCTTCTACAATATTCCTGAAGTTCTTGTAAAGCCTTCCGAGTCTCCACCTCCCCTTGCATCCGGTACTCCTCTTCTGTCAGAAGGCGGGGCAGGACAGGCGTTTCTGCTGCCCTACACATCTTTCTGTGCTCATCAAAATAACATCATGAATCATGAATCAGTAAGCAGCCTAACCTCGAGCTCCCCTCAGTGAGGCAGCCACACAGCAGACAGCTGAGCACGAAGATCCATCACTCTCCCACCTTTCTCAAGCCCTCTTTCATAAGGATGGGCCCTTGACAAGTCAGAGTAGCCACGATTATTCACTAACATGAACAAAGTCGCTCGTTCTACAAAACAGGAAGATATGGATTTAGTTTCCAGTCGATGGAAACAACAGGAAAGCACTGGCTTCTGGCCGTGGCCGTGAACTTGGTTCACCAAACTGAAGGCGTCACCTCGACTGCTTCCAGGAGAACCGTCTGTGACGTCCTCAAGGGCCTGTTACAGTGCTAGATGGTAACATGCTACAAGTCCCATCTGAAAACGGAGATCCCAAGACTACCTGATTGTCAATGCAAAATCCTCTGAAACCAGGTCACCTGGAGTATGTGGTAGAAAGTGGTGTAACTAGCACCACCTGGTGGTAATAGGAACACATACCAGTTACTAGATGCTTTTATTTCATAAAATGACTAGAAAACACGCCTGGAGAGCTGCTAAAGGAGTAGACCCCCAAACAAAAGCAGAATCATTATCATCATTATACAGAAACGTCCATTAACGAAGACGCCCGAGTTTACACCTCTGTACCCTTTTGCTGCAACTGCATACCTCCCATTGCACATGTCAGTACCGTTATCCTGCCTTCCGGTCACCTGTAGGTAATGTACAGCCACTGGACAGGGTACTCCAGGTTCTTGGTGCACAGTGCAATGACGATAATGGCAAAGGCCATGTGTGGTATCTGGATGCCAGAATACATGAGGGACAGGCCCATCAGCTGCAAGGCCCAGGTCAGCAGGTTGATACTTCGCTCATTCTCCAAGGGCCCATACTTGTAACACACTGCAAAACTCATGAATCCAACTGTGAAGATGTAGCCTACAAAAGAGTTATCAGAAGACATTCCTTATCCAGTAGACCTGGCAAAAGTTATTTGTAGGGGAAGCAGCAGTAGATTCACTGTATCATCCACTGGACCAGGAAATCAAGCAAGAGTTTTACTCAATTATTCATACCTCTGGCAGTAGGATATAGTTAGATCCGTAATTTGTCTATGCTTTATGTCATACCAGATGTATTTGGCTTAAGTGTAACATTAAGATTCAAAATGAGTCAAAAAGTATTGTTAGAAAAATTACAGAAAACTTTATTAAACAAAAGAATTTAAATGTGAAGATATTGTTTCTTGACCTATCTGGCTAGGTTTATAAACTTCTGCAGGTGAGGAGTTGTTTCCAACTCTCCACCCCTCCCTGAAGAACGCTGCGCTCCTCACTCACATCATGCCAGAACAGCAGTTTTTGCATCCTCGGGGGACTGTGGAGAGCATGCTCCTGACAGCGGTCTTGACGTTGTAGGAACGGGAAAAAGGCCGGAAAAGACGAGACGAGGGTTACAGGTATGCCGGATGAGGTGAACGCTCGCCCTCCAGAGTGAGATGGTGAACTGTCATCACAGAGCGAAAACCCTCAGCATCCACCTCCCTGGACTATTTTTAATCTAAGCCGTTTTCAATTTCCTTAAAATTCCCTCCAAAGAAGTCTCTGTGATCTCCCTGCATTCTTCCAGAAATCCATCAAGATGACTCCTTTATCTTGGGGGGGGTGGGGTGGGCAAAAACCCGTCACCATAACCGGCTGCTCTGCCGGCTCTGCCTTGAATTAACTGGCCCAGCAGATCCCGTCGTCAGAAGACACTCTGTCAATTGGACCTTTTTTCCTGGAGACACCCTAACAAGACGAAGACAAGTGCCTGGCTGACTCCAATGATTGCACAGGCGCGTTTGAACATGTTTTGTTTCAGATAAACCTGCGTATGTGTGAACTGGAGCCCGAGAAGCAATGCTAGTTTACTTACCTCATACATCTTGAACATTTCTGGGATAGTTTACTTAAAGCATCATCTCTCAAGGACATAATCAAGGGCGAGCAATCTGGATGACTAGAATTCACTGGGTCCTTGACTTCCTAGGGCTCCCCCAGTATATTTAATATATGTCATGATTTTTAAAAAGTCAACGTCCAGCTCTTTAAAATGAAGTCTACTGTGTAAAGAGAGGTGCACTTACAAATACCAACAAATTAAAAGTCTCATCCCAGACAGTGAGTAACTACCTGTAGACTGGTTAGAAATGCATGAAGGGCTTTCAGGTTTGAAAGCTAATAAAATAACCTGGACTGTTTATCTCCCATAAGCAGACAATAGCCTTGTCATGATTGATTTAACAAAAGCAGCCTATAAGCATATGAGGTTTTTTTTATTATTAATAATTGTACCGGGGGCTCTTACAAATCTTATAGAAATCCATCATTCAGTAGTATTAAGCACACTTGTACCTATGTGGCCATCAACATTTCCAAAGCATATGAGAAGTTAACAGTAAAACTAAAACTTACTTAGAAGATACTGCCAGTAACACCTCCAGATATCTTGTAAATTCTTAAAAACTAGTTGAATGAGGTACAGAGAGAAGGACCAGCCTCCCGCCAGGATGACGTAAATGGGACTTTTCTAGACAGAGAGCAGAAGTGAAAGCACAAGGTTACAACAGGCGTCCTGCTCTCAACACATTAGAGAAGCAAACGGAACAATGATTTACCCAAAAAAAACAACAAACCCAGCCCACTCAAAGTGCACAAAACATATTTCTTCAAAAGATGTCCTTTACATTTAAACTGGTACTGTCTGCAGGGAACACTGGGATAATAAGAAGCTAAATAACTTAAAAGCCTCGCTGTGTAATTAACAAACAGGAAGGAGGCTTTAATCCTCCCAGTGCACAGGACTTCATATAAAAAAGGAGTTTGTGGGTAGCTGAGCCTCATGTTGCAGGGGAAAGGATCTGTCTGAATCAGGAAAGAGTAGGGCACTGACTTGCAGCCATCATGCAAATGTGTAGTTCGACAATACCCAGCAAAGTCCTTCAGCTAGCCAAGCACCCCCGAACTGCACAGAAGGAGTCTTCTGCGACTTACCCTGGGCATAAACTTGGAGAGCATAAAAATGATGATTAGGAGAGAGGCCACGATTCCCACACTCATCCCAGTGGAATAGTAGAAAATCTGGCTTCTACAAAGATAAAATGTACTTCATGACCGTGTCCACAGCATGCAGGCCATGGATACACACAGCATACAGCCCAACAATTGGCAAAGGTACCAAATTAGAGCATATCTTCACCCAAATCTTAAGGTCAGAAAAAAGTAGCTACTGGTATGATGTGGCTGCTGCCAAATGATGAGCATTCATATCAACAAGGCCCCCTCAAATAAGTATATCCCAATAATAAACATCTACTTAGTTTCCTAGCCCCCTCCTACCGCCAGCCAGCATGTCTCCTGACCTAGTTTCACCTAAGAATCTTCTTCGGAGGAATTGCACAACTTCTCTAGGAAAAACCAAGGGGCAAGAACACTGTCCTGGTGGAGAATAGAAAGGGAACTGAACTGCTTACCTAAGGCCCAGCTTGGTAAACCAAGCATGTGGGCTAGAATCTCGGCCCCTACCACTATCCAGGCTTTCTACTAGCTAGTCCGCTCACCATAAGCTTCTCTCAGGAGCCCCAAAGCAGGAACAACCCGCACCAGACCACTCCAGCCCAGCCTCAATGTCCACCTGCTAACTGTCCCTTTGCTACTTTCACACTTTCTCACTTCTTTTACGTCTAATGCTAATGTTGATTCAAATTTTGTTCAGTGTTTATGTGGCTATCTATATGCTTCTATTTTTACATGGTAAGTCTCATCTGTATCTACTTAGTAGGTTAAGCAGGAGATGAATACATGGAATATACTAAATATAACAACAAAACTTAGAAAGTGTCTCTTTTCCTCTGAACAGCATGAATGAAACTCAACCCATGGTCCTATGTAACTAGAGCTTAACGCTTTATTTCCAGTGGTGGACAGGGTGGTGATGTTCAAATTCAAATACTGGCTGAATCCCATTACATAACAGACTAATCTAACAGGGGAATTTCACTATTGCCAGCCTTATTAATAAAAACAAAAATCAGAGCACACATTAATGCAGCAGGAAAACTCTCCAAACAGACGATGCCCTAGTCATGAAGGTCATGGACCAGTGACGGCCACACTTAATGTTTCATGATCAAGGTCACGCAGGGCAGGTCTGGGTCCCCTCATAGCACAAGCTCGCCTCCCAACCTACCTGCTCAGCAGGTCTCCACAAAAAAATAGCGTAAGTCCCAGGAGAAAAACGAGGAAGAGTTTGGGGTCAAATCCTGAAATAAATAGAGACTTCTGTTTAACCGACGAACCAAACAGTTTAAGACAAAAGAATAAAAGGCAATGTAAGTGTTACTGGGTCAGCTACGGCAGACCATCTTCAACTTTTCCCACTCTCGACTCCTTTTCGCCTGAGCAATTTGCAACAGGGGCAAGTCTGCCCAAATACCCCAGATCCATTATGTGCTCGATTTTGAATTGACTCCTGGTCACCGCACACTCAAAACCCTTTTACTATTGCCAAATTTCTTAAAACCCTCCCTTCAAATATGTGGGGTCCCACACCCACAGTTGAAGAAGTTTTGAGCTACAGGAAGATACATGCAACCAGCACACGTAAGGAGCAATGCAAGTGCCACTCAAAGTCGGGGCCACCCCTCCTAAGAAAGCGTCAAATTCAGTCTCTGTAGAGCGTATAGTCTCTCAAAGACCTTACTTTAGTTTGGGTGACTTATGCTAAAGGAGCCTTGTGGTGTAGTGATGACGCTTTGGGCTGAGCTCAGCGTGGTCGGCAGTTTGAAACCACCAGCAGCTCTGAGGGAGAAAGACTGGGCTTTCTACTCCTGTAAACAGTTACTACAGTCTCGGAAACCCACAGGGGGCCGCTACAAGTCAGAATTAAGTCGATGGTAGGCAGACCAATGAATGCTGAGTGGAGTCTGGCCCAGTACCAGCAGCGCTTCATGCAGTCACCCACAAGGGGTCTCTACCACTCAGGTTTGCGAACCTTCAGTCACTTAAGGAGCAGAATTCAGTTTTGCCTAGAACTTTGGGCCAAGGCCAAGGCCCTCTGTTGTTCATCAACTGGCTGCTCTCCTAGCCAACAAGACCGTCTACTTCCCTTTGCTACGCTACACAAGCAGGGCTGGAAAAGCAGACACTCGCGTACATCTCACTCAGGACCTGCAGGCCCCAAAAGAGGTCTCCCAGGCCCGCCCACAGCTTTCAGACCCAGAGTCCTGGAGCTGAGTCGGCAGCAGGCCGACAAACAGAGAGAGCAGTAGTAAGGCAGAGCACTATAAGATTAGGTTAATCTCTTACAACCAAAGAACTGTGGTATCCTAGCGCAAGTGGAAGAGCGTGCCCTATTTCGTGGCAAAACCTAGGGACATGCCTACTATTCACCAGGACCCCGGCTAGGAAGCAAAGAGAAACCAAAAGTCGGAGAGAATCTGAAGGGAAGTGTTTCCCCTGTGAAGGTTTCCCAGGAAAACTCTGCCAGACCGCTGAATAAGCCTGAGCCACAGACAGAGGTCTCCCCTTTATTGGCAGGGCTCCTCATATTTCCTTCAGTTGTGAACCATTGATATTCAATTTTACCTTTCTTCAGCTTTTGTGATTTTACCATTCATGTTTTCAAATGCACACCTGCGCAATTCAGGACATCTACCTTGGTTGAAGTGTATGTGGCACTGTGGCAATAGAGAAGCATTTTAAAAAGAAAAGAAACTCACTGGCATAGCGTCGATTCCTCATAGCAACCTCCAGGATGGAGGGAACTGGCCCTGGATAGTTCCGAGGCTGTAGCTCTTTAAGGGAGCAGAGAGCCTCATTTTTTTCGCCCACAGAATGACTGGTGAGTTTGAAATGCTGGCCTTGGAGTTGGGGTTCCAATGCATAACCCACTATGTCACCAGGGCTCCACTAGGAATTTAAGTCTTCTCATTTCTAAGTTAGGAAGTCATCACGCTGACCTAAGGGGACGTCTTGGTTCAAGAACTGAAAGGTCTTCCATGGGGTGGAGTCTCCCTGAGCTGTCTGGAACAGAGGCGTACTCAAGGTTATAATCAAACCCCAAACAGAGCTATCTTTGGGCTGACTTCTTTATCCTACTAATGCCACAGCCAGAGCTCAGCCCTTCCTCACTAGGGAATCCCTTACCAACACAGAGGAACGACTTACTCCGGATCACAATGACACTGTATTCAGTGTCCTTCTCCACAAGCTCCACTTGGACGCAGGTCTTGGTGCTGTAGAGACCCACGTTAACATACGTATCATTCAGCTTCTCTTTTAAAAAAGAAGAAAAAAAGTTCCAGATACTAAACTGCTCCAGCTCCTTGAGCTTCTCCTCATTCTCCACCTGGGTGACTTGTACCATTTTGGAACTATTTATCCGAATCTGTAAAACAAGTAAATTTGGGATGAGAAAGAAGGAAGTAGGAATTCTACGTTTCCACGTGTACAAGCTTTTTAAAGACGTCCTAGAGTAAATGGCGATATTTGTGCTAGCACCAGTCTATCACCTGTCTTAGAAGAAGTACAGAGAAGCAGTAGCTACAACATAATTGTGCGAGCAAAACTGCACATGGTAGGGAGAGGGGGGTGTGAAAATGTCTTATTCATATGAGCTGAAGCTACTATTAGACTAGCGCATAAAGTGGGTGGGGGGGAGCACGGGGAAAACTTCCCAGCTTGAAGAGTCATCAACATGGCAGTTATGAAAAACCATACAAAACAAGGGTCTAAAACATTAAGAAAATTGCCAGACATGAACAGCCCCAGACAACTGAAAATGTTTCCCATAATGACAGGCTGAGAAGTTCAACCCATTGTCACAAATTACTGATTATGAGTAAATGTTGCTCATAATGTGCCCAAGATAGAATATGATTTTTCTATCAGGCTAGAAAAAAGAAAAAGAAAAAAAACAACCTCACAAACCCACCCATATGTTCCTGATGTGAACAAATGCCCTTATCAGTAGCTCTGCTTACACAGCGGCGGCAGCAATTCCAAAAGGCTCATTTTGTTCAATCACCATTAGAGCCAGACACTCCTGTTGGCCAGGTGACTTAATGGTGGTATGAAAGAAAGGAGATCAAAGTCATTCTGTCAAGGGATAGCTGTGGCTCAGGGATTCATGAAACATCTTCTTTGGAAGCAGAATAGGTTAAGAGCAGCGAGTCAAAGATGTTTACGCCCTGGTAGGCATGCAACGGTTTCCAGCCCAAAGAAGGCATAAGGCTTGAAAGAGAAGAGAGCTAGCATGTTATTATGTTGGGAAAAGGCAAGGGTACAGAGGCAGAGCAGCTCCCTAAGGGAAAGAAAGGATGAAGGAAGTTTACCAAAAAGTCTGCTTAGAAATTCAGGGTATTTTAGGTGCTTCAGGGAGAAGAGAGAAGAAACACGTCGGAGGAAGCAATGGTTACTGATGAAAATACAATTCAGGATCATCTCAACCCTAACAAGGTTGTGAGCAATTGTGTGTGAGGGAGAAAAATGTGTCAATGTCCTTACAAATCACAGACGGGCATTCATACCGGGTGCTCTTACCTGTATCCGTGTCCATACATCATGCCACTTTGGGACAAGCACATTTTTGTAACAGAACTGCTGGTCGCTACTATAATAAACTTTGGACTCCTGAAGCATGACGACATGAACACCAGCTCCAGCTTTATGCAAAGAGAAGAAACATGAATTATGTATAGTAAGAGTACAACATAGCAAGCTAAGAATTATAATTCATCTCACTAAAAGAAGTAAACCAGCCACTTTTATTAAAGGCCATATTTCAACTTGGGGTTAGACTCTTAGCCAGACTGAGAAGGGAGGAAGAAATTAGGATGAAAGAAGGAATAAGGCAGTCTTTATTTCTCTAAAATGTGATCACCAAATATTACAAACAGTCATTAACCCAGAACAAGCTGCTATTGTAAACTGGTCACTTTTAAGATCGAGGAGAGCCTGACCCAAGGCATGATATTTCCCATCACCTCGCATGCACGTGAGAGAGCGCTGGGCTGTGAATGAGGGAAGCAGAGAAGAAGGGAGGCCAGGAACCGCAGTGCTGGTGAAGAACGCTGAACGCACCATGGCTGACTGCCTGAAGAACACACAGATCGGGCTTGGAAGAAGTACAGCTAGACCGACCCCTAGAAGCAAGGACGGCAAGACTGTAGCAAGTATTCTGAACATGGTATCAGGAGGGACTAGTCCCAGGAAAAGGGCACCACCCTTTGCAAAGGATCAGTAAAAAAGAGGTAGACCCTTAACAAGATAGATTAGCATGTGGCTGCAACAATGGGCTCAAGCATCAGAACAGTTGTGAGGAGGATGCAGGGCACCAGGCAGTGCTTCCTTCTGCTGCTATGAGTCTACGCTTGACTTGCTGGCACCGAATGACAATATTGTTAATTGGGTACAAACAGTAAGCTGAATGCCTTGCATTTGATCTCCCAGTTAACCCTCCCAGCAATCCTATGAGGTAGGCACTCTCATAATCCTATTCTATAAATGAGGAAGTACTT
>NW_022103898.1:76308641-76310296 GCF_000313985.2 Echinops telfairi | reverse complement strand
ACAACTGGGAGAGGCAGAGGAAGACAAAGGAAGCAGCGCCAGAGTTGAAGGCGACAAGATGTGCCTAGTGCTATATACACAATCCTGCACTGATAACGATCTCAGAGTAGATGCGTGGATAGACACAGGCTGAGAGGGGTGGGCAGAGAGGGGAGCCCACCCACAGATGTACATATAGGTTTGGGTATTCTGTCTCAGCTGCAAATGAAGTGGTAGCGCATGAAGAGGGCAAAGTTATGAAAACTTTGTCGACATTACCAAATACCTTAAGGGACTGAGTCCCTGGGCCTAGGGACACTAGTCCTCAGAGACACTAAGGTCAACTGGCATAACACAGTCCACAAAGACAACATTCTGCTTTGGTGACTACGTTCATACATGCTCATCAGTGGCTATCTAAGGTGCAATTATTGGTCCTCTCTATCCAGAGGGGAAAAAAGAGTGACAAAAATTGAAGACACACAGAAATAAATAGTCCAATGGATTGATGGATCACATGAACATCAATTTCCCTGAAACCAATAGACCAGATGATGCCCAGCTGCCACTACCAACCGCCCTGAAAGGGATCACAATAGGAGGTTCTGGAAAGAGTGGGAGAAAAAGTTGAACAAAACTCAAAAATCATATGAGACCAGGCTTACTGAGCTGATTGGTCAGTGCTGGGTGGGACCTCCAACACTATGGCCTTTAGTCACCCTTCAGGTCTAGTACTGAGGTGATCCCCAAAGCTCCATTTTCAGCCATCGATGAACAAGTCTATTCGGTGAGCAATAAAACGAGTGAGATGCGCACATCTTAGAAGACTCAGCCAACAGAAATCAAGGGGGCAACATGTGCCCATGGGCAAAGTTTAAGAAGGCTTACGAGGAAAGGAAAGTGGAGGTGGGAAACACAGGGAGGAATTAGGATGAGTGATATTGCACTGAAGGGGATGAGATGAAGCAAAACGTCTATGAATTATTGAATGTACAGCAGATGACCTATGTATGTTTTTTTAAGTTACCACTCTTCTCAACCTTGCTACCCAAGTTTACTCGTTACCTTCTTTATCACAATATATTGAGGTAGATTTTTCCTTGATTTCTATATTATGCTCAGAAATTTATCAAGTGCTACTGTAGTGGAAAATTTAGTTAACACTGGTTCTAAGTTGAAAAGTGGGTAAGTTTAACGTAAAATGTTAATAATAGTGGGAAATTTAGTTAACACTGGTTCTAAGTTGAAAAGTGGGTAAGTTTAACGTAAAATGTTAATAATAGTGGAAAATTTAGTTAACACTGGTTCTAAGTTGAAACGTGGGTAAGTTTAACGTAAAATGTTGATATGCCATCAAGCCCGTTCTGACTCATAGAGACCCTATGTACAACAGAACGAACACTAGGGGGTCCTGTATCTTTCTCTTAACTGCCGCCACTGTGTCGAGTGGCCATCCCACTGAGGGTCTTCCTCTTATCTACTGACCATCTACTTTACCAAGCACGATGTCCTTTTCCAATCAAATCTTAGAAACCCAAAATTATACAACAGCACTGATGCTCATCAATCAAATGGTTTTAGGGTGAATCAAAAAGCAAAAGAACTCGAGTTGATGCTGACTCATAGTGACCCCACATGACAAGGCAGAACTGCCCCTGTGAGTTTCCAAGACTGTC
>NW_022103898.1:76304877-76307514 GCF_000313985.2 Echinops telfairi | reverse complement strand
AAGGAGTCCAGGAAGGAAATGAATGTTTGGAAACTGTGGTAGTAATTGTACAATACTGCTTGCCGTGACTGAACTATATATTAACTCCCAATAAATAATACATTAAAATAATAATTCATCATGACTCAATATGCAAGAAAATTTGTAAGGTGACTAAGAAATATATTTTAAGTATGTCTATATACATATTTATAAAATATAAAAGTAAACGTAATGTAAATGTAAAGTCCAAAGAAAAGAGTAACTCGGCATCAGGACTGCAGGAAGGATTACTAACAATCTGCACTATGCAAAGGTACCACTTTGCTTGCTGCAAGTGAGGCGGTCTGGAAGCCCTTGCTGATGAAGACCACATGCACTACCTGATTTTAAACCAAGGAGAATCAATCCCCTGGCTCTAATTAAATGACTGTCTCTCGGTCTCCATATGGGTTCCACATGAGCATAGTGACGTGCTCTGGAATGCCCATGTTTCAAAATGTTTCCCATCATTTGTTATCATGTACACGGTGGAATGCCTTGCAAGTAAGTATTCTCTGATTTCAGCTAAGAGCCATTGTTACATCAGTAACGATATCCCTCATGCCGTATCCTCGTTTGAATACAGCTTGGTGGTCTGGCAGTTCTTTGTTGATGTAGTGCTACAACTGCTAGCTAGGTAGCACAGGGGGATGTCCCTCTCCATGCCTGGAGGTCCCCTACAGAAGGTTGCTACGGAGAATCAGGCGAGCCTCAGCCAGCCATAAAGACTGCTGGGCATATGCCAATTCAAGTCTGAGCCAGGTGGGCCGTAAACCTGGGTGGCCCAAACTAGGCCCAGGTGGGCTTAATTCAACCAGTGGGGTCAACCAGTACCTTTACCACACCTCCCAGACAAAGGCCCCAAATACCAGGACCACGAGACAGCCTGGGCCCCTTTTGGTTTTTCTTCACCTTCCACTCTGCTGTACCCCCGTCTCTATGGCCCCAGGCTACCACGCGTGGGTGTGCAGTCCCACAAAGTTGCCCAGGTTCAGTGACTGTAAAACCTGAAACTTCTTCCATCCTTTATTAAAAACTCACTTGGATCACAAACCAGGCTTCAGTGTGAATTCTTTCTTGTGGGAAGCCAAGAACAAAGGTATTTCCCACCTGAAAAACTTGCATGCGATATAAATGATGCTGTTCGACACTTTCTGTTGGACCACCTTTTTTTTAGAATGGGCAAAAATATGCATCTCTTCTGGTCAGTTGGCCAGGTAGCTGTCTTCCAACTTTCTTGGCATAGATCAATGTGGGAAAACAACATTGCATTCATTTGTTGAATAACCTAACACTGACTCCCCCCCCCCACCCCCTTCATAGCCATCCGGTTGATTCCAACTCAAAATGACCCAATATGGGGTTTCCAAGGCTGTAAATCTCTACAGGAGGAAAGAACCTCATCTTTCTCCTGAGAAGCAACTGAAGGGTTTGAACCAGCCATCTTGAGGCTAGCAGTTTACCCAACAGCACCATCCAAGCTCTAACATCCACTAGGATGGCTATAGTCAAAAAAACTAAAATGACAGATCAGATGTTGGTGAGTATGCAGAGAAACTTCAACCCTCGACCATTAGTGATGTAGTTTGGGAAACAGTTTGGCATTTTGTTAAAATAGTTAAACACCAAAGTTACCAGCAATTCTACTTCTAGGGAATTCCACTGAAAAGAAGTGAAAACGTCCGTGTCACAAAAACTTGCATGCAAACATTAGTAGCAATAATATTCTTAACAGACAAAATAGAAACAACCTAAATGGCTAGCAACAGATGGTGGATAAACCTAGTGTTTTGTATCCATATGAAGGGGTGTTATTCAGGCATAAAAAAGAATAAGTTCGCCCCATCTGACCCCACCACACCGAGGCAAAACACTAAAAGTGTGCACTAGAACAGCAGGGGGAACAGAGCAAGGAATGAAGTCCCGAGGGAATACCAAAAATAGACTTTGGGGACAGAGCATGGCACCCCATCAGATTGCACCAGAAAACACTTCTAAAGGTCAACAAACAGACCTTGAACTATTTACAGGCTTTTCTCCTTTTTGTCATTGGTTTTTTGTTGCTTTGTTTTGCTCTGTCTTGTTTTTGTGCATATTATTATCTCTGCAGGTCTATCTAGATAACATAGGCAGGATAAACAATCTGGAGGGAAAAACAATGGGCCCAATGGCTGGGGCGGGTGCCATGAGAGGGGGAGGTTTGGGGGGGGAGTAGTGTTTAACAAACCCAGGGACAAGGGAACAACAAGTGATCCAAAATCCATGGCAAGGAGGGTATAAGAGGCCTGAGAGGGCTTGATCAAAGGCAATGTAACTGAGAGGATTATTGAAACCCAAATGAAGGGTAAGCATGATAGTGGGACAAGAGGAAAGCAAAACGAAATAGAGGAAGGAACTATGAGACAAAGGACATTTATAGAGGTCTAAATACAAGCATGTACATATGTAAATATATTTATATATGATGATGGGGAAATAGATATAGGTGCATATATTGATAGGCTTAGTATTAAGGTAGCAGACAGACATTGGGCCTCCACTCAAATATTCCCTCAATGCAAGAACACTTTGTTCTCTTTGTTCTATTAAACTGGCATTCCATGATGCTCACCTTCC